>NC_052518.1:54714936-55050719 GCF_014356525.2 Nilaparvata lugens
GTGGGATTACTTGAGAACTGTGATGGCTCGAAACGTGAATTTCTGCTGAGAGTAGCTTCTCATAGACCTCTACTCTTGTGCAGGTTTTCACGTTTTGAGCACCTCTAGTTCAGGTGTTATAATTGATTTTTTGATTTACCATATAGTACATGGGACATACCATGAGCGGTGATTACTTGAGAACTGTGATGGCTCGAAACATGAATTTCTGCTGAGAGTAGCTTCCCATAGACCACTACTTTTGTGCAGGTTTCCACGTTTTGAGCAACTCTAGTTCAGGAGTAATAATCGATTTTTGATTTATCATATATAGTACATGAGACATAATATGAGTGGGAATTACTTGAGAACTGTGATGGCTCAAAACGTGAATTTCTGCTGAGAGTAGCTTCTCATAGACCTCTACTCTTGTGCAGGTTTCCACGTTTTGAGCACCTCTAGTTCAGGAGTTATAATCGATTTTTGATTTATCATATAGTACATGAGACATAATATGAGTGGGAATTACTTGAGAACTGTGATGGCTCGAAACGTGAATTTCTGCTGAGAGTAGCTTCTCATAGACCTCTACTCTTGTGCAGGTTTTCACGTTTTGAGCACCTCTAGTTCAGGAGTTATAATTGATTTTTGATTTACCATATAGTACATGGGACATACCATGAGCGGTGATTACTTGAGAACTGTGATGGCTCGAAACGTGAATTTCTGCTGAGAGTAGCTTCCCATAGACCACTACTTTTGTGCAGGTTTCCACGTTTTGAGCACCTCTAGTTCAGGAGTAATAATCGATTTTTGATTTATCATATGAGTGGGAATTACATGAGAACTGTGATGGCTCAAAACGTGAATTTCTGCTAAGAGGAGCTTCCCATAGACCACTACTCTTGTGCAGGTTTCCACGTTTTGAAGAACAGACTAGGAGTGGGAATTATTTGAGAACAGTGATGGCTCAAAACGTGAATTCCTGCTGAGAGTAGCTCCCCATAGACCACAACTCTTGTGCAGGTCTCCACATTTTGAACACCTCTAGTTCAGGAGTTATAATCGATTTTTGATTCATCATATAGTACATGGGATCTGCACATGAGTGGGAATTTCTCGAGAACTGTGATGGCACAGAACGTGAATTTCTGCTGAGAGTCGCATTTCATAGACCTCCACTCTTGTGCAGGTTTTCACGTTTCGAGCACCTCTAGTTCAGGAGTTATAATTGATTTTTTGATCTACCATATAGTACATGGGACATACCATGAGCGGTGATTACTTGAGAACTGTGATGGCTCAAAACGTGAATTCCTGCTGAGAGTAGCTTCTCATAGACTTCTACTCTTGTGCAGGTTTCCACGTTTTGAGCACCTCCAGTTCAGGAGTTATAATCGATTTTTGATTCATCATATAGTACATGGAACAGACTAGGAGTGGGAATTATTTGAGAACAGTGATGGCTCAAAACGTGAATTTCTGCTGAGAGTAGCTCCTCATAGACCTCCACTCTTGTGCAGGTTTCCACGTTTTGAACACCTCTAGTTCAGGAGTTATAATCGATTTTTGATTCATCATATAGTACATGGGATCTGCACATGAGTGGGAATTTCTCGAGAACAGTGATGGAACAAAACGTGAATTTCTGCTGAGAGACGCATTTTATAGACCTCCACTCTTGTGCAGGTTTTCACGTTTTGAGCACCTCTAGTTCAGGAGTTATAATTGATTTTTTGATTTACCATATAGTACATGGGACATACCATGAGCGGTGATTACTTGAGAACTGTGATGGCACAAAACGTGAATTTCTGCTAAGAGTAGCTTCCCATAGACCACTACTCTTGTGCAGGTTTTCACGTTTTGAGCACCTCTAGTTCAGGAGTTAAAGTCGATTTTTGATTTATCATAAAGTACATGGGATATGTAATGAGTGGGAATTACTTGAGAACTGTGATGGCTCAAAACGTGAATTCCTGCTGAGAGTAGCTTCTCATAGACTTCTACTCTTGTGCAGGTTTCCACGTTTTGAGCACCTCTAGTTCAGGAGTTATAATCGATTTTTGATTTATCATATAGTACATGGGACAGACTATGAGTGGGGATTACTTGAGAACTGTGATGGCTTGAAACGTGAATTTCTGCTGAGAGTAGCTTCTCATAGACCTCTACTCTTGTGCAGGTTTCCACGTTTCGAGCACCTCTAGTTCAGGAGTTATAATTAATTTTTGATTTATCATATAGTACATGGGACATACCATGAGCGGTGATTACTTGAGAACTGTGATGGCTCAAAACGTGAATTCCTGCTGAGAGTAGCTTCTCATAGACTTCTACTCTTGTGCAGGTTTCCACGTTCTGAGCACCTCTAGTTCAGGAGTTATAATCGATTTTTGATTTATCATATAGTACATGGGACAGACTATGAGTGGGGATTACTTGAGAACTGTGATGGCTTGAAACGTGAATTTCTGCTGAGAGTAGCTTCTCATAGACCTCTACTCTTGTGCAGGTTTCCACGTTTCGTGAGTGGGAATTACTTGAGAACTGTGATGGCTCGAAACGTGAATTCCTGCTGAGAGTAGCTTCCCATAGACCACTACTCTTGTGCAGGTTTTCACGTTTTGAGCACCTCTAGTTCAGGAGTTATAATTGATTTTTGATTTACCATATAGTACATGGGACATACCATGAGCGGTGATTACTTGAGAACTGTGATGGCTCGAAACGTGAATTTCTGCTGAGAGTAGCTTCCCATAGACCACTACTCTTGTGCAGGTTTCCACGTTTTGAGCAACTCTAGTTCAGGAGTAATAATCGATTTTTGATTTATCATATATAGTACATGAGACATAATATGAGTGGGAATTACTTGAGAACTGTGATGGCTCAAAACGTGAATTTCTGCTGAGAGTAGCTTCTCATAGACCTCTACTCTTGTGCAGGTTTTACTTAAGAACTGTGATGGCTCAAAACGTGAATTTCTGCTGAGAGTAGCTTCTTATAGACTTCTACTCTTGTGCAGGTTTCCACATTTTGAGCACCTCCAGTTCAGGAGTTATAATCGATTTTTGATTCATCATATAGTACATGGAACAGACTAGGAGTGGGAATTATTTGAGAACAGTGATGGCTCAAAACGTGAATTCCTGCTGAGAGTAGCTCCTCATAGACCTCAACTCTTGTGCAGGTCTCCACGTTTTGAACACCTCTAGTTCAGGAGTTATAATCGATTTTTGATTCATCATATAGTACATGGGATCTGCACATGAGTGGGAATTTCTCGAGAACTGTGATGGCTCAAAACGTGAATTTCTGCTAAGAGTAGCTTCTCATGGACCTCTACTCTTGTGCAGGTTTCCACGTTTTCAGCACCTCCAGTTCAGGAGTTATAATCGTTTTTTGATTTACCATATAGTACATGGGACATACCATGAGCGGTGATTACTTGAGAACTGTGATGGCTCGAAACGTGAATTTCTGCTGAGAGTAGCTTCCCATAGACCACTACTCTTGTGCAGGTTTCCACGTTTTGAGCAACTCTAGTTCAGGAGTTAAAGTCGATTTTTGATTTATCATATATAACCTCTACTCTTGTGCAGGTTTCCACGTTTTGAGCACCTCTAGTTCAGGAGTTATAATCGATTTTTGATTTATCATATAGTACATGGAACAGACTATGAGTGGGAATTACTTGAGAACTGTGATGGCTCGAAACATGAATTTTTGCTGAGAGTAGCTTCTCATAGACCTCTACTCTTGTGCAGGTTTTCACGTTTTGAGCACCTCTAGTTCAGGAGTTATAATTGATTTTTGATTTACCATATAGTACATGGGACATACCATGAGCGGTGATTACTTGAGAACTGTGATGGCTCAAAACGTGAATTTCTGCTGAGAGTAGCTTCTCATAGACCTCTACTCTTGTGCAGGTTTCCACGTTTTGAGCACCTCTAGTTCAGGAGTTATAATCGATTTTTGATTCATCATATAGTACATGGAACAGACTATGAGTGGGAATTACTTGAGAACTGTGATGGCTCAAAACGTGAATTTCTGCTGAGAGTAGCTTCTTATAGACTTTCATATGGTACATGGAACAGAATATGAGTGGGAATTACATGAGAACTGTGATGGCTCAAAACGTGAATTTCTGCTGAGAGTAGCTTCTCATAGACCTCTACTTTTGTGCAGGTTTCCACGTTTTGAGCACCTCTAGTTCAGGAGTTATAATCGATTTTTGATTCATCATATAGTACATGGAACAGACTATGAGTGGGAATAACTTGAGAACTGTGATGGCTCAAAACGTGAATTCCTGCTGAGAGTAGCTTCTCATAGACCTCTACTCTTGTGCAGGTTTCCACGTTTTGAGCACCTCTAGTTCAGGAGTTATAATCGATTTTTGATTTATCATATAGTACATGGGACATACTATGAGTGGGAATTACTTGAGAACTGTGATGGCTCAAAACGTGAATTCCTGCTGAGAGTAGCTTCTCATAGACCTCTACTCTTGTGCAGGTTTCCACGTTTTGAGCACCTCTAGTTCAGGAGTTATAATCGATTTTTGATTCATCATATAGTACATGGAACAGACTATGAGTGGGAATTACTTGAGAACTGTGATGGCTCAAAACGTGAATTCCTGCTGAGAGTAGCTTCTCATAGACCTCTACTCTTGTGCAGGTTTCCACGTTTTGAGCACCTCTAGTTCAGGAGTTATAATCGATTTTTGATTCATCATATAGTACATGGGATCTGCACATGAGTGGGAATTTCTCGAGAACTGTGATGGCACAAAACGTGAATTTCTGCTGAGAGTAGCTTCTCATAGACCTCTACTCTTGTGCAGGTTTTCACGTTTTGAGCACCTCTAGTTCAGGAGTTATAATCGATTTTTGATTTATCATATAGTACATGGGACATACCATGAGCGGTGATTACTTGAGAACTGTGATGGCTCAAAACGTGAATTTCTGCTGAGAGTAGCTTCTCATAGACCTCTACTCTTGTGCAGGTTTTCACGTTTTGAGCACCTCTAGTTCAGGAGTTATAATCGATTTTTGATTTATCATATAGTACATGGAACAGACTATGAGTGGGAATTACTTGAGAACTGTGATGGCTCGAAACGTGAATTCCTGCTGAGAGTAGCTTCTCATAGACCTCTACTCTTGTGCAGGTTTCCACGTTTTGAGCACCTCTAGTTCAGGAGTTATAATCAATTTTTGATTTATCATATAGTACATGGAACAGACTATGAGTGGGAATTACTTGAGAACTGTGATGGCTCAAAACGTGAATTTCTGCTGAGAGTAGCTTCTCATAGACCTTTACTGTTGTGCAGGTTTCCACGTTCTGAGCACCTCTAGTTCAGGAGTTACAATTGACTTTTGATTTATCATATAGTACATGGGATATACTATGAGTGGGAATTACTTGAGAGTAGGGTAGAAAAGCCTGTTCTGGAATCACCAGCAATGAGCAGCCTAATTTAACCTAACCTAACCCAACCTAACCTAACCTCCCCCAAACCTAGTCCCAGTCATTTTGTCTCTCACCATGACTCCTTCCCCAACCAATAGGAGAACAGGAAGCCTCCCACCATGATTTTCTCCCCAAAACAGGTGATGGCAGGTGTGCTAAGAACAGGTGCAGCAGCTCTCACCAAAACCATAAAAAAAATTTCCCATTTAAAATTCCCCTATTGAATTTTTTTTCATTCCCCATACTAAATTCTGATATTTGATATTCTTAATGAGGGTACTTTAAGTTTTATTGAGATTCTTAGAATTTTTTTTAACTTTAATTCTTGTATCCGATTGGTAATGTGGATATTCCATCCTCTAATACTATTCTCTTATCATCTTTGAAACAAAGAGCTTTTTTATTTATATCCACTGTATAGACATGGTGCTCTTTAGATCTGATGCAAGTATTTATCAGTCTATGGTCATTATTCAAGCTGAGACAATTCAAATAATCATCAAATGTAATATATTTATTTAATGCAGCTGACTGAACACCTTTTGCTTTTTTTATTTCATGGTCATACATTCTTATGGAATACTTTTTCGCACAAAGACCCACAAATTCCAAGATTATCTTACTATTTGCCTCATCCTTGAACTTTCCCAATACTTTTTTATTCACTGGTAAATAGCAAGGATGGTCGATGGGATAATCAGATGTGTCAAAGTGCTCAATCATGTTATATATATCATCATATAAATCATCAGTAACTATTTTATATAGTAAACTATCATTACTATGGTATCATTACATTGTAATGGAAGTTATACATCACTGTTTTTGAAATATCCAATATGGCTTGACCTATGTATATTGGTTTGTCTAACATTATTTTTTTCTTCTTTAGATGAATAGCTACCAAATTCTCACTAAAAATTGTTCTATCAATGAACTCAGGCTTTCTAATCATTTTCTCCATCTTTCTACCACTGCACACTAATTGCATATTAAATCTCTCACGAACATTCTCCATTGTCTTACAATAGACTGAATTAATATATAATTTGTATATATCCTTCTCAAAAGCATTTTTAGAGCAAGTACGAAGTCTTGTGTTATGTTCAATGTATGGCTGCAGCCAGCATGACTGTTTGAATCTCAATGCACGGTGAATTTTCTCAACAATAAGGCCATGTTCAACTGCCTGTTTTAAAGCAATATAGTGAACTATATATTGCTTCCTGCTATTCACATGAGCACATAACTTTTTTTGATCAATTCCAACAGATATGCTCAGGGAGAAATGGGAGATCACAATGATCTACATGTAGTGAACTTGGATATGATACATCAACCTCAAGAATATAGCCATATTCATCTCCTTCTTTTGCTTCAAGTAGATCATTCATACTCAAATTAATCCACTGAAAATCTCCAAATGGAAGAGGTTTTGACATGGCAAGGCCATATAGGTTATTACAAACTACAAAAGCAATGAAAACACTTTCAGCTGTGGAGTCAAAAATGTTTTCATAAATTTATTGTTGGCCTTGATATGTCGATGTGAAACTTGACACAATCCTCCCCTTATCCCCTCCTCAATCATCATGAACTTCTCATAGTCTGTAAGAAGTTCAAGTTCAATACCTGTGAATCTTAACATGGCATCCCAAGATAGACCAGGTAATGTGTAATGATGACATGGATCCAACTTGTGTGTTTTCATGGTAATATCCCTAAAATTCTCAAAAATATCAGCCAACAATAATACATCAGTTTTTGCATAATGGTCACTATATTCACCAAGATTTTTGAACCCAAAGGTATTCCATACATTTATTGCATGTGAATGATCTTCATCAGTAATTGCTGTCTTATTAAGATTTGAATAAAATGCAGCTTTTGGTGGGAGAGATGTTTCATTCAATTTATCCCAACTTGTCATATACTCATATGGAAATACACCTTTCCTTGTTAGTAGAGGAATATGTTGAGGTTGGAAAAACTTTTGGATCTCTTCAAGTTTGGGGAGATTCCAAGCTATCCAAGCTACTTGGCATGAAACGAAATGAATCTAGAAACCGTAATTTCATGAATTTATTGATTGTCTTTGAAAATGATATATATTTTTCTTCTGAGTTGGGAATTATATCGATCTGCTTCTCATCATAACCCAACTCCCTCACAATGAAGTGACTATCATATCCACTGAGGTTGTGAAATAATACAGGGAGGAAGTGGGGGACTTGATACTTCAAATTGCAGCTACTATGTGCTGCCCCTCGGTAATTTCCTGTCATATGACAGTGATCTCTGACTTTCACATCATCTACACTAAAATGTTTATCACACATATAACAAGTATCTGCCGAATTGTATGCAGCAAGTTCTTCAGGACTCATTTCATTCATTGGATTGTTAGTTTTATATATTTCTGTTATTTTTTCAGCCAATTTATTCAAATATTTAAGTAACACCTTAGCAGCATCCCTACCCCTGTATATGAATGGCTCCGAGGGTAAATTATCATACTGTATTGTTTGTTTCAAATAGACACAGATACTCATAGCCTCATGTTCATTTACTTGTACTGTGTATGATGCAGCGATATCTGGTGTACAGCCTTGTACGGGCTTTGAAATACTTTCAAAATCACAGTAAACAACAAAAGGTACTCGCAGACCTCTCTCAACATGCTCAAACTTAACGAATGGTTTATCATCTGGTAGCACAACTCTTATGGGATTATTAGCAACACACATTTTCAAATGCTCCCTCAGCTTTTCTTCTTTTGACACTCCATACTGATCATCAAAATGTCTGAAGCACCGCTTGCATATTGATATTCTATGTTCTTGTTGTGTAATTTGATAACAAACCAATTTTTCAAAGTTTTTTATATATACATAGTGACTGATACCATCACTATTGGAAATCAATAGAATATCTCTGTGATCTTCAAGTTCTTCATCAACAACTTTCAGAGGATAGACCTCGTTCTTCTCATCTAAACCGAATATATTGATTGTCATTTGATTCACTTTCTCAAATTTTTTAACCTCATTCAATGGTGTGGGGAAAGATACACTAGTGAAGTCATATGTATTATTGAGATTACTGTAACTTGATACTTGATGAGGGTTTTTTTCATCTATCAGTTTAGATAAAATTGCATACTCAAAGCATCTATTATCAAAATTTTGGACATTGATACATGCTTTCCTGTTGTTAATCACTTTGGGAAGTGGTACATAAGTACTACCACCAAGAGGTATATACTTGTTGAAGCATAATCTAAGCCCATCAACAGCAATAAGATGCCATCCACTCTTTTTTAGTTGCACTACACTCAACTCAGAATTCAATTTATCAATTCCTAACATTAGAATTTTATCTATATTACTATCTGCAAAAATAGGATAATTTTTTGTTTTTAATGATTCATTCATTTGATTTATCATTCTACAATCAACTAGTATATTGAACTTAACTGCACCTTTCAAAGACAATGACATATTCAATCTTGTAGTTATTTTATCTTTCACAGATTGTAGAAAAAGAGGTAAGTCATGATTGACATCTTGTCGAATGAAGTATGATTTAAGCCGACCTCCAAATGCAGTCTAATATTCATTAACACCTTCCAAGGATGGTTGCATTGCGAGTATTGCATCTTATTTTGGCTCAACTCTTAACCGTTTTGATGGTATGATTTCTGATTCACAAGTTTTATGATGCTTGAGTAAATTGTGTAAATTGATGAAGTTACATCCACAATGAGAGCATGAAACTTCAAAATTTTCATTGCATTTATTTTCATGCTTTTTTCTTATGTCTGATCTTTGAAAAACTTTACCACATTTCACACAAATAATGTTCATAGCACAGTCTAAGTCTTTATCATCTAAGAATTTAGAGCAGATGATCTCATGAAAGTTTCGTGATGGAATTGATTTAAAAGAATTACAACAATATTTACAAATATGGTTTACAGCAGAATCAAATTCCTTTTCACATTTTGAAACATGTCTTTTCAAATTGAGTAAACGTGAGAATTCACGACCACAAATTTCACACCTCATGATATGAATATAATTGAATAATGCAATTGTATAATGTCAATATGTTATATGAGAGTAAGAATTTTCACGAACCAATGACTTCTTCAATAGTCTCCTTGATGATCTCTTCGATGACCTCTCCTATGATCCCTTTGATGATCTCCTCTTCACTGATCTCCTTTTTTTTAATAATATATTTGATGTCCTCTTTGATGACCTCTCCAAAGACCTTTTTGATCACCTCTCTGATGACCTCTCCAATGATCCCTTTGATGATCTCTATGATATTCTTCTCAATTATTTCTTTGATCTCCTCTTCAATGATCTCCTGGATGTCTTTTTTTCAATAATATCTTTGATATCCTCTTTGATGTCCTATTTGATGACCTCTCCAAAGATCTTTGTGATCACCTCTATGATGACCTCTTCAATGATCTCTTCTCCAACAAGTGTATTGTAGAAAGCAGTAAAAAATACTGTACTAATTAAGAGCACGAACGCACCGATGTTCACTACACAAGGACTGAATCCTAACTGAGATAATCATCTCTCTCTTAAAGGTAATCCCCCCTCGCTCCAATTGCTCTCTCAAGCATCAGAAAGCCAGGTCATTGACCTCACTTTACAGTCATGTTTAGATCTACAAGTAGAGTTCAAACATGTTCAAACATGTCTGTGAAGTGAGGTCAATGACCTGGCTTTCTGATGCTTGAGAGAGCAATTTTTTATCTTATCCAGTTTCTTCTCCATTCCATCAAAATAGCGTATAATAAGGTTTATGAATATTCAAAACCCTTATATTCTCTATTGCTAGTTTTAATGATGTTACCAAGCAGGATTGTATTTTTCAGCTATGAAACAACAACACTCATGGTAAGACGACAAATTTTCTATAATAGATAAGAAGCTTTTTTTTTGCTTACCGGTAGCTGTAAAATAACAATATTGCTAACTGAAGGAGTCTAGCTGTTTAGTCAGTTATGATATTTAAGTCCAAAGTCCAAAGAAATAATTATGAATTCTACCCTCACTAATCGACAATTCTATCTAAATGAAGAAACAAAAATTGAAGAGTTTTCATATAAACTATAGAACTTTCCTCCACGAATCCTAAAGTACAGTAAGTTTTCTTTCTACACACTGAAATACTCACTACTATTCAACTTTCAAAATATACTCTTGAACCCTACTGACTTAAACTTTCCCTCCAATTGCTTATATTTCATTTTTATACTAATGTGATATCCTTCATATGCAGTATACCATAGCACATACCCATCAGAATGGGACTTTTTCAAATCAAATGGGGGGATAAAAATGGGACTGAACCCTTATGTTATCAATTATCTCAAAATCAATGAAAAAAGTAATGATAATATGACCAAGGAAAAAGTCAGTACCTCTAGATGTAAAGTAGAAACCATATGAAGAAATAATTGAAGATTTTTAGAACCAACAAGTTATCTTTATTTTACATCCTTGAAACTCATGAGTCACTTGAAACAGTTTCCATCGATCATAGGAAATGATTGATGACTCGATTCTAGTACTTTTTCTGACATAACATTCTGTATGTGTTATGAGAAGGAGGATGAGGAGGAGGAGAAGGAGGAGGAGGAGGAGGAGAAGGAGGAGGTGGAGGAGGAGGAGGTGGAGGAGGAAGTAAAGAAGAGTAGGAGTGAGTTGAATATGAGGAGAAGATGAAAAAAGAGAGCATGATGTATTAAAAATTACCATGAGCAGAGAGAGAGAGAGAGTGAGAGAGAATAGAGTGAGTGGTGATAAGATGTACTTACTCAGTAGTCAATTAAGTTGATCAAACCGCGTAGCTTTGTAGAAAGCTATACATGTAGAGAGAGAGAAAATGAATGAAGATAGATATAATCAATTCAAATTAGACAGGATTGAACACTTGACCAGGTTCATGACATCCAACATAATATTCACACATCTAGAATCATTACTAATAAAGTTTGCTTCCATCTATGGAAGACCATGTGCACACACTCATATATACATGCAATGAGTACTTAATACACTAAGACATGGAAAGATTCTATCAGTTTTTGATGTTTATAAAAAAACTTCCTCCCACTCATCATCATCATACTCATTATTCTCCTCCCAGCAAGCTGACACCTAACTACTCATCCTATCACTACCACTGTCTTATAGATAAGTGTGTTATCAAAAAGTCTCCAGACTTTCCAGAGTTGGAACCACGTCATGCTCCTCTTAGTACACCTAGGTCAGGTTGGAAATTTTCAGCACTCCAATAACTTCATGAGGGCTCGGATGTTTACGACCAATGCTAGCTTTAGTAAACAGCCTGTTGTTGTCGTATTCCAGTTCCGATTCTAATCAATTACCTATGATTATGTTAAGTTAATCTATTTTAGGCTATGGAGTCTTTTGGAGAAAGGCATGATTAGTTGGAGTCTTGTAGTTGATTCATTTAATCACAAATGAATAAATTTGATTATCGAATTGGGATGAATTGATTCATAGCAATAAAAATCTAGTGTGATACACTCACACACAACTTTTCTTGCTCATTGAACTTTTTGTATCATTCTCAAATGAGAATAATTTAGGGGAATAACATAATTATGATTGGTGGTTACATAATTCAGAAAAAAAACTAGGATCATACTATTGTATACATTGTTTTTCCAGAGTACATTTTCTTTTATATAAATTCGTGAAATTTTATGATTATTTTTGAAGTCATCAAAACAGCTGTTCTACAGATGAAATCTGGTGTGGCGCACTCACACAACTTTCCTTGTCATTATGAAAATTGATTAGTGTTCACGTGCATCTGAAGTCTACTATTCAAAGATCTGAATCAGTTGGTGGTAGGACAATAATGCGTTGTCATATTCCAGTTCCAATTCTAATCAATTACCTATGATTATGTTAAGTTAATCCATTTTAGGCTATGGAGTCTTTTAATCAAATAAAATGCCGACAAAGAAAAAGACAAAAACGATTGAAAACCGTAACTACGAAGAAGATAAGATGGAATCACATATTGACAAGTTTCTCAAGCCAAAGGAATTATCTATCGACCCAGATTCGCCTACGGCAGAGAGAGAGTGGAAACATTGGAAAAAGACGTTCGAAAATTTCTTTGAAGGAACGACAACCAAAGACAAAATGAAAATATTGGTAAACTTCTTATCACCTGCTTTATACGAAATTGTGGAAAGCTATACTTCATATGAAGAAACTATATCCATGTTGGAAGATATGTTCGTTAAACCAAAGAACGAAATTTATGCACGATACTGCCTTGCTAATGCAAAACAACAAATAGGTGAGTCCATTGATCACTACTATTCTGAACTAAAAAGATTAAGCCTATCATGTAACTTCACTAGAGTGTCAGCCGAAGAAAACAAAAACGAGCATATTAGAGATGCTCTTGTTTCAGGGTTATGTTCTATTGAAATTAAAGAGAAACTTTTTCAACAAGGAGATTTGAGTCTACAAGAAACCGTTTCCCAAGCACGTGTTCTTGAATCCGCAAAAACATATGCCGACTCCTTTAAAAGTACTTGTTATACAAACTCTGTTGAAGAAAATAAAAACATAAGCTTGAGTGAATCTTTCTCAGATGTTAATGCTGTAACCCAAAATCGACAGGCAATTGTAGAGAATTCCGTTCAATGCCAACGTTGCGGATATAAAAAACACTCAAATTCTCAAGAATGTCCTGCAATAGGAAAGACTTGTCATAAATGTACCCGAATTGGACACTTTTCCCATGTGTGTAAAAGTAAAACGCTCAAAGAAAAACTAACTACGTCAACTATTACTGCAGCTGGTATAGCCAGTAATCTTTCTAAAGCTACAATTATTGTTTCGGTGAATGGAATAAATACACCAGCTCTTATTGATACCGGGAGTGTTGCCAGTTTTATTGATGAAAAATTTGCAAAAACAAATAAATTTAAAACTGCATCAGATTCTTGTTTTATAAGATTTGCATCTGTTCAACATAACACCGCTACAAAAGCATGTGTTTATAGCAATATTGTGTACAAAGGAAATGAATACAACAATATTAAACTCTTGGTATTAAGAGAATGCTGTTGCAATGTGATACTTGGTCACGATTTTTTGATGAATCACTCAACAATAAGTTTAGCATTCAATGGTAATAAACAGCCTCTTGTAATAGATAATAATTCTACAACCACACCACCCTTGAAAGATTGCCTCTTGGTGTAGGCCATGATAAAACCATGTTCCCTTTTCAATGACTTGACTCCCGATTGCCACCCAATAACTACCCGATCCAGAAGACACCCACAAGATGACTATGAATTCATGAAGAATGAGGTCAATCGCCTCCTTACAGAAGGAATAATTGAGGAAAGCCAGTCCAGTTGGCGTGCCCAGCCTTTCATTGTAACCAATGGACAGAAGAAACGAATGGTCATAGACTATTCACAGACTATTAATAAATTCACAAATTTAGACGCATACCCTCTCCCATTGATCGAAGATCTTGTAAACACAATTGCCAAGTACAACATTTTTAGTACTGTAGATTTCAAGTCAGCTTACCATCAAATACCGATTCTTGAGAATGAACGACATTACACTGCCTTTGAAGTAGGCCGAAAACTTTATCAGTTCAAACGAATACCATTCGGAGTAACCAATGGAGTAGCTGCCTTCCAACGTACAATAAACGGACTTATAGAAAGAGAGAATTTGAACGACTGCTTTGCCTATTTGGATGATGTTGTCATTTGCGGTTCAGATCAAGAAGAACATGACAGAAATCTTAAGAAATTTCAACAAGTAATTGAATTGTATGGCTTGACTATAAATGAAGGAAAATGTGAATTTTCAAAAAAATCATTGAAGTTCCTTGGGTATGAGATAAAACATGGAGAAATTAAACCTGACCCAGAACGCCTTGCACCACTCATGAACTTTCCACCCCCAAGAAATGCTAAAGAAATGAAACGACTCATGGGATTACTGGCTCATTACTCCCGATGGATTAAAAACTTTTCTCAAAAGATTCACCCCCTTGTCCACATACAGAAATTCCCTCTATCTCAAGATCTGATGGAAACTTTGGAATTGTTGAAAAATAAAATTGCTTCCGCGGTACTGCTCTTTGTTGATGAAAATGTACCATTCATAATTGAGACAGATGCATCAGATTTTGCAATTGGTGCAACATTAACACAACATTCTCGACCAGTAGCCTTTTTCTCACGAACTTTGTCCCAAAGTGAAACCAGGCATTCAGCTGTTGAGAAAGAAGCCTATGCCATTGTGGAGTCTATAAGAAAATGGAGACACTATTTACTACGAAAACAATTCACTTTGATCACTGACCAAAAATCAGTCACATCCATGTTTGGCACTCAACACAATAGAAAAATAAAAAATGAAAAGATACTAAGGTGGCGCCTAGAATTATCTGAATACAAATTCAACATAGTCTACAGACCTGGAAAAGAAAATGCACCAGCTGATGCACTCTCTCGTATATGTATTACAGCTGGTTGTTCAACATTGAACTCAGCTTTGGCAAAATACCATGATGAACTTTGTCACCCTGGTGTAACTCGTTTCTACCACTGGCTCAGAATGAAAAATCTCCCCTATACTGTAGATGATGTAAGGAAAATTTGCTCCAATTGTGCAATTTGCTCTGAAATGAAACCACAGTATATGAAGACAAAAGGAAATCTCATAAAGGCAACAAAACCTTTTGAACGAATTAATATGGACTTCAAAGGACCCGTACAATCAAAAACAAGAAATAAATACCTACTGGTGATGGTTGATGAGTACTCAAGATTCCCTTTTGTATTTCCTTGTCCAGACATGACTGCGAGAACAGTCATAAATTGCCTGGTCTCATTAATATCAATGTTTGGCCTTCCAAGCTATATTCACACAGACAGAGGAACATCCTTCATGTCAACTGAGTTGAAGAGCTTTCTTGGCTCAAAAGGGATAGCAACTAGTAGATCAACGCCTTACAATCCGAGAGGGAATGGTCAAGTAGAGCGATATAATGGAATTATATGGAAAGCAATAACACTAGCTCTAAGATCACGAGGACTTGATTCAAATCGATGGGAGGAAGTGTTGCCTGATGCACTTCACTCTATTCGATCTCTTTTGTGTACTACAACAAATTGCACCCCTCATGAACGAATGTTCCTACACATGAGATCCTCAACAAATGGACAGTCACTACCATCTTGGCTAATGAGCCCAGGACCAGTCTGGCTGAAGAAAATGAACCGAAATTCAAAGCAAGATTCATCAGTAGAAGAAGTTGAATTGATTGAGGCAAGCCCAGAGTATGCTCACATTCGTCGCCCTGATGGACAAGAGTCCACTGTGTCGCTCCGTCATCTTGCCCCTAAGATAACACGGAAATCTAGCCGGGTAGAATGATATGATAAACCATATGTTTTCGTTGTCATTGATTCATTCATAAATATCAAATGTTGTTGATCCGTTACTAGTAGAAAGTCATGTTCAATTTTATTTGATTAAAGCTCTACAAATGAAGAGTTTACTTATTTCAGCATGATTAGTTGGGGTCTTGTAGTTGAACTTTGATCACAAATGGATAAATTTGATTATCGAATTGGGATGAATTGATTCATAGCAAAAAAAAAAATCAAAAAAATCTATTGTGATACACACTCACACACTTTTCTTGCTCATTGATTTTTTTTTCAAGTCTCATTCTCAAATGAGAATAATTTAGGGAAATAACATAATAATTATGATTGGTGGTTACATAATTCAAAAAAAAAAAAAAAAAAAAAAAAAAAAAACTAGGATCATACTATTGTATACATTATTTTCCAGAGTACATTTCTTTTTATATAAATTGTGAAATTCGATGATTATTTTTGAAGTCATCAAAAACAGCTGTTCTACAGATGAAATCTGGTGTGGCGCACTCACACAACTTTCCTTACCATTATAAAAATCGATCAGTGTTCACGTGCATCTCAAGTCTACTATTCAAAGATCAGAATCAGTTGGTGGCAGGACAATAATGCTGAAGACATTGAAAGATTCAATAGAATCAACAGTTTACAATTGAATAATAAAATTTTTTCGAATTTCGAGCTTATTTTCATTTTTTAAGTGAAAAAAATGTTATTAAACATTAGTTATGGAGATTTTTTCATGTTCAATCCTTTCCACTTGATTTTTTTTTTTGTTTGAATTGTATGTGAAGACTGATAATTGAGGACCTAAAATCAAACTTTGCATAGATGGGACGAAGCTCCTGAAATTTTTACAGATATGGGACTTGTGTCAGTTGATAGAGCTTATCAATGACTATTTAAGTATAAATTTAATCGAAAACCGTTTTCGAGAAAAAAAACATGAAAAACAGAGTTTTTTTTCTTGTTATCCACCTTTTACTTTTCTACCATTTAAGAAAGTAAAAATAAGCATATATTTATCATTGATAAATCAAGAGTCTTCCAATGTATCAGATATTGTAAGTAATTAACTCTCAAACACTTCCTTGGTAATTAAATCAGACTGTAGTTTATTGAATATATTTGTTGATATTACAAGTGATTTTTGCTGTCTAAATATTTTTCTATCTACTAACGATGAATCAGACTGCAGTTTAGTGTATTATATTGGTTAATATTTCAAGTAATAATTCACTGTCCAAGTATACTCTGTTCACTAATGATGGATCAGATTGCAGTTTAGTGAATATATTTGTTGAAATTTCCAGTAATTTACAACTTTATTTGAGCTTGACAATGTAATTGTTTGCTGCTGCTGCTACTTTTTCACAAATATTTTTAGTTTGTTAAACTGTAAAAACGTAAATTAATTTTACAATCAATAATTAAATAAAATATTTTTTTTTGTTTTTGATAATTCCATTATACTTACGTGAAGGTTGATGCTGCTGTTGTTTCTGGCGATTGCTGAGAATCCATTAACACGCGAAAAAAAAAAAACACACACACAATGATTTTTGCAACAAATGTAATCGAGACACAACAAACGAATGCAAGCAAAAAAACATGACAGACAACACTTTTTTATATAGTCACCACTCGTCTTGTTTTCACACACAACATGATGATAGCAATCGCAATAATGCATATGCAGTGCACGCAATAAATATTCACTCAGCTGTGAATTCAACTTTTGACAGATGTTGATTCCGTTACAGTTCTGTTAATTTTTGTTAGGAAAATTGCAAGGTGCAAACATCTTAGCCGTTATTCTTTCCTCAACGGTGTTCCTGTTGAAGGGATGCAATGGATCTGATTGTAATTTAGTGAATATATTTGATGATATTCCAGGTAGTTTACTGTCAAATATTCCCTACTTGCCACCTATCATTTTTTATACATCATCTACTTTGAAGATAGGATCAATCAGACCTTAGAATTATTCATAATCAATCAGGTGACAATGGATTATTGATTGCATGCATTACACAGATGTCTGGCCGTGTCTATTTCTATAAGGTAGGGTTTCAATAACTTTTATGATGCAGTATCAGTACTCAATGTATAGTATAAAAGTAATATCATACCAATTGCATATATTATGAATGTAACAAATACTATAATTATTTTCATTTTATTTTCTTGACCTGCTACTGTCTTGACTCTCATCGTGTCTGCTGCCGTCAAACTAAGTTTGCTTGCATGTATTGTATGACTAAAACACAACTGTTGTGTGTACATTCATACATGACTAAAAAAACATGTTTCAAAAAAAAACATGTCTGTGAGGTCATTAACCTTTGACTATGAATAGACAAGTGAGAAAAAATGATTGTACATCAGTTGTTGTTGGCAGACACGCACGCATAGGTAAGTTATCAAAATAATACAATGTTCAACATATAGGCTATATATATATATTTTTTTTAAACTTTGAATTATTCCTATTTGTAAATTTTTAAAATATTATTCAAATTTTTAAAATTAAAATAAATATAAAATTATATATATTTAAAAAAAATATATATATGTTGAACATTGTATTATTTTGATAACTTACCTATGCGTGCGTGTATTGTATGACTAAAACACAACTGTTGTGTGTACATTCATACATGACTAAAAAAACATGTTTCAAAAAAAAACATGTCTGTGAGGTCATTAACCTTTGACTATGAATAGACAAGTGAGAAAAAATGATTGTACATCAGTTGTTGTTGGCAGACACGCACGCATAGGTAAGTTATCAAAATAGTACAATGTTCAACATATAGGCTATATATAAATTTTTTTTTTAAACTTTGAATTATTCGTATTTGTAAATTTTGAAAATATTATTCAAATTTTTAAAATTAAAATAAATATAAAATTATATATATATTTAAAAAAAATATATATATGTTGAACATTGTATTATTTTGATAACTTACCTATGCGTGCGTGTCTGCCAGCAACAACTGATGTACAATCATTTTTTTTTACTTGTCTATTCATAGTCAAAGGTTAATGACCTCACAGACATGTTTCTTTTTGAAACATGTTTTTTTAGTCGTGTATGAATGTACACGCAACAGTTGTGTTTTATTCATACAATACATGCAAGCAAACTTAGTAAGACGGCAGCAGACACGATGAGAGTCAAGACAGTAGCAGGTCAAGAGAATAAAATGAAAATAATTATAGTATTTGTTACATTCATAATATATGCAATTGGTATGAAATTACTTTTACAACTGGCTCAAAACGTCAATTCATGTTGAGAGAAGCATCTCATGGACCTCCACTCTTGTGCAGGTTTCCACGTTTTGAGCACCTCTAGTTCAGGAGTTATAATCGATTTTTGATTTATCATATAGTACATGAGACAGACTATGAGTGGGAATTACTTGAGAACTGTGATGGCTTAAAACGTAATTTTCTGCTAAGAGTAGCTTTTCATGGACCTCTAATTTTGTGCAGGTTTTCACGTTTTGAGCACCTCTAGTTCAGGAGTTATAATCGATTTTTGATTTATCATATGGTACATAGGATATACTATGAGTGGGAATTACTTGAGAACTCTGATAGCTCGAAACGTTTATTTCTGCTGAGGGTAGCTTCTCATGGACCTCTACTTTTGTGCTGGTTTTCACGTTTTGAGCACCTCCAGTTCAGGAGTTATAATCGATTTTTGATTTATCATATAGTACTTGGAACAGACTATGAGTGGGAATTACTTGAGAACTGTGATGGTTCAAAACGTGAATTTCTGCTAAAAGTAGCTTCTCATAGACCTCTTCTCTTGTGCAGGTTTCCACGTTTCGAGCACCTCTAGTTCAGGAGTCATTATCAATTTTTTGATTTATCATATAGTACATGGGACATAACATGAGCGGTAATTACTTGAGAACTGTGATGGCTCAGAACGTGAATTTCTGCTGAGATTAGCTTTCCATAGACCACTACTCTTGTGCAGGTTTCCACGTTTTGAGCAACTATAGTTTAGGAGGAATAATCGATTTTTGATTTATCATATATAGTACATGAGACATAATATGAGTGGGAATTACTTGAAAACTGTGATGGCTCGTAACATGAATTTCTGCTGAGAGTAGCTTTTCATAGACCTCCATTTTTTTGCAGGTTTCCACATTCTGAGCACCTCTTGTCCAGGAGTTATAATCGATTTTCGATTCATCATATAGTAAATGGGACCAGCACATGAGTGGGAATTTCTAGAGAACTGTGATGGCACAAAACTTGAATTTCTGCTGGGAGACGCATTCTATAGAGTGGAGGTCTCTTGTGCAGGTTTTCACGATTCGAGCACCTCTAGTTCAGGAGTTATAAATTATTCTTTGATCTACCATATAGTACATGGGACATGCCATGAGCGGTGATTACTTGAGAACTGTGATGGCACGAAACGTGAATTTCTGCTGAGAGTAGCTTTTCATAGACCACTACTCTTTTGCAGGTTTTCACGTTTTGAGCACCTCTAGTCCAGGAGTTGAAGTCGATTTTTGATTTATCATATAGTACTTGGAACAGAATATGAGTGGGAATTACTTGAGAACTGTGATGGCTCAAAACGTGAATTTCTGCAGAGAGTAGCTTCTCATAGACCTCTACTCCTGTGCAGGTTTCCACGTTTCGAGCACCTCTAGTTAAGGAGTTATAATCGATTTTTGATTTATCATATAGTACATGGGACATACCATGAGTGGGAATTACTTGAGAACTGTGATGGCTCAAAACGTGAATTCCTGCTGAGAGTAGCTTCTCATAGACCTTCACTCTTGTGCAGGTGATCACGTTTTGAGCACCTCTAGTTCAGGAGTTATAATCGATTTTTCATTTATTATATAGTACAAGGAACAGACTATGAGTGGGAATTACTTGAGAACTGTGATGACTCAAAACGTGAATTTCTGCTGAGAGTAGTTTCTCAATGACCTTCACTCTTGTGCAGGTTCCAACGTTTTGAGCGCCTCTAGTTCAGGAGTTATAATCGATTTTTGATTCATCATATAGTACATGAGACATACTATGAGTGGGAATTACTTGAGAACTGTGATGGCTCAAAACGTCAATTCATGTTGAGAGAAGCATCTCATGGCCCTCCACTCTTGTGCAGGTTCCCACGTTTTGAGCACCTCTAGTTCAGGAGTTATAATCGATTTTTGATTTATCATATAGTACATAAGACAGACTATGAGTGGGAATTACTTGAGAACTGTGATGGCTTAAAACGTCATTTTCTGCTGAGAGTAGCTTCTCATGGACTTCCACTTTTTTGCAGGTTTCCACGTTTTGAGCACCTCTAGTTCAGGAGTTATAATCGATTTCTGATTTATCATATAGTACATGAGACAGACTATGAGTGGGAATTACTTGAGAACTGTTATGGCTTAGAACGTGATTTTCTGCTGAGAGTAGCTTCTCATGGACCTCTACTTTTGTGCAGGTTTTCACGTTTTGAGCACCTCTAGTTCAGGAGTTAAAATCGATTTTTGATTTATCATATGGTACATAGGATATACTATGAGTGGGAATTACTTGAGAACTTTGATAACTCGAAACGTTCATTTCTGCTGAGGGTAGCTTCTCATGGACCTCTACTTTTATGCTGGTTTTCACGTTTTGAGCACCCCTAGTTCAGGAATTATAATCGATTTTTGATTTATCATATAGTACATGGGACAGACTATGAGTGGGAATTACTTGAGAACTGTGATGGCTTGGAATGTGAATTCCTGTTGAAAGTAGCTTCTCATAGACCTCTACTCTTGTGCAGGTTTCCACGTTTCGAGCACCTCTAGTTCAGGAGTCATTATCAATTTTTTGATTCATCATATAGTACATGGGACATAAAATGAGCGGTAATTACTTGAGAACTGTGATGGCTCAAAACGTGAATTTCTGCTGATAGTAGCTTTCCATAGACCACTACTCTTGTGGAGGTTTCCACGTTTTAAACAACTCTAGTTTAGGAGTAATAATTGATTTTTGATTTATCATATATAGTACATGAGACATAATATGAGTGGGAATTACTTGAGAACTGTGATGGCTCGTAACGTGAATTTCGGCTGGGAGTAGCTTTTCATAGACCTCTATTTTTTTGCAGGTTTCCACGTTCTGAGCACCTCTTGTCCAGGAGTTATAATCGTTTTTCGATTCATCATATAGTACATGGAACAGACTAGGAGTGGGAATTATTTGAGAACAGTGATGGCTGAAAACGTGAATTTCTGCTGAGAGTAGCTCCTCATAAACCTCAACTCTTGTGCAGGTTTCCACGTTTTGATCACCTCTAGTTCAGGAGTAATAATCGATTTTTGATTCATCATATAGTAAATGGGACCTGCACATGAGTGGGAATTTCTAGAGAACTGTGATGGCACAAAACGTGAATTTCTGCTGAAAGTAGCTTCCCATAGATATTAACTCTTGTGCAGGTTTTCACGTTTCGAGCACCCCTAAGTCAGGAGTTATAAATTTTTTTTTGATCTACCATATAGAACATGGGACATACCATGAGCGGTGATTACTTGAGAACTGTGATGGCTCAAAACGTGAATTTCTGCTGAGAGTAGCTTCTCATGGACCTCTACTTTTGTGCAGGTTTTCACGTTCTGAGCACCTTCAGTTCAGGAGTTATAATCGATTTTTTATTTATCATATAGTACATGGGACAGACTATGAGTGGGAATTACTTGAGAACTGTGATGGCTAAAAACGTGAATTCCTGTTGAAAGTAGCTTCTCATGAAGCTCTATTCTTGTGCAGGTTTCCACTTTTCGAGCTCCTCTAGTTCAGGAGTCATAATCAATTTTTTGATTTACTATATAGTACATGGGACTTACCATGAGCGGTAATTACTTGAGAACTGTGATGGCTCAAAACGTGAATTTCTGCTGAGAGGAGCTTTCCATTGACCACTACTCTTGTTCAGGTTTCCACGTTCTGAGCAACTGTAGTTCAGGAGTTTTCAATCGATTTTTGATTTATCAAATAGTACATGGGATATACTATGAGTTGGAATCACTTGTTAACTGTGATGGCTCAAAACGTGGATTCCTGCTGAAAGTAGCTTCTCATAAACCTCTACTTTTCTGCAGGTTTCCACGTCTTGAGCACCTCTAGTTCAGGAGTTATAATCAATTTTTGATTTATCATATAGTACATGGAACAGACTATGAGTGGCAATTACTCGAGAACTGAGATGGCTCGAAACGTGAATTTCTGCTGAGAGTAGCTTCTCATAGACCTTCACTCTTGTGCATGTTTCCACTTTTTTAGCACCTCTAGTTCAGGAGTTATAATCGATTTTTCATTTATTATATAGTACAAGGAACAGACTATGAGTGGGAATTACTTGAGAACTTTGATGGTGCAAATCGTGAATTACTGCTGAGACTAGCTTCTCATAGACCTCTACTCTTGTGCAGGTGATCACGTTCTGAGCACTTCTAGTTCAGGAGTTATAATCGATTTTTGATTTATCATATATAGTACATAAGACATGCTATGAGGGGGAATTACTTGAGAACTGTGATGGCTCAAAACGTGAATTCCTGCTGAAAGTAGCTTCGCATAGACCTTCACTCTTGTGCAGGTTTCCACGTTTTTTAGCACCTCTAGTTCAGGAGTTATAATCGATTTTTCATTTATAATATAGTACAAGGAACAGACTATGAGTGGGAATTACTTGAGAACTGTGATGGCTCGAAACGTCAATTCATGTTGAGAGAAGTTTCTCATGGACCTCCACTTTTGTGCATGTGTCATTGTTTTACATTCACACACACACTCAATTGTATGTGTGTTGTAATATGATATTGGCTATTGAAATTAAAATATTTAAGAAGTAGTAACAGTCGTCTATTACACAGTGCGCGCACAGCGAGCGCTCAGTGAGCAAGTATTTGATTACACTCACAGACACACTACATCTCATAGGCTATTGAAATATAATAGCTATTGATTTCCACCTTACCCCCCAGTAAGGTTTTGTAAGGGGCATAGACCCAGAACACACACACTGAGAGTATTGATTTGGTGTACTGCGGGTTGCATAATTTACCCCGCGTCTTCTCCCTTACCTCTGTTACTTACCTTTGTAGCTATTGATTGGCTAACAAGAAGCTCCCCCTCAGCAGGAATGGAAGCTGAATAATTGATACCCCCCTCCCCTTACCCATTGGGTAAAGGGGGCATCTAAAAAAACTGTCACAAGACAAACTTGCTATATTGATTTTCCTCTACAACTGATTGTCTTTAGTTTAGTTTGAGTAAGGAAAGAGAAGTAAGAAAGAAAGAGAGAGAGCCAGTGTGAATCAGTTATGTTTTTTTTATTAACACATTATGGTAATGACAAAAACTTTTTCGATTCTCTTTTGATAAACAAATAGTGTCAGTGTTGTTAGGAACATACAACAATAAGTGAAAAGATTTATATATAAAAACATGAATACAAGCATACAAGCCACAATATAAGGTTGATGATGGCAAGGAGTATTTTACTATTTAATATAACACATCATGGGAATGAACACACAAAAACTTTTTTGATTCTCTTTTGATAAACAAACATGATTGAGTGTATTGTAAGAGTGTTAGTAACCTATATTAATAATTTCAATAGTTATATTTGTAAGATTTCTAAAAACATGTGAAACACTAGAGTGTGTTAGTGACATACAAGTCAAAAATTTGATTTGACCAAAAACACATACATTTTGTTTTCAAAACATTATGATTTTCTTCTTCTGAATGTAACAAACAAATATAGTGTCAGTGCTATATAGTAACATACAACAATAAGTGCAAGATTTATATATATAAAAACATGAATAAACACACACACTATAGAGTCTTTATAATGTTGAAGTTGATGAGTACTTTAAAATAACATTATGATTTTCTTCTTCTTCTGAATGTAACAAACAAATATAGTGTCAGTGCTATATAGTAACATACAACAATAAGTGAAAAGATTTATATATAAAAACATGAATACAAGCATACAAGCCACAATATAAGGTTGATGATGGCGAGGAGTATTTTACTGAGAACTGTGATGGCTCAAAACGTGAATTCCTGCTGAAAGTAGCTTCGCATAGACCTTCACTCTTGTGCAGGTTTCCACGTTTTTTAGCACCTCTAGTTCAGGAGTTATAATCGATTTTTCATTTATAATATAGTACAAGGAACAGACTATGAGTGGGAATTACTTGAGAACTGTGATGGCTCAAAACGTGAATTCCTGCTGAAAGTAGCTTCGCATAGACCTTCACTCTTGTGCAGGTTTTCACGTTTTGAGCACCTCTAGTTCAGGAGTTATAATCGATTTTTGATTCATCATATAGTACATGGGACATACCATGAGCGGTGATTACTTGAGAACTGTGATGGCTCGAAACGTCAATTCATGTTGAGAGAAGTTTCTCATGGACCTCCACTTTTGTGCATGTGTCATTGTTTTACATTCACACACACACTCAATTGTATGTGTGTTGTAATATGATATTGGCTATTGAAATTAAAATATTTAAGAAGTAGTAACAGTCGTCTATTACACAGTGCGCGCACAGCGAGCGCTCAGTGAGCAAGTATTTGATTACACTCACAGACACACTACATCTCATAGGCTATTGAAATATAATAGCTATTGATTTCCACCTTACCCCCCAGTAAGGTTTTGTAAGGGGCATAGACCCAGAACACACACACTGAGAGTATTGATTTGGTGTACTGCGGGTTGCATAATTTACCCCGCGTCTTCTCCCTTACCTCTGTTACTTACCTTTGTAGCTATTGATTGGCTAACAAGAAGCTCCCCCTCAGCAGGAATGGAAGCTGAATAATTGATACCCCCCTCCCCTTACCCATTGGGTAAAGGGGGCATCTAAAAAAACTGTCACAAGACAAACTTGCTATATTGATTTTCCTCTACAACTGATTGTCTTTAGTTTAGTTTGAGTAAGGAAAGAGAAGTAAGAAAGAAAGAGAGAGAGCCAGTGTGAATCAGTTATGTTTTTTTTATTAACACATTATGGTAATGACAAAAACTTTTTCGATTCTCTTTTGATAAACAAATAGTGTCAGTGTTGTTAGGAACATACAACAATAAGTGAAAAGATTTATATATAAAAACATGAATACAAGCATACATTGAGTGTATTGTAAGAGTGTTAGTAACCTATATTAATAATTTCAATAGTTATATTTGTAAGATTTCTAAAAACATGTGAAACACTAGAGTGTGTTAGTGACATACAAGTCAAAAATTTGATTTGACCAAAAACACATACATTTTGTTTTCAAAACATTATGATTTTCTTCTTCTGAATGTAACAAACAAATATAGTGTCAGTGCTATATAGTAACATACAACAATAAGTGCAAAGATTTATATATATAAAACATGAATAAACACACACACTATAGAGTCTTTATAATGTTGAAGTTGATGAGTACTTTAAAATAACATTATGATTTTCTTCTTCTTCTGAATGTAACAAACAAATATAGTGTCAGTGCTATATAGTAACATACAACAATAAGTGAAAAGATTTATATATAAAAACATGAATACAAGCATACAAGCCACAATATAAGGTTGATGATGGCGAGGAGTATTTTACTATTTAATATAACACATCATGGGAATGAACACACAAAAACTTTTTCGATTCTCTTTTGATAAACAAACATGATTGAGTGTATTGTAAGAGTGTTAGTAACCTATATTAATAATTTCAATAGTTATATGTGTAAGATTTCTAAAAACATGTGAAACACTAGAGTGTGTTAGTAACATACAACAATAAGTGAAAAGACTTATATATATAAAACACGAATAAACACAAACACACACTATAGAGTCTTTATAAGGTTGAAGTTGATGAGTATTTCACTATTTAATAATTATGTACCTTTCAAAGAAATGACGCACTGTTTTGGCCTTATAATTGTTTCAACACATCTAAATCAGCTTTCTGCACTGTCAATTCAATTACAAACCATACTCTGTTTAAATATCCAAAACACAATAAGCTCCACAATTTTCTTGTTGAACACAAGCTGATACAATCGCGGAATCTGCATGTTCTCATGCACTGTCGAACAATATTGTAACTTATTTCGGTGGAATCAACATACAACCTAATAATTTTGTTATCATCTGTAATGCAACAAATAAAATTATCTGAGATATAATAATATAAAATTATTTGCTACTAGAAGATGTTTTCTTTCTCTAAGGGTTAACGAGAGTAGGATGTAGAGGTTGAGGTTGTAGAAGAAATAACAGGATCCTCATCTGTTAATAGTGGAATTTTATAGTGACCTAAAGCTAATGTACTAATTTTATCACTACAGATATAACAGATATTCAATGCTAACTGTAAGATGAATAGGTTATTTTCATATTTCTAACTAAATTACACAAACACTTTCCTTATCTTTTCGTAATTCGAAACAGGACCATAGTTCATTTGGTGTCATGTTTTTTTTTTTTAATTTATTACACAAGAAAAATGCTATGATAATATCTGTGGGTAGATGACACAAGCTGATAAGTCATGATTTGTAAACTTTTCAGGAGAGCAATTTGAAAGTTTGGCATAGCTGCAAACATTATAGATAATATTTTTTCATACCCATTTTACACTAATATAATCAGCTGATCCTCGACTATTTAAATAGAAAATATCAAGGGATAAAAAAATTTATTAAATTAACTATATTTATTGTAAATAACTATATAAATTAACTATATTACTATATTTATTAAATTAACTATATTACTATAAAAAAACAATTTATTTAAATTAACTATTGAGAATTTTGCAAGTGATGTCAGAGATATCATCTGCCAAATGTTTCAAATCACAATGTAACAGTATAGGGAATATCTTTAAAATCGATTTTATAGAAATTTGAATATATTTTTTAAAAATTAATTGATATTATTTACAAGTATTGATCAAGTTAACCAAACTTGAACTGTTTTGCAAAGTCGTATGGGTTATGTAGTTCTCAATATGGGTTATTGATTTTCAGATTTTATAATAGCCTACCAGTACATACACTTATCAAATTTTGTCATCTTTTGATAAATTTGATTATCATACAAACCGGTAGAAGAGTGTTGAGATATATGTAGTTAACAATATTTGTCAACTTGGGGTTTGGAAGAAAATGCACTATCAGGCTTAAGCAAGGCCTATATCTCAGCTATTTAAAAAGGTACAACATATTTAGTTATACCATCTTATAGATCTAATTTTTCTGAACACAACCATATGCATAACTCAATATGGTCAAAATGTGACTTAACAACTTGTGTCATCTACCCACAGATATTTACTCTAGTATTTTTCACATTAGTGTGTTTGTTATCATTATTTGTGTCCACTACCTATAGTAGTGAAAATACATTAGGTTTCTCATAATAAAATCAAAAGTATACTCTTTGGAGTTTCTGTCAAATGAACGATATCTCTCTGGGGTTAATTTCTCTCAAAATGAATGGGTCGATATATCAACTCTTATTTGAAATTTAAACATATGCAGTTAATTTCTCTCAAAATGAATGGGTTGATATATCAACTCTTATTTGAAATTTAAACATATGCGATGTAATGTCAAAGAAATCCTGACAATGACATTTGTACGTTACTAAGTATTTTTATGGGACATAGACACTGATGCTCCAAAGAGGTTGTTTTTTTAGATTTTTTACTTCGAAATAATTTGATGAGAAAAGAAGATGTTACAAATAGTTGTGAAACATACCTTTGAAGAAGAAGTTTTTTGTTAACAAAGACTCTCTCAATCAAATAATAGCCCAGGAGGCTGCTGGCTGGCTGGCTGGTAAGTCACAGAGAGAGAGAGACAAGTGTTCTGTCTAAGCTTTCAGGCGGCAATAACCCCTTCCGCTCATCTTGAAACTGTTTTATGTGATTTACAAAACAGGAGAAATTGCGGGTGGGGTGGAGGTGGTAACTGTAGTGGGATGGCGAGGGTCGAAGGGGATTAGTAGACACTCTTGTAAGTCATCTCAACTATGTGAATTGCGTGATGCATAATCTCTCTGCTGAGGCAAGAACTCAACCACCAAAAGCTTGGGCAATATTCTATCAAAAAGTACTGTGTTTGTGTGTGGGCGTGTGTGTGTGTATACAGATTGTTGCAGAATAGGAAGGGTGGCGGGAAAAATGGATACACAAGGAACAGCATCTTCTTCTTTCTGTTTAGAAGCTTTCAACTTGAAAGCTAAACAAGAGATTTTTACACTTCCTCCAACACTAGTAGTAAATTGGTGGCCACAGGAGATATTTCGAATTTATAGAGCGAAAACTATTCTCAGTCAACACGGTTTAAAGATTGTGCTAAAATTAGTGGACCCTGACTCAGAAGGTGATATTGAGTTTGAACTTCTATTACCGGATACGTTTTTGTGTGTTTTACATGCAGACAACATTACTGACTTCAACAAACACCGTTATTGGATTAAATTTGAAAAGAGAGAAGGTTTACAAACTCTGGTAGAAATCTATTAAAACAAAGTGCAACACACACAAAACTACTACTACTACTACTACTACTACTACTACTACTACTACTACTACTCACCAACAACATGGGATATATAATCAAAGTCGAGTAAGTTACAATAATTTCTTTATTAATATTATAATGTTACATTTTCCACTATTTACAATACCTTCAAATTAAATACAAAATACAACTCTTTCCTTATGTCTACTGGGATTATGCTTTAGAACATCTAGCTTAATTCTAATTTTATAATTCAAATCAATGTTAGAGCTCTCTAATTCCTTCTCTTACCAATAGTTAGACACATACAATTCTTCTAGGCTCTCAAACTGTAAAATATACCATGTCTTGTTTCTATTGTACACTTCTTTAATTGCAATAATGACTAACACTGTACCTTCTGTTAAGTCTTCTAATCGTTTGCACTGCCCTATTTTTATTTTCCCTTTAATTTCCAGCATAGTAATTTTGTTGATTTGCTCCACATCTGTCTGTGGTGTGAATGGGGTGTCTTCAAAGTTTTTCCATACATCTGACAAAAATTTTAGATTTTGTATTTTTGGCAATGTGTGACCATTATAGCTGCTTGTCATGCCATTGGTGGTGGTGGTGGTGGTAATTTCACAAATAGTTTCTCCCCTTGGTAGACAAATAATTTCTTTTTGGTCATCATTGTATGGGATTACAAAATAACCCACTTTCTTAAGGTCTTCTATTGCTTTGTATGCATTTAGTAAAACATTTTTGTGATACCCTTTTACAATGTACACATGTTTCGTGCCTTCCTTTTCACCTAAAACACCTACATATGGAAATTTCCCCCCCTTACTATTTACAGAAAATGCAGTCACATTATAAACCCCACTAGGCTCAAAATTCCACCAATGTGAATAGAAATATGGTTCAAGTTGCTCTCTTAAATTCTCAATCTCCTTCTCAAATTCTATAAGTTGTTTGTGCTGCTTCTTTATGCTCTCTGTAGCCTCTAAAAACTCTACCTTTCTACGTTTGAGATTAATCTCATCCAATTCTAGCATACGCTTTCTGGTAGATAGTATTTTTAATGGAGACAAAGCTTGTATCTCCTTAACAGGAAAAGGAGCAAGCTTAGAGTTGACATTTGTTCTTTTTCTCAAAACTTGTGGTGTTACATTACTCGTTTCGACAAGACCTAGCTCCTCTAGATTAAACTCTTTGGATATTGTAGAGAAAGCTGTGGTTGACTTGGAGAAATAAGTCTCACCACTCTTAATATAACACTTTTGTATAAAACTAATATTGTCCTCGTTGTCTGTATCCTTTTCGTAAATTTCCACATAATTAATGGGTAGTAGATTAAAGCTAAATGCAGAGATTACATAGGATATTATTTTATTTCGTTGTTGTGGATTGGTAGGCAGATTTAATTGTACTCCAGTCAATTTCTTGGTATTGCTATTTCCCCAGTGAACATATTGTAGGAGATTGTTAAAAACCAAACAACAGCTATTCTTTAAATTGTTTGTCAGTTTAGTCCACATTTTAGCAAAGGATACAGAAAATATAGGAGCATTTTGGAAATAATTCTTACTGTCATTTAAGAGTGACAAGCAATCTTGAATAGGGTCAAATTGATTAGAGCTGCTATAGTTATTGCTAATGCTGTAGTTATAAATTGTTGCTTCCAAACGAGTAATACCATGCATTTTAGCCAAGTCAGAGGTAAAGGTTTCCCGTAATCTTGTATCTGGACAGGCAATAAAGTCTACAATATGGTTACCTAGATGTTTATTTACACCAGGACTTGTCATTTGACAAATAAACTTATTAAAAATTTTTACTCTCACATTATTATTAACCCAAGTCAAGCAATCAATTCCAACAGTTCCATCATTATTCTCAATTACATTATAGTCTTCTTTATATTCTCCTTGGAAACAAAAACAATGATTTGTAGTTAGAAAATCACACATTCCACCCTTGTTAAATATTCCAGCAAAGTCCTGTGTTATGTCCAAGTCCAGAAGATAGAAATGTTCCTTCCTAAGCTGATCCAATATTGTTGGTAACTCATCCATTAATGTAGCAATAGGGACATCGGCAAGCTCTACTTTGTATGGAATCCCCACTGGATTGTAGTACTTCTGCTGCACTTCTCTATAGTTGTCCTCCCCAAGCAGTTGTAGAATCTTCTTTGACATATCGCTTCCACTGTCCAATAAGTATGGCAACTTTGCTTTAACTTTATGCTTAGCTGAGACCATTTTGGAGAATTTTCCTCTCAAGTACAAATTGAATGATTCACACATCTCCTTCTTTAGAATAAAACGTCTTTCATCCAGTAGTTCTTGGCAGTCGTCCTCCTCCTCCTCCAAACCACAAACCTTTACCAGCATAATGTTGTTACAAAAGGGTTCTGTAATAGGCACAAGGTTTGAACCATCCTGCACCAACAGTTTTTCTCCAGCAGTGTAGTCAATTTTCCCAATGTCTGTAATAAGGTTATCATTGCACAGATTTTCTGTCAACAGCCACAAACCAAACCGCTTTATGGTAGGCTTCTTTATTTTATTACCACAGAGCTGAGAAACACTAAACACTTTGGAAGAAGCCATGTTCACTGCTTCTACTATTAAACTGAGCGAAAGACAATTATTCTGGAGTATTTATAGGGATACAGCACATGTGCAAAGATAACTAGAAAATTCAAGTTTAATTATAAATGTCAGACAGCCTACATTTGGCATTGTGAGAAGTTTTGTGTGACTCTCACTCACTCTCTCTCACTCACTGTCTCACTCCCTCACCCACTGTTCACTCACTGATCACTCACTATCTCACTATCAGCCTACAGTGGAAGCATTATTGATTATTGTTAGGTGGACTCCAAGCCACCATGTAAGACACTAGTGCAGTTGGTATGAGGATTGTATAGTGTTAGTTTTGTGTGACTCTCACTCACTCTCTCTCACTCACTGTCTCACTCCCTCACCCACTGTGGTCACCCAGTGGTCACCGTCACCACCATGTAAGACACTAGTGCAGTTGTATCTAACTATATGTGTAATAAATTTTTTCCTCTCTCTCTCTCTCTTATATAAATGTGTAATTCTTGTATCTATGTGAGTTCACAGAGTATAAAAGATGATGCTGACAACAAAATGCACTCGGTCTTACAATGTTGTCTGACAGTGAACGTGAACGTTATCTGCTTAATGCAGTGAGTGAGCTAGAAGCTGAACTGAATTATCATGGTATAATGACATTGAGTGACTTTTTCAAGGAGAGTGGTCATTTAGAGTTTTGTGCAGATCGTGAATCTCGTAGTTGTGCATGCATACGACTCAGGCAGAAGCAACAGGCTGTTGTTGATGCAGTCAAGGATAGCAACGTTTTCTATGTATGTGATGATCTTTACAACCCATTGAGAAATACTCATGTAACCTTCACCGATGTGAAATGTTTCCTGCTGAAAGTTTTCACGCAAACTATGAAGAGTATCAAGGATAATATCAACAAGAGGGCAATGCGTCATTGCGCACCAGGACTTGCAATGAAATTCACTGTCATGTTTGATGACACTTGCATACTGCTAAAATCTTTCTTCAAGTTGGAAAAGGGTAGAATGGCTGCTATTGTTAATCTTGAGAAGGTACCCAACTGGAGAAATAAGGATGTGACGATTGTGTTAAGTGTTCTCAATCAAGACCAATACTACAAGTGTGATTTTATATGTGGACAACAATCTAAATGTCTACTGGGACTTGGTCAAAAGGAGATTAAATTTGCAGGATTTACAAACATTGAGAGTACAGGACATGTGAAACGATACAGGCTGGAGGATGGAACATCTGGTGATTCAGCTTTCGAGATTAGCATCTACAAGGCTATACGCAGACCTATGCCACTGCCATCTACTGAGGGGGGATATGATGAAATTGATGGACCATGCATTGTTCGTGAAAGGAATAAGCCATCAGTTGAGCGTTATGTCACCAACAATGATTATAGCCGAGGAGAAAGACTTCTTCAGCTGTATATTCTGTTCAATACTGAAGATTAATTATATGTTTGTCAATGAATACTATGTATTTAAAAAAAAAGATGTGTATGTGTTTTTTGTCAAATCAAATTTGAGACTTGTATGTCACTATCACACTCTAGTTTTTCACATGTTTTAGAATTCTTTCACATATAAATATTAAAATTATTAATATAGGTTACTAACACTCTTGTTTTGTTATTCAAAAGAGAATCGAAAAAGTTTTTTGTGTGTTCATTCCATAATGTGTTAATAAAAAAAGCATAACTAAAAATCACACTGTGTCTCTCTCTCTCTTTCTTTCTTCTCTATTCCTAACGCAAACTGTGTCAGTTGTAGAGGAAAATCAATATAGCAAGTTTGTCTTGTGTCAGTTTACAAGGCCTACCCCAATGGGGAGCCACCAGAGCAATTTAATCCATAGTGGCAATGTGATAGTTTTTTTTACATGCCCTACCCATTGGAAGGGGGGAAGGGGTAGAAAAGCAAAGTAGTTGTGTAGGCCGCCAGCAAAGTAACAAATTATTCATTCCCAACAACAGTTATTAAGCCAACAACATTCCTGCCAGCTCGTTTGCCCATAAGGAGAAAATCAATACCTCTTCTTCTTCTTCTTCACCTTCTACATAGCTTCATGGCAATTACAATTAATTGAACAGAGCTAAGCTTCCAATTATTATTGTTGATTGTATTGCATTAAGAAGTGGAATTCGATAATAAAAAAGAAACAATTGTTACTCTACCTCACTTTTAAATATTGATACAATTATTGTACTTTGATTTCAAATTCGATTCTTCACTTTTAAAGACTTGCGATACTTACCTTTCTGACAATGGACAATGCAGCCAACGTTATATTGTTGAGGCTATGGAGATATCATCGTATTCTATTGTTTGATAACAAAAAACAATAATAAATATTAAATTATGAAACAGTAATTCATAAAATATATTATAGACATGATACCGCGATTCACGATACATAATTATATAGATTATTGCAGTCGTTATGAGATTATCTCTCTATGATTATGTGAGATCGGACACGATCAGCTGTTATTCAAGGACATTTTACAGCCCTAGGGACGTAAAGTTTTACCGGCCTGGTCGAAAAACAATCACTTTCGGCCTCCATATGACGCACGTAAACCAGCTCATTACATCCAAGTGTGGCGAAAAGAATATTTCCATTTCATTCCCTTCATATTCTTATTGAAAAATTATGAATGATGTATAAGGAGATCTTGAATCTAAATTAAGATTTGAAATGCCATGATAATAATCGAATTGTGAAATATCACTGTTTAATATGTGGGAGGTGAATGTTTCACTATCTTAGGCCCGGTTGCACAACAGCCGGTTAAATTTTAACCGTGATTAATTTCACGAGAACCAATCAGAAAAGCCGTTTTTCGTCCTGACAGGTCTGCGAAAGAGTCTGGCCGCTCTCTCTACGGAACCAACGTCATAGTATTCTCAATTCCACACCGCAACGATTTACCGGACTGATCGTGTGTTATTGAACTGGTTAGAAAAAACTAATATAGCCATGGAAAAAATTTGTAATTTATTCTCTGATTGTAAATTTATTGATATGAGTCATCTGGGTAGGAGATTCCACACATCTCATAATCTGCAACTCAATAAATTAGGCAAGAAAATGATCTGTGATAGTATAATTGGTTGCATGCGTAGTAACTTCCTGTATAGAAAATCGACTCCAGCTATTCCTCTCTATAGTTCTTTTTAGTGTAATTGACATAAGTGAAACCGAGGTAACTGAAATTTACAATACTTCTCGCTCAAATCTAGTTTTGACAGTGACTCTCCTCTTGACAATCTACATCCAGATATTAGTATTAACAATTCCACACCGCTACGATTTACCGGACTGATCGTGTGTTATTGAACTGGTTAGAAAAAACTAATATAGCCATGGAAAAAATTTGTAATTTATTCTCTAATTGTAAATTTATTGATATGAGTCATCTGGGTAGGAGATTCCACACATCTCATAATCTGCAACTCAATAAATTAGGCAAGAAAATGATCTGTGATAGTATAATTGGTTGCATGCGTAGTAACTTCCTGTATAGAAAATCGACTCCAGCTATTCCTCTCTATAGTTCTTTTTAGTGTAATTGACATAAGTGAAACCGAGGTAACTGAAATTTACAATACTTCTCGCTCAAATCTAGTTTTGACAGTGACTCTCCTCTTGACAATCTACATCCAGATATTAACCCAATCATTCCCACATATGAAACCAAAGATATTTGTTATGGTAAGATATCTACTTTCCTCGTCAAATTCCAATGAATAAAAAAATAGAACAAATGTTGATAAGGTCTCCATATTACATCAAAATGTACAACACCTACCATCACGCTTGGAAATGTTAAATATCAATTTAGATGAGTTAGAGCCTGACATAGTAGCGATTTCAGAACACAAAATGTCAAATTCTGAAATAGAAATACTCAATGTTCCGAAATATCAGATAAGCTCAAGCTTTTCTAGACTAGAAAGTACTGGAAGCGGGTCATGAACCTAGTACATAATAAAATATTTTCCAAGTGTAAATATGTAAGTTACCAGCTATTTTGACAATAACAACAGAAAAAGAGTTTGAATGCTGTGTTACTGAATTCACTCTTGTTGGTTTAAATTTGTAATGGCTTGCTTATACAGAACTCCTCAGCATTGTTTTTGGTTCCATTCTTAGAGAAGTTAGAAATTCTACTTGAAATTTTATGTAAAAAATATAAGAAAGTTATTTTAGCAGGAGAAATAAATATCAATGTTTTAGAGAAAAATAATACTTATAATAAGTTAATCGAGATCCGGTGAAATGCAAACATCTAAACATCTAAACTGAAGTTGCTCGTTTAATAAAATAGGATTTATTCTACAGTTGGAAATAGTTGCATTCGTTCAAATGCTGATTAATGAATAATTATTATTAAATGAAAATCCTAATTAACTGCTGTAAATTTATTCTATTTTAATTCTGTTTGAAGAGAATCTCACATTAGATTATTTCTGGTTTTTATTTCAAAACAACCCACATATTTATTGCAATTTATAATTATTATCTACTTTTAAATCCACTTTTCACGAATTCCCACTTCTTTTATGAAATTTATGTCTTCAATTTAGATTTCTTGTTGGATACGACTACTGTAATATTTCATATTACAAGCGCACAATTATATCATCGTAAAGCTGCGTTCACACCAAAGTTATTAAGAAAATCTTAATAACTTAATCCTTAAGGTGCGTACAGATTTACGCGCCGCGAACATGAGCGATTCACTTTTAATGAGCTGATGCCAAGCTTTTTATATCTGTATCTTACCGTTTCTGTAAAAATACAGATATAGTCAGCTGATTGAAAGTGAATCGCTCATGTTCGCGGCGCGTATATCTGTCGCTGCCCCAGTTCAACAGTGCTACAACTCAAAAATTATCAATTTTGAGATTTCTACATCATTCTACTCAGTTTTCCTTCCTCTTTCCAGAGCTACACTCAACTAAGTCTAAGAATACTGTATTATACTTCTACATGGGGGAAATCAACATTATGCACAATTCATAGTAATAATTTGAAACATTAAATTGCCAATTTCTCAAAACTTGGGTTTATGAGAAGTAGGGTTGAACAAGGCCAGCGATGTACGCGCCTTTATAGATTCTATTAGATTGAATATAACTTATCATACACATGATGAACATATGTATTTGTCAAGCTCCGTTCAATTAAATAGAATCTATAAGGATCAAGTTATTAACATTTTGTTAATAACTTTGATGTAAACCAAGCCTTATAATACACTTTTTCAAGTTTTTAACATAAAATAATAGATTAAAAACACAAATTAGTACAGTTTGCAAGTCTTTTTTTATAGTGTTGAATGTTGAACCTTGGTATAATATAAAAATGTTTGTATCGCGGCTACATAGGCCAAAAAGTCATTGACTCTTTGTATGTTTCTAATTTTTTGTTGGCCTGTGGTTGCATAATATGCATATGTATAATATAAATAATAATATACCTAGAATACAAAACAAACCAGTTTATCTAGTTGTGTAGTCTTAATAAATTCAAAATATAACTGAATATTTTCCAAAAATTGAATATTTATATTTTAGAAAGAGTTTTAGCAAAATATGTTCAAATGTTCAGTATTTTTTACACAGATCATAGGGTATTCTCTCCACTGCCAATTAGAGATCTTCCAAAGCTTTAAAAGTTTAGATAAAAGACCCCAATAACTGATATCCAAATATATTTTGTCCACTAGCAAAGCAATAATATAAATTAGACTCTAAGTGCCGGTTGCACAAAAGCCAGTTAAATTTTAATCCACGTGATTCATTCCCAGAGAAGCCGTCTTTTTCAAAAAGCCTTCTGTGATTTATTTATTTAAATTCCGTTTATTCACAACCAGAACTTGATAGTGAGATGTAGGCTAGTAGATAAACAATGCATTAAATGTGAAAATAGTTGAGAAAGTAGTGATAGTAAATTAATGGGAAAGATCCAATAGAAACAAGCTTAGATCTCGATCCAATAGTACAGTTGATAACAGATACGCATATAGCCTAGATTATAGGCTAAGTGTTATAGGCTGAATAATTATGACAAATATTTGCCTGTAAATTAAAGTAGGCTAATAAATTTTACAAAGTTATTACCTGTATTTCAACATTATCCATGATTTTGTATCTTTCTCCATCAAGCAGGAATACTTCCTCATTCAAAACTTCTAATTGTGAATCAACCATGATAGGCCTATCAATAATGTCTGTTATTGTTAAAACCTGGAATAAGAATAATTTATTAAACTTAAATGGTATTATCACAATGTCAGATTTTCTACAATCACAACTAGCTAAAGAAATATTTATTGATTAAAGGTATACCATTAGTATTAAAATTGAGTTTTGTGTATGTAGTAGGCCTACACACATAACAACAATAATTACCGTAGTTTGTAAATTCATAATTTCACAGCCTAGTGATAATTAGGTCTTATTATTGTAAATCCTTAATACATTCACATTCAAAAATTAACAGCATTCAATGTATATAATTGAATGAAAACATACGGTAATTGCATTTGAACATTGATGAGAAACTATTTCTGCCAGACTCATGGCAATTTCAAGATTTGAATAAGAATTTGTGTTCACAATTCATGCATTTCTCATAGTTTGATACAATAAAACTATTGTTTCTTATTTATCATCAGAAGTTATAATGATATTTACATCTAAGATTAAAAATAATATTAAGATAGAAGATGCTTGAATGAAATTGGCTTACCCCTCTGTTTGTGTTTTGATGTACCAAATTTCTTATTAAATCCGCTCTTGACAGAAATATGGTTGATTCTCCTTCTTCCTCCGACACTACAAAACTTGTTAAAGATATTATAAATAGAAAGAAAGTATTTTTATATTATTTTCTACAACAACAACTCTCAACAACCTCGGAATCAAATTTACTTCAGAATCTTGCTTAGGATTACGAGAATGCTACAAATCACAAACTACCAATGCCTTCTTTCTAGTGTCTCTCTTGCTCACCAACTGAAAGCACTACAGTAATTGTATGTCAAGGAAAAATGACAGAGCTATGCTATTACCCCTTTCTCTTCCTCTCTTTCTCTTGCTTATGCACTTCACAAAACCAAGGTGAAAATCAATAGCTATTATATTTCAATAGCCTATTAGATGTAGTGTGTCTGTGAGTGAAATCAATACTTGGACACTGAGCGCCGGGGACAGACGCGCATCCTTTTTGTGCAGGTTTCCACTTTTCGAGCTCCTCTAGTTCAGGAGTCATAATCAATTTTTTGATTTACTATATAGTACATGGGACTTACCATGAGCGGTAATTACTTGAGAACTGTGATGGCTCAAAACGAGAATTTCTGCTGAGAGGAGCTTTCCATTGACCACTACTCTTGTTCAGGTTTCCACGTTCTAAGCAACTGTAGTTCAGGAGTTTTCAATCGATTTTTGATTTATCATATAGTACATGGGATATACTATGAGTTGGAATCACTTGTTAACTGTGATGGCTCAAAACGTGGATTCCTGCTGAAAGTAGCTTCTCATAAACCTCTACTTTTCTGCAGGTTTCCACGTTTTGAGCAATTCTAGTTCAGGAGTTATGATCAATTTTTGATTTATCATATGGTACATGGAACAGAATATGAGTGGGAATTACTTGAGAACTGTGATGGCTCGTAACGTGAATTTCTGCTGAGAGTAGCTTTTCATAGACCTTCACTATTGTGCAGGTTTCCACGTTTTTAGCACCTCTAGTTCAGGAGTTATAATCGATTTTTCATTCATTATATAGTACAAGGAACAGACTATGAGTGGGAATTACTTGAGAACTTTGATGGCGCAAAACGTGAATTTCTGCTGAGAGTAGCTTCTCATAGACCTCTACTCTTGTGCAGGTGATCACGTTCTGAGCACTTCTAGTTCAGGAGTTATAATCGATTTTTGATTTATCATATATAGTACATAAGACATTCATATTATGAGTGGGAACTACTTGAGAACTGTGATGTCTCAAAACGTGAATTTCTGCTGAGAGTGGCTTATCATCGACCTCTACTCTTGTGCAGGTTTCAACGTTTTGAGCGCCTCTAGTTCAGAAGTTATAATCGATTTTTGATTCATCATATAGTACATGAGACATACTATGAGGGGGAATTACTTGAGAACTGTGATGGCTCAAAACGTGAATTCCTGCTGAGAGTAGCTTCGCATAGACCTTCACTCTTGTGCAGGTTTCCACGTTTTTAGCACCTCTAGTTCAGGAGTTATAATCGATTTTTCATTTATAATATAGTACAAGGAACAGACTATGAGTGGGAATTCCTTGAGAACTGTGATGGCTCGAAACGTCAATTCATGTTGAGAGAAGCTTCTCATGGACCTCCACTTTTGTGCATGTGTCCACGTTTTGAGCAATTCTAGTTCAGGAGTTATAATCGATTTTTGATTTATCATATGGTACATAGGATATACTATGAGTGGGAATTACTTGAGAACTGTGATAGCTCGAAACGTGAATTCCTGTTGAAAGTAGCTTCCAATGAACCTCTACTCTTGTGCAGGTTTCCACGTTTTGAGCACCGCCAGTTCAGGAGTTATAATCGATTTTTGATTTATCATATAGTACATGGGACATACCATGAGCGGTAATTACTTGAGAACTGTGAAGGCTCGAAACGTGAATTCTTGCTGAGAGTAGATTCTCATAGATTTTTACTCTTGTGCAGGTTCCCACGTTTCGAGCACCTCTAGTTCAGGAGTCATTATCAATTTTTTGATTTATCATATAGTACATGGGACATACCATGAGCGATTGTTGAGAGGAGCTTCTCATGGACCTCCACTTTTGTGCATGTTTCCACGTTCTGAGCAACTCTAGTTCAGGAGTTATAATCGTTTTTTGATTTATCATATGGTACATAGGATATACTATGAGTGGGAATTACTTGAGAACTGTGATAGCTCGAAACGTTAATTTCTGCTGAGAGTAGTTTCTCATAGACCTCTACTCTTATGCTGGTTTCCACGTTTCGAGCACCTCTAGTTCAAGAGTTACAATTGACTTTTGATTTTTTATATAGTACATGGGATATACTATGAGTGGGAATTACTTGAGAACTGTGATGGCTCAAAACGTGAATTTCTGCTGAGAGAAGCTACTCTTGGACCTCTACTTTTGTGCAGGTTTTCACGTTTTGAGCACTCCTAGTTCAGGAGTTATAATCGATTTTTGATTTATCATATAGTACATGGGACAGACTATGAGTGGGAATTACTCAAGAACACTGATGGCTCGAAACAACAATTCATGTTGAGAGGAGCTTCTCATGGACCTCCACTTTTGTGCATGTTTCCACGTTCTGAGCAACTCTAGTTCAGGAGTTATAATCAATTTTTGATTTATCATATAGTACATGGGACAGAATATGAGTGGGAATTACTTGAGAACTGTGATGGCTTAAAACGTGAATTCCTGTTGAAAGTAGCTTCTCATGGACCTCTACTCTTGTGCAGGTTTCCACGTTTTGAGCAATTCTAGTTCAGGAGTTATAATCAATTTTTGATTTATCATATGGTACATGGAACAGAATATGAGTGGGAATTACTTGAGAACTGTGATGGCTCGTAACGTGAATTTCTGCTGAGAGTAGCTTCCCATAGACCTCTATTTTTTTGCAGGTTTCCACGTTTTGGGCACCTCTTGTCCAGGAGTTATAATCGATTTTTGATTCATCATATAGTACATGAGACATACTATGAGTGGGAATTACTTGAGAACTGTGATGGCTCAAAACGTCAATTCATGTTGAGAGAAGCATCTCATGGCCCTCTACTCCTGTGCAGGTTTCCATGTTCAGAGCACCTCTAGTTCAGGAGTCATTATCAATGTTTTGATTTATCATATAGTACATGGGACATACCATGAGCGGTAATTACTTGAGAACTGTGATGGCTCAAAACGAGAATTTCTGCTGAGAGTAGCTTTCCATAGACCACTACTCTTGTGCAGGTTTCCACATTTTGAGCAACTCTACATTAGGAGTAATAATCGATTTTTGATTTATCATATAGTACATGAGACATAATATGAGTGGGAATTACTTGAGAACTGTGATGGCTCGTAACGTGAATTCCTGCTGAGTGTAGCTCCCCATAGACCTCAACTCTTGTGCAGGTTTCCACGTTTTGAACACCTCTAGTTCAGGAGTTATAATCGATTTTTGATTCATCATATAGTACATGGGACCTGCACATGAGTGGGAATTTCTCGAGAACTGTGATGTCACAAAACGTGAATTTCTGCTGAGAGACGCATTCTATAGACCTCCACTCTTGTGCAGGTTTACACGTTTTGAGCACCCCTATTTCAGGAGTTACAATTGATTTTTTGATCTACCATATAGTACATGGGACATACCATGAGCGGTGATTACTTAAGAACTGTGATGGCACAAAACGTGAATTTCTGCCCAGAGTAGCTTTCCATAGACCACTACTCTTTTGCAGGTTTTTACGTTTTGAGCACCTCCAGTTCAGGAGTTGAAGTCGATTTTTGATTTATCATATAGTACATGGGATATATAATGAGTGGGAATTACTTGAGAACTGTGATGGCTCGAAACGTTAATTTCTGCTGAGAGAAGCTTCTCATGGAACTCTACTTTTGTGCAGGTTTTCACGTTTCGAGCACCTCTAGTTCGAGAGTTACAATTGACTTTTGATTTTTTATATAGTACATGGGATATACTATGAGTGGGAATTACTTGAGAACTGTGATGGCTCAAAACGTGAATTTCTGCTGAGAGTAGCTTCTCATTGACCTCTACTTTTGTGCTGATTTTCACATTTCGAGCACCTCTAGTTCAGGAGTTATAATCGATTTTTGATTAATCATATAGTACATGGGACAGAATATGAGTGGGAATTACTAGAGAACTGTGATGGCTTAAAACGTGAATTCCTGTTGAAAGTAGCTTCTCATGGACCTCTACTCTTGTGCAGGTTTCCACGTTTTGAGCAATTCTAGTTCAGGAGTTATAATCAATTTTTGATTTATCATATGGTACATGGAACAGAATATGAGTGGGAATTACTTGAGAACTGTGATGGCTCGTAACGTGAATTTCTGCTGAGAGTAGCTTCCCATAGACCTCTATTTTTTTGCAGGTTTCCACGTTTTGGGCACCTCTTGTCCAGGAGTTATAATCGATTTTTGATTCATCATATAGTACATGGAACAGACTATGAGTGGGAATTACTGAGAACTGTGATGGCTCAAAACGTCAATTCATGTTGAGAGAAGCATCTCATGGCCCTCTACTCCTGTGCAGGTTTCCATGTTCAGAGCACCTCTAGTTCAGGAGTTATAATCAATTTTTGATTTATCATATAGTACATGGGACATACCATGAGCGGTAATTACTTGAGAACTGTGATGGCTCAAAACGAGAATTTCTGCTGAGAGTAGCTTTCCATAGACCACTACTCTTGTGCAGGTTTCCACATTTTGAGCAACTCTACATTAGGAGTAATAATCGATTTTTGATTTATCATTTATAGTACATGAGACATAATATGAGTGGGAATTACTTGAGAACTGTGATGGCTCGTAACGTGAATTCCTGCTGAGTGTAGCTCCCCATAGACCTCAACTCTTGTGCAGGTTTCCACGTTTTGAACACCTCTAGTTCAGGAGTTATAATCGATTTTTGATTCATCATATAGTACATGGGACCTGCACATGAGTGGGAATTTCTCGAGAACTGTGATGTCACAAAACGTGAATTTCTGCTGAGAGACGCATTCTATAGACCTCCACTCTTGTGCAGGTTTACACGTTTTGAGCACCCCTATTTCAGGAGTTACAATTGATTTTTTGATCTACCATATAGTACATGGGACATACCATGAGCGGTGATTACTTAAGAACTGTGATGGCACAAAACGTGAATTTCTGCCCAGAGTAGCTTTCCATAGACCACTACTCTTTTGCAGGTTTTTACGTTTTGAGCACCTCCAGTTCAGGAGTTGAAGTCGATTTTTGATTTATCATATAGTACATGGGATATATAATGAGTGGGAATTACTTGAGAACTGTGATGGCTCGAAACGTTAATTTCTGCTGAGAGAAGCTTCTCATGGAACTCTACTTTTGTGCAGGTTTTCACGTTTCGAGCACCTCTAGTTCGAGAGTTACAATTGACTTTTGATTTTTTATATAGTACATGGGATATACTATGAGTGGGAATTACTTGAGAACTGTGATGGCTCAAAACGTGAATTTCTGCTGAGAGTAGCTTCTCATTGACCTCTACTTTTGTGCTGATTTTCACATTTCGAGCACCTCTAGTTCAGGAGTTATAATCGATTTTTGATTAATCATATAGTACATGGGACAGAATATGAGTGGGAATTACTTGAGAACTGTGATGGCTTAAAACGTGAATTCCTGTTGAAAGTAGCTTCTCATGGACCTCTACTCTTGTGCAGGTTTCCACGTTTTGAGCAATTCTAGTTCAGGAGTTATAATCAATTTTTGATTTATCATATGGTACATGGAACAGAATATGAGTGGGAATTACTTGAGAACTGTGATGGCTCGTAACGTGAATTTCTGCTGAGAGTAGCTTCCCATAGACCTCTATTTTTTTGCAGGTTTCCACGTTTTGGGCACCTCTTGTCCAGGAGTTATAATCGATTTTTGATTCATCATATAGTACATGGAACAGACTATGAGTGGGAATTACTTGAGAACTGTGATGGCTCAAAACGTGAATTTCTGCTGAGAGTAGCTTCTCATAGACCTCTACTCCTGTACAGGTTTCCATGTTCAGAGCACCTCTAGTTCAGGAGTCATTATCAATTTTTTGATTTATCATATAGTACATGGGACATACCATGAGCGGTAATTACTTGAGAACTGTGATGGCTCAATACGTGAATTTCTGCTGAGAGTAGCTTTCCATAGACTCTTGTGCAGGTTTCCACATTTTGAGCAACTCTACTTTAGGAGTAATAATCGATTTTTGATTTATCATTTATAGTACATGAGACATAATATGAGTGGGAATTACTTGAGAACTGTGATGGCTCGTAACATGAATTTCTGCTGAGTGTAGCTCCCCATAGACCTCAACTCTTGTGCAGGTTTCCACGTTTTGAACACCTCTAGTTCAGGAGTTATAATCGATTTTTGATTCATCATATAGTACATGGGACCTGCACATGAGTGGGAATTTCTCGAGAACTGTGATGTCACAAAATGTGAATTTCTGCTGAGAGACGCATTCTATAGACCTCCACTCTTGTGCTGGTTTTCACGTTTTGAGCACCCCTATTTCAGGAGTTATAATTGATTTTTTGATCTACCATATAGTACATGGGACATACCATGAGCGGTGATTACTTAAGAACTGTGATGGCACAAAACGTGAATTTCTGCCCAGAGTAGCTTTCCATAGACCACTACTCTTTTGCAGGTTTTCACGTTTTGAGCACCACCAGTTCAGGAGTTGAAGTCGATTTTTGATTTATCATATAGTACATGGGATATATAATGAGTGGGAATTACTTGAGAACTGTGATGGCTCAAAACGTTAATCTCTGCTGAGAGTAGCTTCTCATGGACCTCTACTTTTGTGCAGGTTTTCACGTTTCGAGCACCTCTAGTTCGAGAGTTACAATTGACTTTTGATTTTTTATATAGTACATGGGATATACTATGAGTGGGAATTACTTGAGAACTGTGATGGCTCAAAACGTGAATTTCTGCTGAGAGTAGCTTCTCATTGACCTCTACTCTCGTGCGGGTTTCCACGTTTTGAGCACCTCTAGTTCAGGAGTTATGATCGATTTTTGATTTTGAGTGGGAATTACTTGAGAACTTTGATGGCTCGTAACGTGAATTTCTGCTGAGAGTAGCTTCTCATGGACCTCTACTTTTGTGCAGGTTTCCACGTTTTGGGCACCTCTTGTCCAGGAGTTATAATCGATTTTTGATTCATCATATAGTACATGGAACAGACTATGAGTGGGAATTACTTGAGAACTGTGATGGCTCAAAACGTGAATTTCTGCTGAGAGTAGCTTCTCATAGACCTCTACTCTTGTGCAGGTTTTCACGTTTTGAGCACCTCCAGTTCAGGAGTTATAATCGATTTTTGATTCATCATATAGTACATGGGACATACCATGAGCGGTAATTACTTGAGAACTGTGATGGCTCAAAACGTTAATCTCTGCTGAGAGTAGCTTCTCATGGACCTCTACTCTTGTGCAGGTTTCCACGTTTTGAGCACCTCTAGTTCAGGAGTTATAATCGATTTTTGATTCATCATATAGTACATGGGACATACTATGAGTGGGAATTACTTGAGAACTGTGATGGCTGAAAACGTGAATTCCTGTTGAAAGTAGCTTCTCATGGACCGCTACTCTTTTGCAGGTTTTCACGTTTTGAGCACCTCCAGTTCAGGAGTTAAAGTCGATTTTTGATTTATCATATAGTACATGGGATATATAATGAGTGGGAATTACTTGAGAACTGTGATGGCTCAAAACGTTAATCTCTGCTGAGAGTAGCTTCTCATGGACCTCTACTTTTGTGCAGGTTTTCACGTTCTGAGCACCTCTAGTTCTGAGCACCTATAGTACATGGAACAGACTATGAGTGGGAATTACTTGAGAACTGTGATGGCACGAAACTTGAATTTCCGCTGAGAGTAGCTTCTCATGGACCTCTACTCTTGTGCAGGTTTCCACGTTTCGAGCTCCTCCAGTTCAGGAGTTATAATCGATTTTTGATTCATCATATAGTACATGGAACAGACTATGAGTGGGAATTACTTGAGAACTGTGATGGCTCGAAACGTGAATTTCTGCTGAGAGTAGCTCCCCATAGACCTCAACTCTTGTGCAGGTTTCCACGTTTTGAACACCTCTAGTTCAGGAGTTATAATCGATTTTTGATTCATCATATAGTACATGGGACCTGCACATGAGTGGGAATTTCTCGAGAACTGTGATGGCACAAAACGTGAATTTCTGCTGAGAGACGATTTACTATATAGGACATGGGACATAACATGAGCGGTAATTACTTGAGAACTGTGATGGCTCAAAACGTGAATTTCTGCTGAGAGTAGCTTTCCATAGACCACTACTCTTGTGCAGGTTTCCAAGTTCTGAGCAACTGTAGTTCAGGATTTTTTAATCGATTTTTGATTTATCATATATAGTACATGAGACATAATATGAGTGGGAATTACTTCAGAACTGTGATGGCTCGAAACGTGAATTTCTGCTGAGAGTAGCATTCTATAGACCTCTACTTTTGTGCAGGTTTTCACGTTTTGAGCACCTCTAGTTCAGGTGTTATAATTGATTTTTTGATTTACCATATAGTACATGGGACATACCATGAGCGGTAATTACTTGAGAACTGTGATGGCTCAAAACGTGAATTTTTGCTGAGAGTAGCTTCTCAAAGACCACTACTCTTGTGCAGGTTTCCACGTTTTGAGCACCTCTAGTTCAGGAGTTATAATCGATTTTTGATTCATCATAAAGTACATGGAACAGACTATGAGTGGGAATTACTTAAGAACTGTGATGGCTCGAAACGTGAATTTCTGCTGGGAGTAGCTTCTCATAGACCTCTACTCTTGTGCAGTTTTCCACATCTTGAGCATCTCTAGTTCAGGAGTTATAATCAATTTTTGATATATTATATAGTACATGGGACATACTATGAGTGGGAATTACTTGAGAACTGTGATGGCTCAAAACGTGAATTTTTGCTGAGAGTAGCTTCAACAGACCTCTACTCTTGTGCAGGTGATCACGTTTCGAGCAGCTCTAGTTCAGGTGTAATAATCGATTTTTGATTCATCATATATAGTACATAAGACATACTATGAGTGAGAATTACTTGAGAACTGTGATGGCTCAAAACGTGAATACCTGCCGAGAGTAGCTTATCATAGACTTCTACTCTTGTGCATGTTTCCAAGTTTTGAGCACCTCCAATTCAGGAGTTATAATCGATTTTTGATTCATCATATAGTACATGGAACAGACTAGGATTGGGAATTACAAGAGAACTGTGATGGCTCAAAAAGTGAATTTTTGCTGAGAGTAGCTTCTCATAGACCTCAACTCTTGTGCAGGTTTCCACGTTTCGACCACCTCTAGTTCAGTAGTTATAATCGATTTTTGATCCATCATATAGTACATGGGACCTGCACATTAGTGGGAATTTCTCGAGAACTGTGATGGCTCAAAACGTGAATTACTGCTGGGAGTAGCTTCTGATGAACCTCTTCTTTTGTGCAGATTTCCACGTTTTGAGCACCTCTAGTTCAGGAGTTATAATCGATTTTTGATTCATCATATAGTACATGGGATCTGCACATGAGTGAGAATTTCTCGAGAACTTTGATGGCTCAAAACGTGAATTTCCACTGAGAGTAGCTCCCTATGTAACTCTACTTCTGTGCAGGTTTCCACGTTTCCAGCACTTCTAGTCCAGGAGTTATAATCGATTTCAGATTTATCATATGGTACATGGAACAGACTATGAATGGGAATAACTTGAGAACTGTGATGGCTCGAAACGTGAATTTCTGCTGAGAGTATTATTTCATAGACCTCTACTTTTGTGCAGGTTTCCACGTTTTGAGCACCTATAGTTCAGGAGTTATAATTGATTTTTTGATTTACCATATAGTACATGGGACATACCATGAGCAGTGATTACTTGAGAACTTTGATGGCTCAAAACGTGGATTCCTGCTGAGAGTAGCTTTTCATAGACCACTACTTTTGTGCAGGTTTCCATGTTTTGAGCACCCCTAGTTCAGGAGTTGAAATCGATTTTAGATTTATCATATAGTACATGGGATATATAATGAGTAGGAATTACTCGAGAACTGTGATTGCTCAAAACGTTAATTTCTGCTGAGAGTAGCTTCTCATGGACCTCTACTTTTGTGCTGGTTTTCACCTTTTGAGCACCTCTAGTTCAGGAGTTATAATCGATTTTTGATTTATCATATAGTACATGGGACAGACTATGAGTGGGAATTACCCTGAGAACTGTGATGGCTCAAGACGTGAATTTCTGCTGAGAGTAGCTCCCCATAGACCTTTACTCTTGTGCAGGTTTCCACGTTTTGAGCACCTCTTGTTCAGGAGTTATAATCGATTTTTGATTTATCATATAGTACTTGGATTAGACTATGAGTGGGAATTACTTGAGAACTGTGATGGCTCAAAACGTGGATTTCTGCTGAGAGTAGCTTCCCATAGACTTCTACTCTTTTGCAGGTTTCCACGTTCTGAGCACCTCTAGTTCAGGAGTTATAATCGATTTTTGATTCTTCATATAGTACATGGGACATACTATGAGTGGGAATTACTTGAGAACTGTGATGGCTCAAAACGTGAATTCCTGTTGAGAGTAGCTTCTCATGGACCTTCACTCTTGTGCAGGTTTCCACGTTTTGAGCACCTCTAGTTCAGGAGTCATAATCAATTTCTTGATTTACCATATTGTACATGGAGAATTCTATGAGTGTTAGTTTCTCGAAAACAGTGGTTGCTCAAAACAGAATAAAAGTTGCTCAAATCAGCACAAAACGAATTCAAAACGATGGAGTGTTTAGTTCTCTGTCTTTGACAAGTGGAGAGCTGGCATTAAGTTGGCTCTCCAATTTTTGAGACATCATATCTCGAAAACGGTGGGTGCTCAAAACGAAATAAAAGTTGCCCAAATCAGCTCAAAACAAGCTCAAAACGATGGCGAGTTTGTTTTTCTGATTACGAAAAGTGGAGAGCTGCTCTCCAATTTTTGAAATGTTTTATCTTGAAAACGGTGGGTGCTCAAAACGAAATAAAAGTTGCTCAAATCAGCTCGAAACGAGCTCAAAACGATGGTGTGTTTAGTTTTTCGATTTTGAAAAATGGAGAGCTGGCATTTAGTTGACTCTCCAATTTTTGACATGTCATATCTTGAAAACGGTGAGTGCTCAAAACGAAATAAAAGTTGCTCAAATCAGCTCAAAACGAGCTCAAAACGATGGCATTGAGAGATTTCAAAAATATTTTAGTGGAGAGCCAACTTAATGTTGGTGTTTATAGACTGCCCTGACAGGAGAGAATGGATAAGTAATTTGCCATTCACAGGAGAATTTTAAGGGATATTTCAATTTGAATATATAGATTTCATCTATATATAGAATGTATGGATATCCACTGAGTATAGGAATAGAGTATTGAGGCAATAGTGAGATTGGAGAGCATTAGTTTGGAGGAATAATTGAATCATTAATAATAAGAATTACAGATTTATTTCAAATTCTGTATGAAATTTGAATTATGATTAAGCATTGATATTGTATTGCACTGGCCTTGAATCAGATTCATGATTCAAAGCTGAAACAAGCTCACTTCAAGAAGGCAGTATGCATTGAATCAGGATTGACTGACTCTAAACATCCAGCTTGAATCAGACTCTAATTGAGCTAGAATCACAATAGAATCGAGCTTGCATTTCGTGAAAGGTGTGCCAGGTGGCCTTGAATGGGGGGATTGCATCCAGCATGCGTTTCAAGCCTGAGTCGATACTGCATCTCAATCCTCATTCGACCGTGCATCTCCGGCCTTAATCAAGCTCGCAACGCGACCTTGATTTAAGCTCACAGCACCAGCCTGATTAGAGCCAGCATTTTGAGCTCGAAACTAGCTTGAACAATGTATAAACGGACTTTTGAAATGTTTTATCTTGAAAACGGTGGGTGCTCAAAACGAAATAAAAGTTGCTCAAATCAGCTCGAAACGAGCTCAAAACGATGGTGTGTTTAGTTTTTCGATTTTGAAAAATGGAGAGCTGGCATTTAGTTGACTCTCCAATTTTTGACATGTCATATCTTGAAAACGGTGAGTGCTCAAAACGAAATAAAAGTTGCTCAAATCAGCTCAAAACGAGCTCAAAACGATGGCATTGAGAGATTTCAAAAATATTTTAGTGGAGAGCCAACTTAATGTTGGTGTTTATAGACTGCCCTGACAGGAGAGAATGGATAAGTAATTTGCCATTCACAGGAGAATTTTAAGGGATATTTCAATTTGAATATATAGATTTCATCTATATATAGAATGTATGGATATCCACTGAGTATAGGAATAGAGTATTGAGGCAATAGTGAGATTGGAGAGCATTAGTTTGGAGGAATAATTGAATCATTAATAATAAGAATTACAGATTTATTTCAAATTCTGTATGAAATTTGAATTATGATTAAGCATTGATATTGTATTGCACTGGCCTTGAATCAGATTCATGATTCAAAGCTGAAACAAGCTCACTTCAAGAAGGCAGTATGCATTGAATCAGGATTGACTGACTCTAAACATCCAGCTTGAATCAGACTCTAATTGAGCTAGAATCACAATAGAATCGAGCTTGCATTTCGTGAAAGGTGTGCCAGGTGGCCTTGAATGGGGGGATTGCATCCAGCATGCGTTTCAAGCCTGAGTCGATACTGCATCTCAATCCTCATTCGACCGTGCATCTCCGGCCTTAATCAAGCTCGCAACGCGACCTTGATTTAAGCTCACAGCACCAGCCTGATTAGAGCCAGCATTTTGAGCTCGAAACTAGCTTGAACAATGTATAAACGGACTTTTGAAATGAACTCATTTCGAGCAAAACGCATGCGAACAAAATCTTGAATCAAGCCCTCACGTTTAACAAAATGAGCTTGTTCACATTTCGATTCCAGTTGATTTTGCTGATTGGGTATTGTCCTTGCCGAAACATTGAAAACACAAATTCAATCGTTTAGCAACTTCATATCTTTCAGAAGTAGGCATTTCAATGAGTTTTGAACAATTATAAATAATATGTTTACTTGACTTACAAACATTGCACAACTGGAGATGGTTAGACTTATTTGAATTATATTTCATGTGATGATTTCTTGATCCATTCCGAGCTGCTTTGTATAAACAAACTTTTTTTGTATTTGAGCACGACATGCAGTCGATTATTAAGTAAATATTAAAAACTTTTACTTACTGACTGGAGTACTTTCAATCGTCTGGCGATCATTTTCAACAGTGTAGACCAGAAATGTTTTGATGGTTAGGAGGATTTGTGGTGTTTATTATGTGATCAAAAAGTTTGTTGGTTTTGAAATTCAGCTGTTTAGTATGTTGTTACTGTCTAGGATGGTGGCTTCATAAATTTCAAACTGTTCTGTTGTATTTAATTCATGTCCATTTCTTTGTACTTTCAATACTGTAAATTTGGTATCTATGTTTGTGTAGGTGTGCCCGGTTTCATTTAAATGTGTTGCAAAGGCTGATTCTGTTTTGGTTTTAAGTGCATTAATATGTTCTTTGAATCTAAGTTTGAATGATCTTCCACTTCTGCCAATATAGAAATTTTCACAATCACTACATTTTATCTTATATACCCCAGGGGGGTCGTGTTTGTCGGTGTTGTCGGTGGTTTTAGCCACCCTCAACCCCAAAAGGATGATAGCATATGCTAATTTCAAACTAGTACTTGTACTTTCATGAGTTTGTTGACACAGAAGAGAGCTCAAATGCGATTTCTTCGGCAGTAACATAGGGTGTTTCACATCATACAAAAGTGATGAATTTCTCAATCTACCATATACCCTCATAATTCCTGAGGGTATTTTGACTAAGATGTCACTAGTTGATGCCTCAATTCCAATCGTATCCAAAGTTATGGCAACTTTTTCTAAATTGGAACAAGCTTTATGCAAAAGGATTTTTCACTGTATTTTTGCTTGATCAAATGAACTGTTTTCACTGCTTTCACTCTTATCTAGAGTTGGATCAGATAGAGCCGTGTTGAGGTCAGCAATAGCTAAAGTATAATTTGACATTTTGCCTGTTGTCTGTTCACGTTTACAGATGACAGTAACTAGTCAGCTGGCAAGAGCAACTAAACAATAGTATAACACCGCTAGGTGCTATGGAATGAACGCAATTAGAGAGGTTAACAAAGGGAAGAGAAGGAGAATCTTGACTCTGCATGAGCTTTACCTGGAGGGTGTAGATCCGAAGTCTGCCAATGACAGCTGATGATGGGTTGATCCGATGAATCGCGATGATGCACGAATTGACACGAGCGCATGAAGGAGAAAGACATGTCTTTTGCTCACAATAATGGTGGAGGGGTCATATGGAAATTCCGAGAAAAACAGGAAAATTTTCGAAATTCAATAAATTTTGACATGATAAGGGTACTGATGTGAAACATACAGTAATCTTCACAGATTTTTGTGTTCTTTTTGAATAACACAATTGGAATATCAAAACACTGATCAATAAGAACTTTAAAACTTGATCACGAGGTAAGAAACACAACACTGAACGTTTTAAGAACGTTTGTAAGGTTTTGTTTGAAAACAAAACCACTTATGTACGTTTTCACTTTTATGCTTGTTCCAGCGAGTAACCAATACTTTGATAAGTAATGATAGACACAAATACACTTTTTCAAGAGTTATGAGTGTTAATACTATCACAACTTTCTGAACTTACTGATTCTATCTGGCCCAGAGGAACATGATGTTTGATTGATTGAGTACTTTATTTATGTAGATTACAATATATACTGGAAAATTGAAAATATCCCCCACTTACTCTCTACCAAACGTTAATTTCATTAATTGAACTAAGGATTGAGTACTTTATTTATGTAGATTACAATATATACTGGAAAATTGAAAATATCCCCCACTTACTCTCTACCAAACGTTAATTTCATTAATTGAACTAAGGATTTATTTATTAATGGAAATATTGTAGAAGTTTCAATTAATATAAATATTTAAGAGAAAAAAAACAGAAATTTGATGAAGTGAAATAATTATATAGGTAGGTAAGATCAAATTATTGATTAATGAAATGAAGTAGGCTGAAAGTAGATCAGGGTAATCAACTTTCAGTAATATACAGCAGTATGCAGTGGATAATTAAAATAACATGAGTTTATATTATATATATATATATACAATTCATTCTTTAACAGGTTTAAAGGTTTATATTGGTGGAATGGGTGAGGGATGGTTGTCATGTGATCATTCTAGGGCCGGACAGTTCCAGTCATTTTATTTAAAAGATGGATGAAGGATGAAGCTCCCCTGGCTCTCGATGGACCTGATAGAAACAGGAAGTGCATTCCTTGCACGACAGGCACTAACTAAGAAGGCACTAACTATTTGTGAAAATAGTAGTTTGATGATTGGGTATCCTTAAAGTACTTTCTCCGGTTCTAGTATCTGAAGTATCTATCCTCCTATCTTCAGAGACAAATTCAAAATCACCTTTAAAATAGTTCGGATTACCGTATTTCAAGATATCTCTAACAAGCTTGACTATTTGAAGAAGCCTTTGATCGGAAAGCTTTAATGTTGAACTAGCAATGTGGGCTGGGGTGATATGATCATGACGTTGGAGAGAGTAGATGAAACATGGACAATAATTTTGGCATCGCTGTAGTTCATCATTCAGAGTGACTTGCATATCGTTAAGAACAGAATTACAATAGATTGAATGTGGAAAGATGAGAGATTGAATCAATAATAGTTTAATGTTTCTAGGGAGGATGTTGTGCATTTTCTTCAATGCATGCATGGCTGAGAATACCTTTTTACAAGTTTTGTTCACTTGTTCTTACCAGTCAAGAGTATTATTCATAATAATGCCCAAATTTTTAACTGAGCTACAATAAGGAATGTCATTACCATCTACACTAATTTTGTGAATCGATTCAAGGTCAATATTGTTTATGAGACGAGAATATCCAATTATAATGGGTTGTGCTTTGATGGGATTATGCTGAAGGCCATTTTTCTTTGTCCATTCCACTATCGAATTTATATACTGATTCATTATTCCTTCTGTTCAATCAATTCTTGTTATGGGACAGCTTAAACAGATTTGAAGGTCGTCTGCATAAGTCTGGAAAATGGAGAATTTGATAATGGAAGAAAGGTCATTAGCATACAAAGTGAAGAGGAGAGGGCCTTAAATTGAACATTGATGTGAGAGATAGCACACTGAGAATTATGGAGGACCGAGTTTACTAATTTGTTAGCAATGACTGTAAAACAGATGAGAAAACCTACGAAAAATAGAGTTGAGAGCGTCACGAAATAGCTATGGGAGCAAGGTTACACAAGTGTTGTCTTGGAGACGTCTAGACAAGAACTGGAACTCCTCCCACAAAGCCAAGGTCAAGAAAGGGATAGGAAATGAGGAGGGGGGAATGTAATTATGTTTCAATTATTTAAGTAGTTAACACATTCACTACTAGATGACATAGTAATTCTTGACACTTTGAAAAAAATTGCTACTTTGAACAGGAAGAGATTAAAGTCTCCTGGAGAACCACAATGAGGACCTTTCTTTGTAAATAAATGACATGCATAAGAGTTATTTCAATGAACAAATTTTCACGTTATTTATGTCTTTACTATTCACATTCCTTAATTCTATATCAAGATGTCAATTGACATTATCCACTGAATCCAATTCACTTATATTGATTATAAATAATTAAACAGGTATACTCACTTGTCTGATACTAGTCTCAGTTGAGTTAGAATATTCTAATACTTGCAGATGTTATCTTCATTCTAAGCTGCTCTCCTAGATTTGAAAGAGGATTTTTTTCTATAAAGGGGACAGGCTGCTTATGGATGGCTATTGATCTGTATTGATATCAAGACAGCTGGTTATGTATTGATATCCATGGATATGTATTGATATTTGGGCCAATACACATCAATAGATATCCATGGATACCTATTGATGTGTATTGGCCCAAATACCTATTGATATCAATACATTTTTCATTGATCTCTTCCACTGGGGCTCTCTATCTATTGGAGGAGCAAAAATAATTCTTATTCTTCAATGTTGCTTAAAATCACAAATTTATGAGAAGTATGCCACAAAAGAAAAAAATATGAAACTTTTATTTTATTAATTGAATACTACATTCTCCATATTCAACCTAGTGGCCGTATTATAGACATGGAAATTTATAGACTGGAAAAGTAGAGCTCTGGCACGTTACATGCGGCACGTACGTGCCATTACACCACATGCTACCAATTTATTTATAGATAGAGAATGTACTTGCTGCACATACATGCAACACTTAGGTCAGCTGGTCAGTGATTTTCACAATGTTTTTCAGCAGACAGCGCACAGTAACGTATGCCAATTTGTCAAAACAATTACAGTGTGTCCATGAGGCCCTTCACAGAAGATTTGCGATCAGCTGTAATTGGATCTGCATGCATTTTCTTATGCTTTTCCATTGGTCAGCTGCTTGCTATTCCGTACTGCCCAAGACCGGCACGTTAAAGCAACGAGGTTTGATTCCACATGCTGCTGTATTAATATCATGCTGATGAAATGGCAAGTACCCATTCAGACAGGGAATGAATAAGCGGTATGTTCCAGAGGCATGTAAGCACCGCATGCAAAGCATTCTAAGTGCTAGCTCTGCATTTCCTTTGCTCCAAGCGCAACTGAGTGCCATTTGCACAGTATCATTTTAAACGAAATTTCACATTAATCTGGATTGAATCCATATCATGTCTCATTTGTGATAGTATAAGGTTAATTTTAATTTATGCAACCAGCTAGTTTAATTCAGTTCAAGCTTCAAGTGTGGAAACGGCCCTAAAAGTAACAAAACTTTTCAAATACTTAAATTAGAAACATATCTTGTCTGATAGAAATATAACTGTCATCTGAATTTCACAATATTGTTGAATATGACATTCTTTTGTTAATAATGTGTACATATGTCTGCAAATGTGGAGGGGATTTATTATTGTGAATGAAGAATTATAGCCTACATCATCCAATTCATTCATGAGAAAATTATGTGAAACTCAGATAGCCAATATTGATGGTTAACATTATCTGAAAAGTACTCTATTCTCAGAATAGTAGTGTCACAATAGTAATTATCATTTTCTCCAACACTTCTATATGGTAATGAAGGTATTTTTAACGCTCGAGTTGGATTACAGCAACGAAAATGAATAATGGGAATGTAGAATTAAGAGACAAGCGAGCAAGCGCGTGACTTTAACATTCTCGAGTGCTTTGAAGACCAAAACTGTTGTATTGTGTATACAGATTTTATCTACGACCACTCAAGCATAGTACAGTAAGGTATCACTTATTTGTTAGGTAGTTTAAGAATCAACCAACTAGCGCATATAGAAAATGATTGAAATAACATTTTGTGGATAAGAATATCTTATTCATTATAAAGTTTGAAAAATATAATTTGAAGGAATCAGATGAAGTTATAGTAGAGGGAATCTGAGATTTTAAGGGGGGTATTCTAAAAAAAGATTTTCCCATCCCCACACCACTCGCTCTCTCTCACTCCCTCTCTCTCTCACTCATTCTTTCTCTCTGTCTCTCACTCTCTCTCTAATCTAATCTAATCTAATCTAATCTAATCTAATCTAATCTAATCTAATCTCCCTCTCTCTCTCACCCCCTCTTCCAGTGATGACGAGGGGGATGAAGAAGGAGAGAGATATCTCTCTCTCTCTCAAATAGATTTTCCCTTCTCCTTCCCATGGAATAATGAATCAGGATATCAATTCGATAGTGGAATGGACAAAGAAAAATGGCCTTAAGCTTAATCCCATCAGAACACAACCCATTATAATTGGATATTCTCGTCCTATAAACAATATTGACCTTGAATCGATTCACAAAGTTAGTGTAGACGGTAATGACATTCCTTACTGTAGCTCAGTTGAAAATTTAGGCATTATTATGAGTAATACTCTTGACTGGTCAGAACAAGTGAACAAAACTTGTAAAAAGGTATTCTCAGCCATGCATGCATTGAAGAAAATGCATGATATCCTCCCTAGAAAAATTTAATTATTATTGGTTCAATCTCTCATCTTCCCACATTTAATGTATTGTAATTCTGTTCTTAATGATATGCAAGTCACTCTGAATGATAAACTACAGCATTGCCAAAATTATTGTCTACGTTTCGTCTACTCTCTCCAATGCCATGATCATATCACCCCAGCCCACATTGCTAGTTCAACATTGAAGCTTCCCGATCAGAGGCTTTCTCGAATAGTCAAGCTTGTTAGAGATATCTTGAAATACGGTAATCCGAACTATTTTAAAGATGATTTCAAATTTGTCTCTGAAGGTAGGAGGATAGATGCTTCACATACTAGAACCGGAGAAAGTCCTTTAAGGATACCCAATCATCGAACTACTATTTTCACAAAATTCTTCTTAGTCAGTGCCTGTCGTGCATGGAATACACTTCCTGTTTCTATCAGGTCTATCGAGAGCCGAGCGAGCTTCAACCTGACTTTAAAAAAACATATTTTGGAACAAATGACTGAAACTGTCCGGCCCTAGAACGATCACATGACAACCATCCCTCACCCATTCCACCAATATAAACCTTTAAACCATGTTATAGAACAAATTGTATATATATATATTATATAAACTCATTTTATTTCAATTATCCACTGCATACTGCTGTATATTACTGAAATTTGATAACCCTGATCTACTTTCAGCCTACTTCATTTTATTAATCAATTATTTGATCTTATCTACCCATATAATTATTTTACTTTATCAATTTTCTGTTTTTTTTTCTCTTCAATATTCACATTGATTAAAACTTTTACAATATTTCCATTAATAAATAAATCCTTAGTTTAAATAACGAAATTAACGTTTTGGTAGAGAGTTAGTGGGGAGGATATTTTTAATATTCTTTCCAAAGAATGGACATTGATATGTCCAAAGCTCTGTCAATTTATGTAGATGCATAACAATATGATTATTATCTATAGTTATTATATTACAAATTGCTTTTTCATATCAAATACAGTTCAATAGTTATTTTCTTGGTCTATATTATGTAGATTCATCTATAACTTTGCTGTATTGTAAGCTATTGTATACAAGTGTATAAGCCAGTATATATTGTAATCTACATAAATGAAGTACTCAATCAATCAATCAATCCCAGTATAGATGAGGAGGGTGGATATCGATTATTGACTATCGACTATTGGATGAGGGAAAAATAATTTCCCTTTGAGGGAAACATTCTCTCTCTCTCTCTCTACATCTAATGCTATACTGACAGATTAAAGTGAATTGAGAAATTCCCTATCTCTCTCTCTCTCTCTCTCTCTCCTCTCTCTCTCTCTCTCTCTCTCTCTCTCTCTCTCTCTAACTCTCTCTCTCTCTCTCTCTCTCTCTCTCACTCTCACTCACTACATCTATTGCTTAACCCTTCAACTCCTACGTTTTTCTGGGCACTCCAATACCCACAGTCTGGGTTTTTTTGCAGTTCAAACATGAATTTCTTATTCAGGTTTTGTTGGTATTATTCAACACGCAATATGATTATATCACCTCCTCTGTAGTTAGAAATATCCAACCAACAATTCAACCATGCAGCACAGCCAAATTGTGACCAAGGGGTGGAGGAGGGGGGTCAGCAGCCCCCCTCCCCCAATATAATTTTTATCTAGTCTTAAGCTGCATGTTTTTCTTTAGGAGTCTATGAATATATAATTGACTTATTCCTGCACAAAAATATTCCTCATTAGCTCCATTATGTGAGTAGATACAGCAAAAATAAACCCCCAAAATAGTTATTTTTCATGCATGGATTCAGTATACTCCATAAAACATACCTTATTCTGCAACCTGCTGTGGTGTGGTAAAATGAAGTTATGCACACTAATATTTTAGTCTTTTTTGAGTCAGATTCTTGTACTATAGGCATATATACACAAAATCTAACTATATATACATCTAATCTATTCTACATGGTTGATCTGCTAAAAATTGAGAAGAGTATGGTACTCCATAAAGCACGGGTACACACACAAAGCTATGTTACATTGTTTGCAGTAGAACCTGGTGTCCTTCCTCTTTGACTCTCGTTTTTTTGTATGCTTACATACATGGCATTGTCACTGACTTCTTGACCCTTTCCCAATAGTTTGAGGAACTGGTTCAGGAAAATGACGTTGGGTGAGGCGCAAAGGACTTTCTTGAGAAGAAGGATGACCTCCCCTGCTGTTTGATTTTGGCTCAGCAAACTTCTCAAAAATTTGACTGACTACTCTCTGCCTGAAATCCAACATTTGGGGCTTTTTCCCAGTCTTCATCTGGAATAGTACATATGAATTCAACATGCTTACATCCAATAGGTGCATGAAAAATTTTATGTACTATTTCATGGATTTTCTGGCACACTCCAATGAACTGATTTGCATGTCAGATTTGTCAATAGAACCCATCTTCTTTGTATACTCCATTGTTGCTGTGTGCTTCTTTATCACTTCACCTGTCTCCCTGTCAATTTCTTCTGAGGCTTCAATCTTATTCTCATGCACTGTGGACAGTATGTGAACTGGCCTTTTATCGAAAAATTTTATAGCCAACATTGTGTCTGAGTTTCTTGATTCAAGATCTCCTTTCTTCATTTTCTGTGAAAAGTCTTTTGGGAGACCTAATCTATTTGGTCGTACAGTACCGCAAGCTCCAGTTTTTCTGTCATGCAGGTATTGGAATGAATGTGGACTGCCTTATAAATTATCACAAAAAAGTGTATGCCCCTTGTTCAGATATGGTTCCAAAAGAGTTGTTACAACTGAACCTGAAGTACCTAAATTCTCAATTATATTTATTTCAGTCTCACTACCTGTGTAAACAATAAAATCACTTACATATCCTGTTTCAACATCACATAATATGAATAACTTCATTCCAAAACGATGTCTTTTACTGGGAAAATACTGCTTGAACACAAGCCTACCTTTCCACAGCATCAAGGACTCATCAATGCACAGATCTTTGAAAGGAGTAAAAGCAAACTTGAATTTCTGGCGTAAATGATCAATGACAAATCTTATTTTATAGAGTCTTTCGCTAGAAGCAGTGCATGGGTCACTAAAATGTGAAGTTCTCAGCAATAAAATAAACCTATCTCGTGACATTATTTTTCCAGAAATTCTTGTCTCAATCAATAGGTTAGTTGACCAATAGTCCCTTATTCGATTTTTTTTTACATGAGCCATCAAACAAAACACTCCTAAAAAGGTAAATATTTCACGTACTGTAGTATCTTTCCACTTTTGTGTAATATTCCTGGACATTATTATTCCTTTCTCAACAAGATATTTGTAGTATAAATTTGTCTAATTGACTATGAATTCAATTAGTACCTCATCAAAAAATAATAAAAAATAGTCTAGTTCAAGTGAATTGTCAGTCAAGCCTAAAGTGGGATTTATACCAGAGTCATTGTCAATAAAATCATGAAGTTTTGGCTTATATGTGACGTCATTTTTCCAGTTATAAGTATTATTTTTATCAGTACTGGGACGTTTACGTTTTGTAGGTCTTCTTCCACTGGGAACTGGTTGATCAAATGCAGCTAGAGAATCTGACTCATCTGAAGATTCATCACTTGACACTTGTATAAACTCAGAATCACTTCCACTTACAGCTGAATCTTCAATATCTGAATCTGGGCTAGTAGAAAATTAAATAATATCATCATCATCCATGTGTTTACCTCTACTAGAACTTGCCATTTCCAAGCAGTAAATAAACAACAACATACAACAGCGTGATCACTTGAGTAACTAACATAACCTATTTCTAGAGCCAAGAGTGTAGAGTCACATGGTTTTGATGAAAACAAATGCCTACTAGATTTCATCAGTCTGTTATAGGATGTAGTTCGTCAAAAAGATGCTAGACTGCACTACTAGTACAATATTGTGACTAAACATACCAGTATGTTAGCAGTACAACAAAGAGAAAAATGGAAACATACATGTACGGTCATAGGCTGTCTCACCACTTGTGGAGTGAACGTACCAGTACGTGCATAGTAGTTAAAGGGCTAATAATGTAATGCTATACTGTCAGATTAAAGTGAATCCATATCTCTACAATAATCTAAGTTCTATAATATCCATATTATGCTTGGTTTCCAACTGACAGTCAAGAGTTCAATCAAACTGTTTATCAATATTATGCATGTGTAAACCACATCTGTTTTGGCATGCATTCCTACAGATATGGGCGAGCTGATGATATCATTTCCCCCTTCAAATTGTGTTCACCTTTTCAGATTTGTTATTTGAAATAATATTCTTATCATTCAAACAATGTTATAAGCACATAGCAATCTGATAGTGTGTGAATTCATTTCCAACTCGATTGAAAACTAAACCAATTCAATTTTCTTTCGATTAAGTCAGTGTAATGATTAATCAATTGATTAAATTCAGTTAATGTTCAACCATTGAGTTGAAAGGTGAGAAAATGGTATGTAGGAGAAAGCAAAGTCTGAGGAAACGAGGTAGAGGAATCTTGGGTTCAGCAGCCAAAGTTCTTAAGGGTGTGACAGGCATAGCAGGTAATGTCACATCCACTATTTAAAATGAGCTCATTGACCTTCAACAAAACGAAATCCCTGAATAGTCAAATGGCTATCCCTGGGGGGTATCAGTATTGTGGCCCAGGGACAAAGGTTAACCTGAGGTTATCCCGAGGTGATCAGGGCATAAATGCATTGGACAAAGCCTGCAAGGTGCACAATATAGCATATACATGAAATAGCGATAATAAAACTAGAGTGATAGCTGACAGAGCTCTAGCGAGTGCAACGTGGGAGATATTAAAAAATCCAGAAACACCCCTTGCTGAGAAAGCACTTAGCTATCTTGTTACAAACGTCATGAAAGCTGAAGCAGCATTTGGTGGTTCTTTGAGAAAGAAGGAGAAGAAGAATGTGAAGAGGAAGAATGAGAGGAGAAGTTATAGTAATGATATTAGACGCAAAGCTATAGCTCAGTTGAAAGAGCATATTGCAGGAAAAGGGTATTTTTTGAAACCTTATCCTCCAATTAGTGGTGGAAGAGTTTTAATACCACCCCCTCCACCGCCACCATCATCATATGGTGTGAGTTTATTCTCTCGAAAACAAGTTAAGAAACGTAGATCAACAAAGAAGAGTAGGAAGAAGAAGAAGAAGGAGAAGACATGAATATTGAAGGAGAATTGCGTAATTATGATTTGATTGATTGGTCGAAATTATTACAGATTCGGCTAAGAGGTATATATATGCTAGATGCATTACCCAAAAAAATTCTAAAAAACAAGAATGGTATTGTGAATTTGGCCAGGCAAAGGGAGGATGGGACGCATTGGGTTGCATATAAAAAAGTTGGCTCTAATGTTTGGTATTTAGATCCAATTGGAAATTTACAGCCACCATACGAATTGGACAAATATTGGAAGAAAGGAATTGGAGTAAATATATTTTATAATGTAGAGCACATGCAGCCATCAAATAGTGATTTTTGTGGTCATCTTATGTTATTGTTTCTTGCAAATCAGTTGTAATTAATTGTTCATGCTGAACACATTACAAGATGGTTGTTATTACATTAAGATCTAACACAAGTAACCTCTATGAACATTTACAAGAAATTATAGAATTGGATAAAAATCGTCAATAGGAAATTGGATTGATTAATTTTTGTAGTTACAATAGTATTGCAAATTTTAACAAAGGAACAAATTCTAGCTTCAAATATGGTAATAGATTGATTGAGCTGGATATGGGTGCATATGAAGTTGAGGATATTATAAAATCTTTAAAGAATGAATCGATTATTGATGAGAAGAAGAATAAACTCATTAAACGTGCAAACACAAATACTATGAAGATTGGAATTCATTCTGATAAAGCTATTGATTTAACACATGCTGATTCAATTGCTAAGATACTCGGTTTTGATAATGTTGTTTTACAAGCAAATAAATGGCACTATTCCCAGCATTTGGTTAACATAACAAGCATTGGCAGTATTGTACTTAAGTGTAATTTAGCATGTGGTAGTTACTCTGATGGAAAACAAAAACATATGATCTACGAATTTTTGCCAAAGGTTCCTAGCGGTTATTTAATAAATGAAGTACCATCACCAATTATTTATGTACCTTTGAATACTAATCAAATTCAAACTAATAATGTAAAGGTAACAGACCAGAACAGATCGTTCATTGATTTCTGTGGAGATACAATTACAATTAGGTTGCACATACGTGAAAAACAGCTAAAAGTGTGAGAATATTAGGAAAGTTAGGTTTTATAGTTGATTGACGGAATGTCAGGAGGAGGAGCTGCAATTAGTGAAATTCTGGATGTGGTGACAGAGCTTCAGTTTTATAATGATATAACCAAATTCCAATTTCACACTCATACAGTTCATTTAGGACAAGAAATAAAAAACTCTGACGAGGCGGGTATAGGCATAAATTCTTTAGATGTCTATTCTTTACCTTGCAAATCATTTATATTTATTGAGGGAACAGTCAGCTGTACAAAACTGGGAGCAGAGCCAGCTGCCCCACTGGTTGCGGCAGACTATAAATTAAGCAGTAACGTAATCCGTAACCTTTTTGACGAAAGACAATATGAATTAGCAGGTCAACAAATTCCTGGATCGAGATTGATTGGATTAAGATCTACAATCAAAGCTATAAATGTGAAGAATATGCTTGATGAAAATCTGGTGTGGTACACTCACACAACTTTCCTTGCTCATATTTGAAACTATGATCAAACTTCTGTATATGTGTATATATAATTATTGTTCTCAGAGTACTTTTTCCATAGTGTGAATTGTGAAATTCGATTATTTTTTTAGTTGTAATTTCTTTAGAGTCATCAAAACAGCTGTTCTACAGATGAAATATCTCGACTATGTGTTCTTTTTATGAACTGCGCTACCTACCTACCTCATGCATGAGAAGGAGGTTACTAAGTCCATTTCTCAAGGATGGGGTGGACCCCCCATTAGTTTCCCAGAGAGGAGAATCATGCCAGTTGATAGAGCTGATAAAGAGCTATCCATTTAATAAATTTAAAGAAAATCGTTAGAGCTGTTTTTGAGAAAACCGTGGAAAACATGGTTTTTTAGTGATTATCCACCATTTCTCTCTTCCCCTTAGAAGGGAACAGAATGAGCAGAATTACGCTACCAGTTGGGTCCATCCCAGGACCCACAAAATTAAACTACTATTGAGTATTAACAAAGCTTCAACAACAACAAAACAGAATAATAAAAAAAATAATTTAGATAATTTCAGATTTAAGTTGGTATAGGACACTAAATACAAAATAGGATGGAAACCAATAAGGACCAGAAATGACACTATTATTCTACTGTGACCTTTAATAAATTTCCTAAGACTTTTGCTGGATATATTTGAATTTAATATATTTTTCAAGGAGGAATCACTGAATTGTTCCTCATTTACACTGTGGAACTAATTAACTGCTCCCACAATAAATCCACTTTGGGAGTTCAAATTTAACCTCTTGACTTTAACAAACTAGTTAAAATAGCTATGATACTAGAATAGTTGAAATACATCTAATCATGGAATAACACAGCAATAAAAAGCGATACATTTCATCTAAAACAGTATAACATAAATGAGGATTTCAATAAAACCTTAGAAAAATAGTTAACCTTCATGGGGACGCGCGAATTTTCTAACACTACTGGGTGCGCGGTGGTAGTTTACCACCTTCCAATTTTCTCAATGTTTTCAATTTAAAATTTCGATTGACATGACAAATGTGTATGATAAACAGCCTGAATTATATATTCATGAATTTAAATTGTTTTAGAATACTTGACAAAGTATGAAACACATATTATAGGATAGGCAATAACAAATCACCAAACTCCTGTGATAAGTATTATTATTATATTAAATGTAAACTTAATACAGTGCATGGGAAAAAGTTCATATTGAAAATAATATGATAAAAGAATTGACTAATAATGTGATAAACTATATACAGTACATAAGAAAAAATTAATATTGGAAATAATATAATAAATGAATTAACTAATAATGTGATAATTATTCATATCGATATTATTGATATGGATTTTTTGCTCAGTCTGAATTCTCCTAGTCAGCATTTTCACAGTTGGAGCATATTGGTACAATATGTTTTTTGCAAACACTTCTCTTACAAGTGTTGCAGAGTAGTTTGGTGATGCAGTTCTTCTTTGAACCACAAATGTAGCAGAAGCATCTCCTATTTGGGTTCACTGGCTTCTGAACTGGAATATCAGTTTCCTTGTATGCACTTAGAAATAAGCTCAAGTCTTTTGGAAGACAAGTTAGCTTAGCCCGTTGCTTCAAGTTTTTTCCCATCAGCTCCAGTGCCAACTCATATATGTATTCCCGCCTCAAGAAAGATATTTGTGGATTATTCATCTGATATATCCTCATTGAGTTGATTCCGGCAATGTCTAGATGGCGAAAGAAAAGTGCCATTGGCCAGCGTTGTGTTCTTCTTGATGTTGTGATTCGCTAACACATCAGGTCAACTGAATCGACATCCCATTTAGTCAAATTGTAGTCCATTATTTGTACCGGCTTCCCAGTTTCAGCATCAACCTCATTTCCATCATGTAGAGTTGATAATACAACAACACATTTCTTTTTTTTGGTTACACTTGAAACCAGAGTAGCCAAATCATTGCATCCGAAAAAATGAGTACCTGGAGTTGAATTAGCACTAATTTGTATGAACTCTGGTGGGATCACAGTCTTATTGCTTCCCCAATTTATTTTTCTTGTCTTCCTTATTTGAGTCCCCAAAAACGTCAGTCCATTTGAAAAAAGGTGTTCAGCCAATGGATAGCTACTGAACCAATTATCAGTAGTGACATTTCTATTTGATTTTTTCAAAGGTTCACACAAACTATTTACAATGTCAAAAGGCTTATTGGAGGTGGTAGAGTATGGTCCAGGTCTCTGAACTCCACAATATATCAACATTTTATTTGTGTAAAAAGTTTGTGAGTCGCAACTTGCATAAATTTTCAAACCATATTTTGCTGGCTTCTGGGGCATGTATTGTATGAAACTGCATCGTCCTCGAAAAGCTACCAGCATCTCGTCAATTGTAATACATTCACCAACATTATATGCACTTTGACAGTTCTCTATGAATGAAGCATGGAATTCGGGGATAGGAGCTAATTTATCTTGGAGAGATCACTCCACTCTGGTGGTGATGTCATCAAATCGAAGTGACCTCAACAACATACGGAATCGACGCTCACTGAAGTTAGCACGTAATATAGTCAACTCAGTTCCATTTGTAGTAAAAAACTCAGAAACATCACTTCGGTTTCCCCGTTTCACAGCAATCAAAAATAAAGCTCCAAATAAAGCTAAAACTTCTCCTCTAGTGGTAGGCCTATAATCTCTGTCCCTAAAACCATCTTCTAACACTATCGTTTTTTCTTTCATCTTTTTGTTTTGAAATAAATATATTCGTATATTCTACAATTTTTTGAATCATCGATTCCGAATTTATTTTCAGGGAACATTCACTCCTACTTTTACACTTTCTTGCCTCCCCTTTTGGTCCAGAAATTGTCTTTATTATATTTACAGCTTTTGTTTTTGTTGTTTGGTGGAGAGGTCCATTTGCCCACAATGTATCACCATTTTTCCCAATGAAAAATCTTAAACCTTAAGTTTTCTTCTTCTTCTCTCATCACAGGCACCTCATCAACCTCCATCAGCTCTTCCAAGTCGTTTTCAGATTCGCTGTTATGTCGATCATGTTCAATGATTTCAGCTTCAAAATCGATGTCGTCTTCAAAGTCATTCTGCTCTCCACGTTCTTCTTCAGATTCCAACTCGTTGAGGACCTGATCGAAATCCTTTGGATCGATGAAACGTGCCCTGAAAATAAACCTTTTATTTACTATTGCAAAAAGTACTCAACTTGTACTATCTGTTACTACTAATCATAGAAGAAGCAAAATGTAATAATATGTAAATTTGTAAGTAATGTAGTATCAAGATATTGAATAATGTATGTGCAGACTATAAGAAGGACGAACAAGAAAAATTCAATTATGATATTATAAGAAGTCATAAGATATATCAAAGTATTTCCCTCTCCTATTATGTGTACAGTGTAGTAATGAACCAAACAAATAATTCTATCATTGAAATGACGTATAAAGTGAGTATAGATCCATTCAGATGAAAGACAGAGAGGGAAAGAAAGACAGAAAACCGAAAATAAAATGAGGAATCAAAATAATAACAAATAACGATATGAAATGTCATAATAAAGTAGTTTTAGACACTTATATCTTCGTTGTTATCCTTTATCTCAGCGATTCAATTGATAATATTTATTTTTGGGGAGAAATAAACTAGTGATTACAAAGATTTGTACTTACATTCTTGGTTTTACAGTTGCTGTATAGAATAACACTAGTGGGCGCACGGCGGTAAACTACCGCCTTCCGTGCACTGATAACTTTGAAACTCGCTGGTTGCTCTCTACTAGAAGACTGACCCTTGTCAACACTGAAACCTATTGTCAAAGAGTGTGACTAGAGAATACATCCCCCTCCCAAGGTAAGGCTGCAAGCCGTTATTCAACTGCACACAAAAGAATGGCCGGGGCGGTGAACTACCGCCCACGCGCTCACATGAAGGTTGAAATAATTACAATACTATAACAGTTGAAATGCATCTAATCAGGGAGTAGCATGGCAATTATAACTGATACTATGTGCCAGCTGTACTTTGAATGGCATCGGTCGATGTAGGCAGCAGAACTGCTGCCTGAGCGGTCAATGCCATCTTCCTAGTTGCAGTCCATGACAATCCCACTGTGTAATTGTCACTCAGAAAGAAAATTAATGTTCTTATTCATTTTCTTTTCGGCTGATAATTCCCTGATGAATCATTTGAGGGCGCCAGCTTACGGACCAGGTTGCCAAGAGTTTTTCACAGCCTGTGGAAAATTTCGGTGAGCTCTTGGTCAGTCAGTGGGCAGCTCTCGAGATTGAAGGATGGGTTTCTTGGTGGAGATGGATGTCGCGATTGTGTTGGTGTGGGGTGAGTGACTGAAATTCAAAACTACTTTTCACTTCTGTTTTTCAGAGGAACATTATTCAAAATTTGAGCAACCTATTTTTTTTTTATAAATTTCAAACTTAATTTTGTAACCTGTGACACTCAGAGTTACAGCCGGCACGTTCTTCTCCAGTGTAAATTTGTCACGAGAAAATCGTGAAAAACATGGTTTTTTAGTGATTATCTGCCATTTTTCTCAAAAATATTACAGAGCTCCTGCAATTTTTTCGGAAATAAGTTCCAGGTCAGTTGATAGGACTTATAAATGGCTATCCATGGTATGAATTTGAAGGAGATCGTTTGAGCTGTTTTCGAGAAAACCGTGAAAAACATGGTTTTTTAGTGATTATCCACCATTTTTCTCAAAAATATTACAGAGCTCCTACAATTTTCCCAGAAATGAGACTCATGTCAGTTGATAGGACTTATGAATAGCTATCCATTGTATGAATTTGAAGAAAATCACTAGAGCCGTTTTCGAGAAAACTGTAAAAAACATGGTTTTTTAGTAATTATTCACCATTTTTCCTGCCATTTTGGACTGAATTTTATTGAATTTCTTGTTGTCAGATCCTCGTCGTAAAAGGACCTTGAGTTTAAAATTTCAAGTCAATCAGTCAATCAGGAATGGAGATATTGTGTTCACAGACATACACACACACACACACACACACACACACACACAGACCAATACCCAAAAACCATGTTTTTGGACTCAGGGGACCTTGAAACGTATAGAAAACTTGAAATAAAGGTACCTTAATTTTTTTTGGAAAGCAATACTTTCCTTACCTATGGTAATAGGGCAAGGAAAGTAAAAACACATATCAGTTGGCTGGTTTTGACAGAGCAGGATATGCGCTAACAGATAATAAATTCACTTTCTGTGTACGACTGAAATTAATTCTCCCATTTTTTGAAGATTTTCAAAGAATAATTTTAAATTTGAAACAGGAACTCGTCTTATTGAGGTCACCATCGGACCCAAATTGTGTTGAGTCCGCGACTGGAACAAGCTTTAGTGTGAAAATTACAAAACTGCAATGGAGAATGCCCTACATAACTTTAGAAGATCACGTGAGACTAAAATTTTTGAGACTGCTTGATGCTGACACTCCGCTGAAATCAAGTTTCTGCCATTGTGAAATTTGTGAATTACCAGATTTGCAAGATTCACTTAACCATTCTTGGGCAGTCTGCACCAAATCAGTTTTTGATAGTCCAAAATACATAATAATTGGATTTCCAACCAATCGTAAGAATAAAATTAAAAAATCAATATCTAATTTCGATAGCTGTGGTATTTACAATGTGAAAGTATATTTGAACAGTGAGTATCATCCTTATGTAAATCTGCTAGATAAAAAGGAACTATTGTACAGAATGTTTTTGGATTTCACTCCCTCGTATTATGATCATACAATTAATAGTGAACTCGGAACAGAATCGACTTTAAGACGTTTTGTGATTCAACACCGCTGGATCCTCATCATGAGAGGACCTTAAGTTTAAAATTGCAAGTCTATCAGTCAATCAGGAATGGAGATATCGTGTTCACAGACATACACACACACACACACACACACATACACACACACAGACCAATACCCAAAAACCATGTTTTTGGACTCAGGGGACCTTGAAACGTATAGAAAACTTGAAATAAGGGTACCTTAATTTTTTTTGAAAAGCAATACTTCCCTTACCTATGGTAATAGGGTAAGGAAAGTGAAAACACATATCAGTTGGCTGGTTTTGACAGAGCAGGATATGCGCTAACAGATAATAAATTCACTTTCTGTGTACCACTGAAATCAATCCTCCCATTTTTTGAAGATTTTCAAAGAATAATTTCAAATTTGAAACAGGAACTAATCTTATTGAGTTCACCATCGCACCTAAATTGTGTTGAGTCTGCGACTGGAAGAAGCGTTAGTGTGAAAATTACTAAACTGCAATGGAGAATGCCCTACATAACTTTAGAAGATCATGTGAGACTAAAATTTTTGAGACTGCTCAATGCTGACACTCCGCTGAAATTAAGTTTCTGACATTGAGAAATTTGTGAATTACCAGATTTGCAAAATTCACTTAACCATTCTTGGTCAGTCTGCACCACATCAGTTTTTGATAGTCCAAAATACATTATAATTGCATTTCCAACCGATCATAAGAATAAAATTGAAAAATCAATATCTAATTTCGATAGCTGTGGTATTTACAATGTGAAAGTATAGAAGAAGAAGACATGAATATTGAAGGAGAATTGCGTAATTATGATTTGATTGATTGGTCGAAATTATTACAGATTTGGCTAAGAGGTATACATTAATTGATCAAATTGATCAATTAATTAATCAAAATACATTATAATATTGCATTTCCAACTGATCGTAAGATTAAAATTGAAAAATCGATATCTAATTTCGATAGCTGTGGTATTTACAATGTGGAAGTATATTTGAACAGTGAGTATTATCCATACAAAAATCCGCTAGGTAGAAAGGAACTATTGTACAGAATGTTTTTGGATTTCACTCCCTCGTATTATGATCATACAATCAATAGCAAACTTGGAACAGAAATCGACTTTAAGACGTTTTGTGATTCAACACTGCTGGTTGTTGTGGATTGTTCACACCAAACAAGTCATTTGAAATATTCAACAGATGTTCGTATTGGAATGGAATTTAATACTGCAGTACCTGCAAATACTTCCGCTTATTGCATTTCAATTAGCAATCGTGTGATGGAGTACACACCTCTGATGAGCCTGGTGAAAGAAGTTCAGTAATTTTATTGATAGAGTCCACTGCATGCAATATTATATAAGGTGTGCACCCTGACAAATTTGGCTCATTATCAGTTTTACCTTTAAACAGGTAACATCTAAAATGTCCTATTCTCTGTGTTCTGATATTTTGGAGAGTAAGAACAAAGTGCAAACTTGGTCTATTGGTATCCAGTGTGATCTCGATTCTGATAGTTTCTATTATGAGCCAAGGTGCAGTACACCGATCCAGAAGCCACAGGTGGTGGAGGAGCAGAAACGGAGGATGAGGAGGGGGAGAATGACGGCAGATTTGATGAGCCCACCAAACAGAAAGAAGCAGACAAGCAGATGACTACAAAAATTGCTACAGTTGATCTTCACTGGTTTGAACAAGATCGTAATCAAATTATTGTGAAAGAACTTGCCATAATTGATCAGTTAAATAATTATATTGTATTCCATTTCAAATCACCATTTGCAAAGACAGAATTGAGAAAGCAAAGTTTTTAAGAAGTTTGCATACTAACGTTCAATGTATACCAGAGGATTTTGCAAAACCCGATTTCAGCTTTTTCACTAGTTCATGGTGTTATGGTATGTGTAACATTCATGGAAATAGACCTGATGGAAGATGTGCTTTGTTCAGTGCTCAACATTATAATTCTTTGTTGTTTAGAGATATGTATCAAACTGTGAGAGTGTGGAAGACAATTTAGTTTTAAATTAGACATAAGATTTAAGGTATTAATTATTGTAAAGAAGATATAACCAAATTCCAATTTCACACTCAGACAGTTCATTTGGGACAAGAAATAAAAAACTATGATGAGTCGCATATAGGCATGAATTCTTTAGATGTCTATTCTTTACCTTGCAAATAATTTATATTTATTGAGGGAACAGTTAGCTGTACAAAACCGGGAGCAGAGCCAGCTGCCCCACTGGTTGCGGCAGACTATAAATTAAGCATTAACGTAATCGGTAACCTTTTTGATGAAATACAATATGAATTGGCAGGTCAACAAATTTCTGGATCAAGATTGATTGGATTAAGATCTACAATTAAAGCTATACTTGTGAAGAATACGCTTGATGAAAATCTGGTGTGGTATACTCACACAACATTCCTTGCTCATATTTGAAACTACGATCATACTTCTGTATATATGTATATATAATTATAGTTTTTAGAGTACTTTTTCCTTAGTGTGAATTGTGAAATTCGATTATTTTTTTAGTCGTAATTTTTTTAGAGTCATCAAAACAGCTGTTCTACAAATGAAATATCTCGACTATGTGTTCTTTTTATGAACTGCACTACCTACCTACCTCATGCACGAGAAGGAGGTTACTAAGTCCATTTCTCAAGGATGGGGTGGACCCCCATTAGTTTCCCAGAGAGGAGAATCATGCCAGTTGATAGAGCTGATAAAAAGCTATCCATTTAATGAATTTGAAAAAAATCGTTAGAGCCATTTTTGAGAAAACCGTGGAAAACATAGTTTTTAGTGATTATCTGCCATTTTTCTCAAAAATATTATGGAGCTCCTGCAATTTTCTGAGGAATGAGACTAATGTCAGTTGATAGGGCTCATAAATAGCTATCCATGGTATAAATTTGAAGAAAATCGTTAAAGTCATTTTTGAGAAAACTGTGAAAAACATGGTTTTTTAGTGATTATCTGCCATTTCTCTCTTCCCCTTAGAAGGGGACTTGAAAATATTTTTCAAGGAGGAATCACTGAATTGTTCTTCGTTTACACTGTGGAACTAATTAACTGCTCCCACAATAAATTCACTTCGGGAGTTCAAATTTAACCTCTTGACTTTAACAAACCAGTTAAAGTAGTTACGATACTAAAATAGTTGAAATACATCTAATCATGGGATAACACAGCAATAAAAAGCGATACATTTCATCTAAAATGGTATAACATAAATAAGCATTCCAATGAAACCTTAGCAAAATAGTTAAAATAATTACAATACTATAACAGTGGAAATGCATCTAATCAGGGAGTAGCATGGCAATTATAACTGATACTATTGATGTGCCAGCTGTACTTTGAACGGCATCGGTCGATGTAGGCAGCAGAACTGCTGCCTGAGCGGTCAATGCCATCTTCCTAGTTGCAGTCCACAACAATCCCACTGTGTAATTGTCACTCGGAAAGAAAATTAATGTTCTTATTCATTTTCTCTTCGGCTGATAATTCCCTGATGAATCTTTTGAGGGCGCCAGCTTACGGACCAGGTTGCCAAGAGTTTTCCACAACCTGTGGAAAATTTCGGTGAGCTCTTGGTCAGTCAGTGGGCAGCTCTCGAGATTGAAGGATGGGTTTCTTAGTGGAGATGGATGTCGCGATTGTGATGGTGTGGGGTGAGTGACTGAAATCCAAAACTACTTTACACTTCTGTTTTTCGGAGGAACATTATTCAAAATTTGAGCAACCTATTTTCATTTTAAATTTCAAACTTAAACTTTGTAACCTGTGACACTCAGAGTTACAGCCGGCACGTTCTTCTCCAGTATAAATTTGTTAGGTTATTTAAGCAGACGAATGTATTCAATTATATTCGAGAACTAAATTTGAGGTTAGATTATAGTTAAATGAGGAATCAAGTTAGGGTGAAATAAGACAACATTTGCTAATATGAATTGTAGAACAAATGATTGATTTGGTTGAGCAACCTCACTAATTTTGCTCTAGTAGTAGGAAACAAGATATCTATTTCACATAATTAAGTTTTCGATTTCTTGTAATTTTCTAAAAGTTTGGCTGTTAAAGTTTGATTGAAATGCTAATATAATTATGTTATCCTGTTCTAGATCGATAGTATCAGTTATAATTGCCGTGCTGTTTCCTGATTAGATTCATTTCAACTGTTATAGTATTGTAATCATTTTAACTATTTTGTTAAAGTTTGATTGAAATGCTAATATAATTATGTTATCCCGTTTTAGATCGCTCTCAAAATATTATGGAGCTCCTGCAATTTTGTCGGAAATATGTTCCAGGTCAGTTGATAGAGCTTATAAATGGCTATCCATGGTATGAATTTGAAGAAAATCGTTAGAGCTGTTTTCGAGAAAACTGTGAAAAACATGGTTTTTTAGTGATTATTCGTCATTTTTCTCAAAAATATTACAGAGCTCCTGCAATTTCCCCAGAAATGAGACTCATTTTAGTTGATAGGGCTTATGAATAGCTATCCATGGTATTAATTTGAAGAAAATCATGAGAGCCGCTTTGAGAAAACTGTGAAAAACATGGTTTTTTAGTAATTATCCACCATTTCTTCCGCCATTTTGGACTGAATTTTATTGAATTCTTGTTGTCGGTTCCTCGTCGTAAAAGGACTTCAAGTTTGAAATTTCAAGTCAATCGGTCAATTAGGAATGGAGATATCGTGTTCACAGACATACACACACACACACACACACACACACACACACACACACACACACATACACACACAGACCAATACCCAAAAACCATGTTTTTGGACTCAGGGGACCTTGAAACGTATAGAAAACTTGAAATGAAGGTACCTTAATTTTTTTTGGAAAGCAATACTTTCCTTACTCATGGTAATAGGGCAAGGAAAGTAAAACACATATCAGTTGGCTGGTTTTGACAGAGCAGGATATGCGCTAACAGATAATAAATTCACTTTCTGTGTACGACTGGAATTAATCCTCCCATTTTTTGAAGATTTTCAAAGAATAATTTTAAATTTGAAACAGGAACTCGTCTTATGAGGTCACCGTCGGACCCAAATTGTGTTGAGTCTGCGACTGGAACAAGCTTTAGTGTGAAAATTATAAAACTGCAATGGAGAATGCCCTACATAACTTTAGAAGATCACGTGAGACTAAAATTTTTGAGACTGCTTGATGCTGACACTCCGCTGAAATCAAGTTTCTGCCATTGTGAAATTTGTGATTACCAGATTTGCAAAATTCACTTAACCATTCTTGGGCAGTCTGCACCACATCAGTTTTTGATAGTCCAAAATACATAATGATTGGATTTCCAACCAATCGTAAGAATAAAATTAAAAAATCAATATCTAATTTCGATAGCTGTGGTATTTACAATGTGAAAGTATATTTGAACAGTGAGTATTATCCATATGTAAATCTGCTAGATAAAGAGGAACTATTGTACAGAATGTTTTTGGATTTCACTCCCTCTTATTATGGTCATACAATCAATAGTGAACTCGGAACAGAATCGACTTTAAGACTGTTTTGTGATTCAACACTGCTGGTTGTTGTGGATTGTTCACACCAAACAAGTCATTTGAAATCTTCAACAGATGTTTGTATTGGAATGGAATTAATACTGCAGTACTGCAAATACTTCCGCTTATTGCGTTTCAATTAGTGATCGTGTGATGGAGTACACACCTCTGATGAGCATGGTGAAAAAAGTTCAGTAATTTTATTGATAGAGTGCACTCCATGAAATATTATATAAGGTGTGCAACCTGACAAATTTGGCTCATTATCAGTTTTACCTTTGAACAGGTAACATCTAAAATGTCCTATTCTTTGTGTTCTGATATTTTGGAGAGTGAGAACAAAGTGCAAACTTGGTCTATTGGTATCCAGTGTGATCTCGATTCTGATAGTTCTATTATGAGCCAAGGTGCAGTACACCGATCCAGAAGCCACATGAGGTGGTGGAGCAGAAATGGATGAGGAGGGGGAGAAAGATGGCAGATTCGATGAGCCCACCGAACAGAAAGAAGCGGACAAGCAGATGACTACGAAAATTGCTACAGTTGATCTTCACTGGTTGAACAAGATCGTAATCAAATTATTGTGAAAGAACTTGCCATAATTGATCAGTTTGATAATTATATTGTATTCCATTTTGGATGACCATTTATTAAAGACAGAATGAGTGCAAAATTGTATAATGATGTAACATGGTTAGCATGTCACTATCATAAAATAAAATGGGAAGATGGAGATTTAGAATACACTGACTCATTAATACGTGATTTCCTTGTAGGTAATGAAAAATTTTTACAAGAGGAACTGAGAAAGCGAAGTTTTTAAGAAGATTGCATACTAATGTTCAATGTATACCAGAGGATTTTGCAAAACCCGATTTCAGCTTTTTCACTAGTTCATGGTGTTATGGGTGTGTAACATTCATGAAAATAGATCTGATGGAAGATGTGCTTTGTTCAGTGCTCAACATTATAATTCTTTGTTGTTTAGAGATATGTATCAAACTGTGAGAGTGTGGAAGAGAATTTAGTTTTAAGTTAGTCATAAGATTTGAAGTATTAATTATTGTAAAGAAGAATGGGCCAGCTGTACTTTGAACGGCATCGGTCGATGTAGGCAGCAGAACTGCTGCCTCAGCGGTCAATGCTGTCTTCCTAGTTGCAGTCCACGACAATCCCACTGTGTAATTGTCACTCGGAAAGAAAATCAATGTTCTTATTCATTTTCTTTTCGGCTGATAATTCCCTGATGAATCGTTTGAGGGCGCCAGCTTACGGACCAGGTTGCCAAGAGCTCTTGGTCAGTCAGTGGGCAGCTCTCGAGATTGAAGGATGGGTTTCTTAGTGGAGATGGATGTCGCGATTGTGATGGTGTGGGGTGAGTGACTGAAATTCAAAACTACTTTTCACTTCTGTTTTTCGGAGGAACATTATTCAAAATTTGAGCAACCTATTTTCATTTTAAATTTCAAACTTAAACTTTGTAACCTGTGACACTCAGAGTTACAGCCGGCACGTTCTTCTCCAGTATAAATTTGTTAGGTTATTTAAGCAGACGAATGTATTCAATTATATTCGAGAACTAAATTTGAGGTTAGATTATAGTTAAATGAGGAATCAAGTTAGGGTGAAATAAGACAACATTTGCTAATATGAATTGTAGAACAAATGATTGATTTGGTTGAGCAACCTCACTAATTTTGCTCTAGTAGTAGGAAACAAGATATCTATTTCACATAATCAAGTTTTTGATTTCTTGTAATTTTCTGAAAGTTTGGCTGTTTAAGTTTGATTGAAATGCTAATATAATTATGTTATCCTGTTCTAGATCGATAGTATCAGTTATAATTGCTGTGCTATTTCCCGATTGGATGCATTTCAACTGTTATAGTATTGTAATTATTTTAACTATTTTGTTGAAGTTTGATTGGAATGCTAATTATAATTATGTTATCCCGTTTTTGATCGATAGTATCAGTTATAATTGCCATGCTACTTCCTGATTAGATGCATTTCAACTGTTATAGTATTGTAATTATTTTAACTATTTTGCTAAGGTTTTATTGGAATGCTAATTCATGTTATACCGTTTTAGATCAAATGTATCGGTTTTAATTGCTGTGTTATTTCATGATTAGATGTATTTCAACTATTTTAGTATCGTAACTATTTTGACAAGTTTGTTGAAGTCAAGAGGTTGAATTTGAACTCCCAAAGTGGATTTATTGTGGGAGCAGTTAATTAGTTCCATAGTGTAAACAAGGAACAATTCAGTGATTCCTTCTTGAAAAATATATTAAATTCAAATATATCCAGCAAAAGTCTTAGGAAATTTATTGAAGGTCACAGTAGAATAATAGTGTCAGTTCTTGTCCTTATTGGTTTCCATCCTATTTTGTATTTAGTATCCTATACCATCTTAAATCTGAAATAATCTAAATTATTTTTTTTATTATTTTGTTTTGTTGTTGTTGAAACTTTGTTGATACTCAATAGTAGTTTAACTTTGTGGGTCCTGGGATGGACCCAACTGGTAGCGTAATTTTGCTCATTCTGTCCCCTTCTAAGGGGAAGAGGTCTCCTTGTACCTTGGCAGTCCTTTGACCTTATATTGAACTAACATAAAAACATTTTTTTTTGTTGGAAAACTTTAATTTTTTTTTTTATTCTTTAATTGATTCGTTTACTTGATCTAATTTCAAGTGATTCATTACTTTGTGGTTTAGTTAGTAAGTTTTAGGTTTAAGGAAGTATTGCCCCACAGGAAGGGCGTATATTATAGTAGATTTGACTCAATTTTTGGTGTTTCTCTGCTGTCCACCCCACCAGGATTCGGTCACATAATTTGGTTTCAGGTGTGGGGTGGCTGCTACAATGGCCACTGAGGAGGAATGAGTCATGGAAGAGCTCCACGAGAGGGTGGCCCAGCTGGTGACCGCGAGAAACGCCTTAGCAGAACAACAGAAACAAGCTGTCATAGAATTAGCTGCTCTCAGAGAACAACAGGCCCAGAGTATGAGTCAATCAACCAGCCAACCCAGGGTGAAGAAGGATCTGGGGCTGCAGTCACTGATCAAAACATTCACTGGAGATGGCACTGGCCCAACAGTTGAGGAGTCTCGAAAAACATCAACCTAGTGGCAGAAACTGGCAACTGGGATAAGGCAGCCCAGAAATTCATCTGCAGGCTGAAGGTGACTGGCCCGGCAGCAGCCTGTTTGGACTCGCACCCTGAACTCTCCAAGACCGCAGCTAGATTTAGAGACTTCGAGAAGGTGTTGCATCAGCGGTTTGACCAATCCCAAGACTCACAGCATCACATGTTGGAACTCATGGGAACCACTCAACAGCCTGGGGTGACTGCATGTACCTTTGCAGACCGATGCCAGACACTGGGACAAAAGGCACAACCAACAGCTGCCAGTCGGGAACAAATGGAGTGGTCCCGCTCACAGATGGATCAGAGTGTACTCACCTCATTTGTCCGAGGACTTCGTGCCCAGGCGGCCACCATGCTGAAACTGTACTCACCCTCTGATTTGGAGGATGCTGTTGAAATTGCAGAAAGGATGGAGAACATCAGTGGATCCAGCAATCTCCTACACAAGAACTTTCAAGTCAATCATGATGGACTGGGGGCGGATTCATATTAGAAGACAGTAGGACAGGTCAGAGCAGCCCAGCAGTTTAAGAGAAGACCAACTTTTTATGCATGTGGGAAGCCTGGTCACTTTGTCCGTGAATGCTGAAGCTGCAACAACAGCCAATTCAGGAGTCAAGATGCAAGGCAGCGAGGTGGTCAACAGCAGCTTAGTGGAGACGGCCAACGCTCAGGACGATTTTGCTTTGTGTGTGGAGACCAGAACCACCTAACCTTCAACTGCTCCCAGCAGAGATTGGCATTATCCGATCAAGTCAATGTTGGAAGTCAACCAGCCACAACCTGTCAACAGAAGGAGTCATCCCCAAATTGGAGAGGCTTGACCAGTGGTCCAACGTCAAGCCAATGAGAGAGGGACCACAAGAGATTTGGATACCTAGTGTGAACCAGAGTGGTGGGAACCCAACAATTCAGTTCCAATTTGGTGATGGCATCACTAAGTTTCTGCTTGTGGATTCTGGGGCTGAAATTTCCATTCTCCTGGAACCTATTCCACATGTACTCCTTCAGCCAGCCCAGGTGGTGGCAAAAGGAGTAACAGGAGCCCTTCTTGGTGTACAAGGTGCTCAGACTCTAGATGTGGAGATTGCACATTTGGAAGTGAGGCATACCTTCATTATTGCAACAATTGATACTTGGAGGGATGGACTCATAGGCTGGGACCTTTATCAGAAGTTAGGACTAGTCCTGGATGGTCAAAATGGAACTGTTACCTGTGGAGAGGTGGTCATTCCACTTATGAAATCAGTCAACCCAAACAAATCATCAGACAACCTGAGAAACAGACAAACGTTGACTATTTGGACAGAACCAGGAGATGAGGACAAGCATGATCCAACCCCTGATGTGGTGGCATTGGAGAATAGGGTTGTCCCACCCTATTTTGAGTTGGTGTTGAAGGCCTCTGTCAAAGGTAGACAAGGGTCAGTAGTTATGGTGGAACTAACTAGCCAACCACAAGCTGGACTGCAAGTGGCATGGAGCCTGAACATCATCAATGAAGGGATGATACCAGTGAAAGTAATAAATCTCACAGCAGCTCCTGTGACAGTGGACGGATGACAGCTTCTGGGAATGGCCTGTTTAGTAGATAATAGGGAAGATGTGGAGCAAGAAGTGGTACAGGTAGGCCTTGTAGAAGTCCCTATCACTACAGCAGAGACGGAAAAGGAGATAACCAACCATTTGAGCCATCTTCCATCTAAGGATTCCTTGAGGATCCAAGAGGTTTTGATGAGGTACCTGGAACTGTTTGAGGAACCAGGTAAGGAGGGGTGCAACATCAAAGTGGAGCATCACATCCCCACGTCTGACTCCGCACCCATTGCAAAGCGCCCCTACTGGGTGCCTTCCCATCTGCGTCCTGTAGTGGAGGAGCATCTAGCAGACATGCTCAACAAGGGGATAATCACTCCTTCCACCAGCCCATGGTCTTCACCAGTAGTACTGGTCAGGAAGAGGACCACAGATGGAACTCCAAAATGGCGATTCTGCACACACTTCCGAGCTTTGAATGAAATCACCAAAGCTGATGCCTATCCATTGCCTTTGATCCATGAAACTCTCGAAAACCTTGGTAGGAGCCGCTACTTCACAACTATCGATCTTCATAGTGGCTACCACCAAATTCTCATTGCCAAAGAGGATAGGGAGAAAACTGGGTTCACCACCATTGGTGAACACTTCCAGTATGAGCTGATGGCCTTCGGACTGACTGGTGCACCTGCCACCTCCCAGAGGATGATGGACCAGCTGTTAGCCTGCATCAAGGGAACAGAGTGTCTGGTATACCTAGATGATGTGGTCATCATCAGTGCAAATATTGGAGAACATGCCGTTCGCTTAGACCATGTCTTTCAAATATTGCAACAGGCAAATTTAAAAGTGAACTCGAAGAAGTGTCACTTTGCCCAGAAGGAAGTCAAATACTTGAGTCATATTGTGAGTGGAGATGGAGTTAACTTGGACCCTGAAAAAATTGAAGCAGTGAAACAGTATCCAAGACCAAAGAATGTGAGAGAAGTACGAGGATTTTTGGGATTGGCTGGCCATTACCGAAGGTTTATTGCCAACTTTGCAGACCTTGCAAAGTCACCAACTTGTTTAGTCAAGAAGGATCAACTGTTCCAGTGGGCAGGAGAACAAGAGGAAGCTTTTTGCCAGCTAAAGGACATCATGTGTTCCAGCCCAGTGCTCATCTACCCCGACTTCAGCTAACCCTTCTTGTTAGCAACAGATGCATCAGGCACTGCCCTTGGAGCCGTTCTATCCCAGATGACTGAGACCAGTGAGCAACCTGTGGCTTATGCCGGCCGACAATTGAATGCAGCAGAAAGGAATTACTCAACTACAGAACGAGAACTGCTGGGGGTAGTGTGGGCGACCAAGCAATTCCGTTGCCACCTACTAGGACGTACTTCTACTCTGATAACTGACCATGCCACTTTGAGATGGATGCTCAGTCTGAAGGATCCATCATCCCGGCTGACCAGGTGGGCCTTGCAACTTGCAGAATATGACTATACGGTGATTCACAAGCCAGGCAAACGCCATACCAATGCCAATGCCCTCAGTAGACAAATTATGGAGGTAACAACAGTTGAAGAATTGAGTGAGGAAGTAATTCAACCTGCAGAGGAGGAAGACAAGTGGTGTCAAGGGCTCCTTACCACCGGCCAAGGATGCAAGGAGGACAACATCGTATCTTATACCCAGGGCAATCAGGATGAAACAACTTGGAAGTTGGCTGTTCCTGAAGAGCTACAGTGACAGGTCATGGAGTTGTGTCAAGATACCCCCTGGGCTGGACACCCGGGAACCGAAAGAACCATTGCCTGTATCAACCAACGCTTAGACTGAAAGGGGTTAACTGGAGATGTGAGGAAATATGTGGCTGAGTGCCATTCCTGCGCTCTACGGAAAACACCCAACTGTCTAGCTGCACCCCTAGCCAAGGCATACGAGCCCTCACGACCTATGGAGATGATTGACCAAAGTTTGGACATTGTGGGTCTCTTGCCTACTAGCAACAATGGCAATAAGTACTTCCTAAGCTTCATAGATCATTTTACTAAGTATGCAGAAGGGATTCCAATAACTGATCAAACAGCAGATACCATTGCAAGGGTTTTTGTTCAGTCAATCATCACCAGGCATGGGGTCCCAGAACGCTTGCTGACCGACCAAGGCCGAAATTTTGTCTCAGAACTTATGAGCCACACGTGCAGGCTCCTAGGCATGAGTAAGCTTTGTACTACAGCACACCACCCCCGAAGCAATGAGAGGTTGGAGAGAGTTCATCGCACTTTGACCAATAGTATCTCCCAGTTTGTCCAAAGGGATGGGTCTGACTGGGACCAGTGGATACCCTATGGCCTGATGGCATATCGGTTGGTGGTGCACTCAGCAACGGGGTACTCTCTATTTTATCTTGAACATGATCAGGATATGGTTCTACCTGGAGTCTTTTGAATCCCGAAGGATCTGCATGGGAACGACCTGGAAGGTCATCTGTGACAACTACAGCAAAGGCTCCAGAAAGCATATGAGGTTGCCCTGCAAAATTCCATCAACTCAGCAGAGAAGCGAATCCAGATTGTCAACCAGAATCGCACACCGCAAAGCTTCGAGGAAGGGCAGCATGTATATCTTCACAATCCAGCGGTTCCCCTTGGGAATGCCAAAAAATTTCACCATCCTTGGACAGGACCATTTGAGGTGAAGAAGAGGTTATCAGATGTGAACGACATGTTGCTCTTACCTGATGGACAGCAGGTGATCATCCATATCAACCGGTTGAAACCCTGTGTAGTTGTCAAAAATAAAGAGGAAGAGGAACCAGAGAAGCAGGAGGAGGTAACTACGACCCTGTCACCACAGCAACCAACAGATGAAGATGACAAAATTGATGCCTATTGGCCCTATACAGACTGGGATGAAGAGAGCAGTGAGGAAGAGGGAGAAGAAAGAAAACTGAAGGAGGAAGAGAAGGTGGAAGATGATTGATTGATTGATTGATTGATTGAGTACTTTATTTATGTGGATTACAATATATACTGTCTTATACACTTATATACAATAGCTTACAATACAGCAAAGTTATAGATGAATTTACATTATATAGACTAAGAAAATAATTGTTGAACTGTATATGATATGAAAAAAGTAATTTGTAATATAATAACTGTAGATAATAATTATATTGTTATGCATCTACATAAATTGGCAGAGGTTTGGACATATCAATGTCCATTCTTCGGAAAGAATATTAAAAATATCCTCCCCACTAACTCTCTACCAAAACGTTAATTTCATTATTTAAACTAAGGATTTATTTATTAATGGAAATATTGTGAAAGTTTTAATCAATATGAATATTTAAGAGAAAAAAAACAGAAAATTTATAAAGTAAAATAATTATATAGGTAGATAACATCAAATAATTAATAATTGATTAATAAAATGAAGTATGCTGAAAGTACATCAGGGTAATCAACTTTCAGTAATATACAGCAGTATGCAGTGAATAATTGAAATAACATGAGTTTATATAATATATATATATATATTATATATATATATATATATATAATATATATATATATATATATATATATATATATATATATATATATACAATTCGTTCTATAACAGGTTTAAAGTTTGTATTTGTGGGATGGGTTGATTGATTGATTGATTGATTGATTGAGTACTTTATTGGGTGGGAGATGGTTGTCATGTGATCGTTCTAGGGCCGGACAGTTTCAGTCATTTGTTCCAAAAGATGTTTTTTTGAAGTCAGGATGAAGCTCACTCGGCTCTCGATGGACCTGATAAAAACAGGAAGTGCATTCCATGCACGACAGGCACTGACTAAGAAGGATTTTGTGAAAATAGTAGTTCGATGATTGGGTATCCTTAAAGTACTATCTCCGGTTCTAGTATGTGAAGCATCTATCCTCCTACCTTCGGAGACAAATTTGAAATCATCTTCAAAATAGTTCGGATTACCGTATTTCAAGATATCTCTAACAAGCTTGACTATTTAAAAAAGCCTCTGATCAGGAAGCTTTAATGTTGAACTAGCAATGTGGGCTGAGGTGATATGATCATGGTGTTGGAGAGAGTAGACGAATCGTAGACAATAATTTTGGCAATGCTGTAGTTTATCATTCGGAGTGACTTGCATATCGTTAAGAACAGAATTACAATACATTAAATGTGGGAAGATGAGAGATTGAACCAATAATAATTAAATGTTTCTAGGGAGAATATCGTGCATTTTCTTCAATGCATGCATGGCTGAGAATACCTTTTAACAAGTTTTGTTCACTTGTTCTGAACAGTCAAGAGTATTATTCACAATAATGCCTAAATTTTTAACTGAGCTACAGTAAGGAATGTCATTACCATCTACACTAATTTTGTGAATCGATTCATAGTCAATATTGTTTATAAGACGAGAATATCCAATTAAAATGGGCTGTGTTTTGATGGGAATAAGCTTAAGGCCATTTTTCTTTGTCCCTTCCACTATCGAATTGATATCCTGATTCATTATTCCAACTGTTTCATTAATTTTTGTTATGGGACAGCTTAAATATATTTGAAGGTCGTCTGCATAAGTATGGAAACTGGAGAATTTGATAATGGAAGAAAGGTCATTAGCATACAAAGTGAAGAGGAGAGGGCCTAAAATTGAACCTTGTGGTACTCCATGCATAACGTTTTTCCAAGTAGACTTTTTTTCACCGACAGATACACATTGTTTCCTACCTAATAGATAGGATTTAAACCAAACCAACGAGTTGTGACTGAAACCAAGAATAGCCAACTTATTCAGAAGGACTGTATGATCAACAGTATCAAATGCTTTAGAAAAATCAAATAGGGTGAGGATGGTGAATTTTCTTTGGTCCATAGCTAACCTTATATCATCAGTGACACGAAGCAGAGCTGTTTCAGTTGAATGGAATTTTCTAAAGCCAGATTGAAAGTTATGAAGCTTACTATTGTTGTCTAGAAATTTTACAACTTGAGCATGAATGAGTCTTTCTAGCACTTTGGACAATGCAGGTAAAATACTGATTGGTCTAAAATCCTCAACTTTATTGGGTGATGGAACTTTATTTAGAGGGCGAACCAGAGCAAACTTCCAGTTTCCAGGGAAAATGCCTTCTTCAATAGACTTGTTGAAAATGTATGTAATGGTTGGTAAAACAGCAAATAACTTTTTCTTGATAAATTCAATAGGAATTTTTTCAACAACCGTAGCATTACTATGAATATGTTGAATTGCTCTGAAAGTGTCTTCTTCTGAGATTGGATGGAAATGAAATTGATCAGTAATTGGTAAATCTAAGTTTGTAACCTGCTCTTCAAGATCATCGATATGATTAGCAATGACAACTTCGTCGCGTTGGTTAGAGTGTGAAACGAAATGGTCATTTATATTGTTCAATGCTAAGGAAATTTGTGGATTCGATTTCTGCTTGCCAAGCCCGAATTCTTTTATTCCCTGCCAAAGTGATTTAGAGTCTTGTCTGTTGATTGTCATAAACAAATTCAAGTACCTAATCTTCGAGTTCCGTAATTCCTGTTGAACTCTATTTCTAAGGCTCCTATACTCTATCAAACTGTCCAAGTCAAATGTCTTTTCAAATTTTCTATGTGCTCCGTCTCTACGTCCCATCATCTTAAGTATGTCTTCAGTCATCCACGGTACTCGTCGTTTTCTATTAATCCTCCTTGTCACATAAGGTGCATGTTTGTCATACAGAGTCAAAGTCCAATTCTCGAAAGTCTTGACCATGTCATCAACTGAGGGTAATGCTTCAATTTGATGCCATGGAGTCTGAGCCACATCAGTCAGGGAGGCGGCTTCATCAAAGTTTTTGAAGTCTCTATACGTGATAATTTTCTGTTCTGGCTTGGGTATCTTATGGGAAAGTACACAGTAGATCAAATCATGTCTAGAAATAGCTGGGACTGAGATTTGGCCTGCTTGAACAACCTCATTGGGATCACTAACAATGAGAAGGTCAATGAGTGTGTCTGATTCATTAGTATGATGAGTTGGATCGAGAGGTAAAATAGTCATGTTTAGGCATTGGAAAATTGTAGTCAGTTGAAAGTAGTCAAAGTTACGATTTGTCATGTTCAAGTCGGTGTTCATATCCCCCATAACTAGTATACGGTTATAACAAGGCATAAGAGAAAGCAAGGCACTTTCGAAATCTGTGAAATGACCTTTTTTTGGTGGGCGATAACAGATACCAACGAGTAATTTATCAGTACTGGATAAGGATAATTCAAGTAGCATAAACTCTGGTCTTGAACAATACTCTTGTTTAGATGTGATTAAAACTTTTGTTTTGATACCATCTTTCACATAAATTGCTACACCCCCACAAGCTTTATTTAATCTATCATTCCGGAAAAGATTATATCCAGGCAAAGCAACAAAATTTGATGGAATACTAGGCTTCAAAAATGATTCGGAAATTCCAATTATATTGAAGTCCTGAAAACGGAAGATTGCTCTGAGTTCATCAATGTGGCAGCTGAGGGATTGTACGTTGAGGTGAGCAGCCTTGAAAAGTTTTTTGAAAGAGTGGAGCTTATTTGCTAGAAACATACCTGCGTCATTATCACTATTATTGAAATAATCATACCTACTTGAGGGCGAGCGAGCTGATGTGTCAGTGAGAGGCATCATGGAAGCAGCAGACCAATCGTGAACCGACCTCAGAACGACACATGACTGGGAAAATGGGGATGGACTGATAAAACTTAACCTAAATGAAAAAAGTCTCTTGATTCGAGTGCATTCAGTATGCCTTGGCATGATGAAAGATTACAAGAAGATGTGGAGGAAGTAGCAGGTCCAGAAGAAGAAGACGAGGTCTTTGACTTGCCCAGCCCTGACATACAGGTGGATGACCCTCTAGATGTAACCTACCAGCCAAGAATGAGAGAAGCTGAAGAGCCACACCGCTCACCCTATCCCTTAAGGAATAGAGCCCGGACCCTCACCTAACTGATAATAGATTTTGTAAGCTTCTTCTGAATTGAGTAGGGGGTGCTTGCAGATGAAGTAAACAGGACCGTGAGAGAATCAAAGAAAAGGAAGAAATTAAGAAATTAGTAACAAGGGAGGTGATAGGTTGGATAAATGCAGGCAATGAAAAAAATTGGAGAAGTGGAAGTAAGGTAGGAGAAGTTAGATCAACAAGAGAGAACAGCTGGAGGAGGTAAGAAAGAGGTATAAAGGTTAGCCTGGGTGGCAATGTTATAGAGGAATAAAATGAATAGTGGTGGAATCTGGGAATGGAGGAATATTGAGGAGAATGTAAAAGATAAACAATGCGGCACTCCATTGCAGGCTTGGTGCACATCATGGGAGCTGAGTCTAAGGAGGTAGGCATCCATTTTGTGCAGCAGAGGGAGATCCTGCTGACGGGAGATCGTTGGAGGATCATTGTATTGCTCAACATCACAGAGATTTGTCAGGGAATCACAAATCTATGCCCGCATATCGAAGACACCCAACAGACTTGGTGGAAGGCAACCAAACATATTCCCGATCTTGGGGTGCATGAAGGGTTCCTGAGGAGGCTGCTTCAATCTGGGCAGCAGTTTGAGGAGGCCGGGCAGGCCTTGATGGAGCTTCTATCAACCGGCTGAGAAAGGAGGGGACTCCTCAACATTGGAGGGAAATTATTACGTGTAATATTTGGGACAGCTGAAGAGGATGATGTAGACCACCTTCGATTGAGCCTGTAACACACCAACCAGAGGACAATGGAGGTGATTCACCTGCAGAAGCAAATGCTGAAAGTGACAAGGAAGTTGACAAGGTGAGCAGAGATGAACTCTGCCAACATCAAACAAATGACAGAGAAACTGGAAGAGAGTACAGAAATCTTTGCAAAATGGATTGATAATATAGATCATAAGGTTAGCGATAGTGAAGTAATACTCAAGACTCTTGTGAATGTAACAGCCAAACTACAGGACTTAGAGTTGGCCATTATGTTAAGTTTGTAGTGACTTGAATAATTTGTTAGCCGCTCTTCAAAAGGTGTCACAGGGTAAATTGAGTGTTGGCTTGATATCTCCTTCAGAGATGAGAGCTTTGCTTGTAAGGGTTCGCTCAAGTTTACCACAGGAACTGGGGCTGATTGCGGGTGCAGAGGAGTCTTACCCATACTACCAGGCTGCACAGACTCGAGCCATGTCCATCTTAGGTTCAATCAAAGTGTTTGTAGATCTTCCTTTAACAGCAGCAGGTAGATGCTTTACCTTGTTTCGCGCGCATGCACTACCAGTTCATGATCCTGTGACCAATTTAGCAACCCGGTTCCATCTGGATGGAGAGTTGTTACTGCTGAGTGAGGACCAGCAGCGGTATGCCGAACCAGACACCGAATACCTGGCCAGGTGTTCTTCAGGACAACCGACTATCTGCCCAGCTGAACTGACCATCTTCAAGAGACATCATCTATCCTGTTTGAGTGCCCTGTACCTGAGAGAGGCTGATGACATCTTGCAACTCTGCCCCAGAACTGCTATCCTGGGCACTCCACCTGATACCTGGGTGTGGGACATCCCACGACAGACCTGAGTCTATAGCATCCAAGGAAAGAGACGGCTCAACTCACATTGTTGCCATGGTTGCAAATCAGAAGTCACACACACCATAATCCATGGGCTCGGGGAGGCAAAGGCACATGCTGGTTGCATGATGTCCACCGATCATTACGAACTGCTGCCAGCAACCCTGGCAGGTGGGCGAGGTGCACCTGGACAAGCGGATAATCACCTTGACTGCACCTACTGCTTTGATCCTGACCACTCAAGGCCAGTCAAGCACCAAGGAGGTGCAACACCTGCTGCAACAAGTGATGCGGAGAGGTTCATACTGGCAAGGGCCAGCCGGACTGCCTGAGGTGTCATTCGAGGAATTTGAACAACAACTGGAGAGGTGGGACCAGGAACAGAACAACGGTTCCAGAACAGCATGGGGGCTGATCCTTGGAGGAGGCGTACTGGTGGCAATCTTCCTGGCCACCATCCTTGTGAGACAACATCTACACCGAGGCCTTGGAGGTCAAAACCGGACTGGGAGTGAGGGATCTGCCAAGGATGACATCGCTGCAGCCAAGCCGCCTGGTGGTGTACCCAACACCTCAGTGGAGGCAATTGTGAGGCAGCTGAGGGAATCCCAGCTACAGGATGACCACGTCTGAGTGACCACATCAGGTACCGACTTACCAGAGCTGGAGGACCTGCTCTTCTCTGGAGTAGGGAGCTATGTGAGAGTGTGGAAGACAATTCAGTTTTAAGTTAGTCATAAGATTTGAGGTATTAATTATTGTAAAGAAGAATGTGCCAGCTGTACTTTGAACGGCATCGGTCGATGTAGGCAGCAGAGCTGCTGCCTCAGCGGTCAATGCTGTCTTCCTAGTTGCAGTCCACGACAATCCCACTGTGTAATTGTCAATCGGAAAGAAAATTAATGTTCTTATTCATTTTCTTTTCGGCTGATAATTCCCTGATGAATCGTTTGAGGGCGCCAGCTTACGGACCAGGTTGCCAAGAGTTTTCCACAACCTGTGGAAAATTTCGGTGAGCTCTTGGTCAGTCAGTGGGCAGCTCTCAAGATTGAAGGACGGATTCCTTGGTGGAGATGGATGCCAAGATTGTGTTGGTGTGGGGTGAGTGACTGAAATTCAAAACTACTTCTCACTTCTGTTTTTTGGAGGAACATTATTTAAAATTTGAGCAACCTATTTTTATTTTAAATTTCAAACTTGAACTTTGTAACCTGTGACACTCAGAGTTACAGCGGGCACGTTCTTCTCCAGTGTAAATTTGTTGGGTTATTCAAGCAAAAGAATGTATTCAATTATATTTGAGAACTAAATTTGAGGTTAGATTATAGTTGAATAAGGAATTGAGTTAGGGTGAAATAAGACAACATTTGCTAATATGAATTGTAGAACAAATGATTGATTTGGTTGAGAGACCTCACTTATTCTGCTCTAGTAGTAGGAGACAAGATATCTATTTCACATAATTGAGTTTTTGATTTCTTGTAATTCTCTGAAAGTTAAAGTTGCTGTTAAAGTTTGATTGAAATGCTAATATAATTATGTTATCCCATTCTAGATTGATAGTATCAGTTATAATTGCCATGCTATTTCCTGATTAGATGCATTTCAACTGTTATAGTATTGTAATTATTTTAACTATTTTGTTGAAGTTTGATTGGAATGCTAATTATAATTATGTTCTCACTTTTTAGTTTAGTAGCAGCTCAGAGCTAGAGCTGATAAGACCAGCACGTGTGCCTCAATCTTTTTATAGAAGTGAGACACACCCCCCTCAGCCATCTGTTGATGCTAACAAGTACGCAATGTGCACGTTATCAATTCATAGAACAGAGTCACATGCCAAACAGGGGTGTTAACATGCAGTGTTATGGTTTTTCAAAATTCAAAAAATCAACTTGTCTCTTGATGGCAATTTCATTTAATGAATTTGATTCAATTGCAAAGAATAATAAATTTCCAACAGGATATCAAGATGCTGATTTGCCATTAACAAAAACAGGAAATGTGCAATTTCAAATTTTATCTGAGATATTCAAATTACTTGATATACTAGATACAGGTCATCTAGATTATGGTTGTACAAATGATCCGCTATTATCTGTTGTTACAAATTCTGATGAACTTTGGAAATGCTTGTATAATATTGCAGATAAAAAATGTAAAAGAACTTAGATCATTGACCTCTCTGTAGAGATATGGATTCACTTCAATCTGAACAGTATATAGCATTAGATGTAGAGAGAGAGAGAGAGAGAGAGAGAGAGAGAGAGAGAGAGAGAGAGAGAGAGAGAGAGATAGGGAATTTCTCAATCCACTTTAATCTGTCAGTATAACATTGGATGTAGAGAGATAGAGAGAGAGGGAATTTTCCCCTCAAAGGGAAATTATTTTTCCCTCATCCAATAGTCGATAGTCAATAATCGATATCCACCCTTCTCATCTATACTGGTGATGGAGAAGGGAAAATCTATTCGAGAGAAAGAGAGAGATATCTCTCTCCTTCTTCATCCCCCTTGGGATATGAGATGGGTGAGAGGGGGGAGGGAGATTTCAAGCAAAAAAGCTTCCTTAAAATCTCAGATTTCCTCTACTAGTTATTCACCAAAAATGTCTGACCTGAAACTCCATAATTTAAAATGGTGGTTATGTATTAGCCAAAATTGCTGTAAAAAGTGAACATGGAATCTGTCAAATAGCACACTGGAGGCTCTAGGAAAACCTCCAGTCCTTGAAGATTTTGCTCCCATGGCACCCCTCAGACACCCCGAATTTTTGGGTGGAATTTTAAAATTTCCTTTCCATAAAAAATTCATTGAGATCTTCATTGATCAGTACGCCAACTAAGTACATGATTAGTCTCTATAGATGCGTACAGATTTATGCACCACGAACATGAGCAATTCACTTTAAATCAGCTGATGCCAAGCTTTTTATATCTGTATCTCAGCGTTTTTTAAAAATACAGATATAGTCAGCTGATTAAAAGTGAATTGCTCATGTTCGTGGCATGTATATCTGTTTGCACCTTATGCATAGCTGAATTTTGCCCAAACTCAAAGGGGGACCCAGGAGGGATCAATTTTAAAGAAAATTTGACATTCAAAAATTGGAAAAACTCACAGACAGAACTGTACATTTCCCAATGTACTCAACTATCTCATTGAAAAGAGGACACATTGTAGGAACCAGGAAAACCTCTAAACTAAATAATCACACTCAAGGGGTGACTTGGGGGTCAAAATATTCTGAATTTGCAAAATTTGATTTTACAGCATCTTGCACAGTCTAGGGGGGGGGGAAGTTGGAAGAGAGGGCGCTAGGTTCTATTTTTGCAATTTGACTCAATTCTTGCAAATTTACCCAATCCTGAAAAACTCACTTTCTTCTTCCCAGACAACTGGGTGAAATACATATCTATCCCCCCTCGCTAAACCACTGGAACTAACCAACCATATCTAACCCACTCACAACACAGCCTTTGATAACGTTCCTTCCAAACCAAGACTAGGTTTGATTCATTTGGTGTTAAATTATGTGAAATTAGTGTTGATTATATATTACCATATGTGAAATTACTGACCTGACTTGTCTTATACTAAATAATGAGTCCTTAGGACATAATCATTCAAAATAAGGATAAACTCTTATCATGAGAATCACACTGCTTTGTTCCATTGGACGTGCAACTCTGAATTGAATGGGAAAGTTTGATTTAGTTTGAGCATTAGCGATGAACGAATGTGGTGAAGTTCGAATTCAGAAGCAATTTGAAAAATGTGGTGTGCTATACTCACTCCCACCATTCTATCCACACTTATTTCTCAACAATATTTCATCAGCATTGAAATTTCTGTCGAAAGTTTGAAATCTGGTTTGGAAGGTCTGCATTTCAATACAGAGTACCGTAACTATTCTATTTTATATAAAAGCGAAATGTCACTGATTCATTCACCCACTCACACCACTCACTTGTTCCTTTATGATCGACATAACTAAAAATCTACTTGACCAAATACATTCAAACTTGGCAGGTTAGTTCAGTTGGCCATCTAGAGGCACACTAAGAACGAATTTGAAAGAAATACACTCAAAATCTGCGTTTTTCTGTGATTTCTCAACTTTTTCAAGAACCAGGTGACAAAAAATGTTTAATCTTAGCCTACAGGCTCAGATCATGATGAGATTTGTTATAGAAGTTCAGCAAGGGTCTAGAAATTTTGTCTTTGGGAGACTTCACAATTACGTCAAAGATAGGCCACTTTGTTTTCCTTGCATTCCCTAGCATTTTTTTGTGTTTACTCACATTTTTCAAGAATCAATTGAGAGAAAATGTCAAACTTGGTACAGAAGCTTAGCAGGGGTCTGGAAATTTTGTCTTGAGCTTGAGAGGAGTTCAAAATTACGCCCAATGAACACTTGAGTGATTGTTATTCAAAGGTGCTTTAATAGCATTTTCCCAGCACTCCCAGCGTTTTTTTTAGAGGGTTTTCATTGAGTTCTCTATGCATTTTTTCACATTCCTCAAACAATTTCATACTTGAGAGGGTTAGATATGGATATTTGTTAAGTTCTCCATATCATTCCTGTTTCAAATGTCAAAGGACTATTGGACTGAAGTACAATAATTCTCATAATATTCTAACCAAGTCCAATCCAGAAATAACTAATAACATATTAATTCTGATGAAAATAATGATCTTCGCAACCCTGTACTACATAATTCAAAGAAAACTGTCAATTGAATCGAGCCTGAAAGTCTCTCTTGCCTTTTCGTCGGAAAGAAGAACACTCAGATTTAAAATGCAGGTGAGCGAAGAAAGCCTGCTGAACTTATCTCTGGACGATCCAGCTGTGGGTCCAGGGGGATCCACCTCCTAGATGGATAAGGCCAACAAGCTTGTCAATATGAAGGCTATAGTAGCAAGAAGTTCCACTCAACTAACTATGTACAATAGATTGGAAATTTGCATATATGAAACAACTTCAGTCTTATAAGTAGAGGGGATTTGAGATTTGAAGGAAGCTTTTTTGCTCAAAATCCCCCTCCCCCCTCTCACAACTCTCCCTTCTCACCTCCCCCAGGCCAATCGCCCCTCCCTCCGAGGGTGGGGGGTGTTCTGAAAATAGATTTTACCCTCCCCAACCTCCCACACACTCTCTCTCTCTCCCTCTCTCTCTCACTCTCTCTCTCTTTCTCTTGGTTATGTCAAGTGAGTAAACGTGTGTTTAGTTCGGCTCCGTTTTCTAATAGATATTTCGTAGGGTTATACAGTTCAATTCACTAGAAATTATACATCAAGTTATTCAGTTTCTCAAGCTAAATTCAATAGTGAAATTATATTTTCGATTAACTCACACTCTTTTTATTTATCTTGAAAAAACATTCACAATTCTTCAGTTGACCTTCTCGCCTATGAAAGAGTAAATCCACCTAACGGTACATGATGGGTCGACCAAACAGAGGCATGCTGAAGAATGAGGTCAATGCTCCGAAGCCAGCTATCTCCAGAGCATTGTCCAAAGAGACCCTCCTCATTATTCAACAGCAAATCGAAGAGTCTGTCCACGGTGCTGTTTCTTTGGCTGTGAAGTCTATTTTCGAGGAGCTTCAGGCATTGAAGGAGGAGAATAAACAGCTGCACGATAGAATTCGTGAGCTGGAGGTGTCTTGTCATCTGAAGGTTGACGACCTTGAGCAATATGGGCGCCGACATTCCATACGTATTTTTGGGATCCCGGAGAGCGACAAAGAAGACACGGACCTGCTGGCACTAGATGTCTTCAATAAGAAGCTGAACGTGCCAGTGACTCTGGCGGATGTCAACCGCTCGCATCGCGTTGGAAGGTGTCAACCACCTCAACAAGGGCAAGCTAAACCCAAGGACCGACCCATCATAGTTCTACTCTGCAGCTACTGGACCAGGAAGATGATCTTCAACGCTAAGAGGAAGCTGAAGGGTTCCGGCATCGCCATTCGCGAGGATCTGACTAAGGAACGTCTCAAGATCCTCAATGCTGCGGCCAACCGTCATGGACACAGGAATGTCTGGTCATCTGATGGGAGGATTAAGATCTCTATTGGCAAGGGAGGATCCTAGAGGGTCCACAGAGTCGAGAGGATGACCGACCTTTAAAAAATAAAGTTTTATGGATCCCATTTCGCTCTATCTCCACCTTGAACACGATCTTCCCCTACCGGATTCCATCTCTCTCTTTCTCTAATTGGACTCAATTTTCCACCACTGGATTTCATCTTTCTCTGTCTCCACTTGGACTCCATCTCTCCGCTACTGGATTCCTACTCGCGTATCTTCACTTCCACTTGATCTTCCACTACTGGATACCTTCTTGCTCTACCTCCACTCAGACTCGATTCTCCCACTACTGGATACCTACTCGCTCTATCTCAACTTGGACTAGATCTCCCACTACCAGTTCTTCCTCAATCTTCATCTTATTCACTATTAGGATTATTCATCACTGTAACTCCACAGATCACAACAGCTACATCTTATTGATGTGTTTAGTGAATTTGTTTTTAAAATAGTGAAGGGAGCCGAACTGTCAAGGCATACAGGAAGCACTCAAATCAAGAGACTTTTTCATTCAGGTTAAGTTTTATCAGTTTCATCCCCATTTTCCCTGTCATGTGTCGTTCTGAGGTCGGTTCACGATTGGTTTGCTGCTTCCATGATGCCTCTCACCAACATGTCAGCTCGCTTGCCCTCAAGTAGGTATGATTATTTCAATAATAGTAATAATGACGCAGGTCTGTTTCAAGCAAATAAGCTCCACTCTTTCAAAAAACTTTTCAAGGCTGCTCACCTTAATGTCCAATCCCTCAGCTGCCACATTGATGAACTCAGAGCAATCTTCCGTTTTCAGGACTTCAAAATATTGGAATTTCCGAATCATTTTTGAAGCCTAGTATTTCATCAAAATTTTTTGCATTACCTGGATATAATCTTTTCCAGAATAAGAGATTAAATAAAGCTTGTGGGGGTGTAGCAATTTATGTGAAAGATGGTATCAAAACAAATGTTTTAATCATATCTAAACAAGAGTATTGTACCAGACCAGAGTTCATGCTACTTGAATTATCCTTATCTAGTACTGATAAATAACTCATTGGTATCTGTTATCGCCCACCAAAAATAGGTCATTTTACAGATTTCGAAAATGCCTTGCTTTCTCTTATGCCTTGTTATAGCCGTATACTAGTTATGGGGGATATGAACACCAACTTGAACATGACAAATCGTAGCTTTGACTACTTTCAACTGACTACTATTTTCCAATGCCTAAACATGACGATTTTACCTCTCGATCCAACTCATCATACTAATGAATCTGACACACTCATTGACCTTCTCATTGTTAGTGATCCTAACAAGGTTGTTCAAGCAGGCCAAATCCCAGTCCCAGCTATTTCTGGACATGATTCGATCTAATGTGTTCTTTCCCATAAGATACCTAAGTCAGAACAGAAAATTATCACTTATAAAGACTTCAAAAACTCTGATGAAGCCACCTTCCTGACTGATGTGGCTCAGACTCCATGGCATCAAATTGAAGCATTACCCTCAGTTGATGACATGGTCAAAACTTTCGAGAATTGGACTTTGACTCTGTATGACAAACATGCACCTTATGTGACAAGGAGGATTAATAGAAAACGACGAGGACCGTGGATGACTGAAGACATACTTAAGATGATGGAACATGGAGACAAAGCACATAGAAAATTTAAAAAGACATTTGACTTGGACAGTTTGATAGAGTATAGGAGCCTTAGAAATAGAGTGAAACAGGAATCACAGAACTCAGAGATTAGGTACTTGAATACGTTTATGACAAACAATAGACAAGACTCTAAATCACTCTGGCAGGGGATAAAATAATTCGGGCTTGGCAAACAGAAATCGAATCCACAAATTGACTTACCATTGAACAATATAAATGACCATTTCGTTCCACACTCTAACCAACGCGACAAAGTTGTCATTGCTAATCATATAGATGATCTTGAAGAGCAGGTTACAAACTAAGATTTACCAATTACTGATCAATTTCATTTCCATCCAATCTCAGAAAAAGACACTTTCAGAGCAATTCAACGTATTCATAGTAATGCTACGGGTGTAGACAAAATTCCTTTAAAATTTATCAAGAAGATGTTATTTGCTGTTTTACCAACCATTACATATATTTTCAACAAGTCACTTGAAGAAGGCATTTTCCCTGAAAACTGGAAGTTTGCTCTGGTTCACCCTCTAAATAAAGTTCCATCACCCAATAAAGTTGAGGATTTTAGACCAATCAGTATTCTACCTGCATTGTCTGAAGTGCTAGAAAGACTAATCCATGCTCAAGTTGTAAAATTTCTAGACAACAATAGTAAGCTTCATTACTTTCAATCAGGCTTTAGAAAATTCTATTAAACTGAGACAGCTCTGCTTCGTGTCACTGATGATATAAGGTTAGCTATGGACCAAAGAAAATGCACCATCCTCACCCTATTCGATTTTTCCAAAGCATTCGATACTGTTGATCATACAGTCCTTCTGAATGAGTTGGCTATTCTTGGTTTCAGTCACAACTCGTTAGTTTGGTTTAAATCCTATCTATTAGGTAGGAAATAATGTGTATCTGTCGGTGACAAAAAGTCTACTTGGAAAAACGTTATGCATGGAGTACCACAAGGTTCAATTTTAGGCCCTCTCCTCTTCACTCTGTATGCTAATAACCTTTCTTCCATTATCAAATTCTCCAGTTTCCATACTTATGCAGATGACCATCAAATCTATTTGCTGTCTCATAACAAAAATTTATGAAACAGTTGGAATAATGAATCAGGATATTGATTGGATAGTGGAATGGACAAAGAAAAATGGCCATAAGCTTGATCCCATCAAAACACAACCCATTATAATTGGATTTTTCCGTCCTATAAACAATATTCACCCTGAATCGATTCACAAAATTGGTCTATATGGTAATGACATTCCTTACTTGAGCTTAGTTTAAAATTTAGGCATTATTATGAAAAATACTCTTGACTGGTCAGAACAAGTGAACAAAACTTGTAAAAAGGTATTCTCAGCCATGCATGCATTGAAGAAAATGCACGATATTCTCCCTAGAAACATTAAATTATTATTGGTTCAATCTCTCATCTTTCCACATCCACTGTATTGTAATTCTGTTCTTAATGATATGCAAGTTACTCTGAATGATAAACTACAGCGTTGCCAAAATTATTGTCTACGTTTCGTCTACTCTCTCCAACGCCATGATCATATCACCCCAGCCCACATTGCCAGTTCAACATTAAAGCTTCTCGATCAAAGGCTTTTTAGAATAGTCAAGCTTGTTAGAGATATCTTGAAATACAGTAATCCGAACTATTTTAAAGATGATTTTGAATTTGTCTCTGAAGGTAGGAGGATAGATGCTTCACATACTAGAACCGGAGAAAGTACTTTAAGGATACCCAATCATCGAACTACAATTCTCACAAAATCCTTCTTAGTCAGTGCCTGTCGTGCCTGGAATGCACTTGCTGTTTCTATCAGATCCATCGAGAGCTGAGCGAGCTTCATCCTGACTTTAAAAAAACATCTTTTGGAACAAATGACTGAAACTGTCCGGCCCTAGAACGATCACATGACAACCATCCCCCACCCATCCAACAAATACAAACCTTTAAACCTGTTATAGAATGAATTGTGTATATATATATTATATAAACTTATATAAATATATATATATATATTATATAAACTTATATAAATATATATATATATATATATTATATAAAGATTATCGACTATCGACTATTGGATGAGGGAAAAAATAATTTCCCTTTGAGGGAAAAATTCCCTCTATCTCTCTCTCTCTCTCTCTCTCTCTCTCTCTCTACATCTGATGCTATACTGACAGATTAAAGTTAATTGAGAAATTTCCTATCTCTCTCTCTCTCTATCTCTCTCTACATCTATTGCTTAATAATCTGATGCTATACTGTCAGATTAAAGTGAATCCTTATCTCTACAATAATCTGAGCTCTATAATATCCATATTATGCTTGGTTTCCAACTGACAGTCAAGAGTTCAATCAAACTGTTTATCAATATTATGCATGTGTAAGAAATTGAGCTCTTTTGCTGTACAAGCACCCAGTTGTTATTGTTAAAGTTTTTTCTGCAACAATATGTAAGTATAATTGGAATGAGCTAGCGTATCTAAAAATACTTACATATTCACAGACCTATTTCACTCGGGGTGGTATCTTAATACTCAACACCTATAGTGACCATGAAACTCTCTTAAGAATATGCGATTCCCACTTACATTCAATTCCCATGAATGAGAATTGAAACTTCTGATGTTATCCTCATTCAAAACCACTCAATATTCTTTTGGTAACTTTATAGTCTGCTTAAAGTGACCTTCACTATCAATATCGATAATTTTAAGGTGAATTCCGCCATTATTGGCAAATGTTACCTTTGTTACTACGAACTTATCAAAAGGATAAAATTCATAACCCCAATCGGCTAGTGGATTTGCTTCTACAGAGAACTCATTGAAACTTCTCCAATCAAAATAGTGAGACATTGTGAACTTATCAGGTCGAGTGTTTAGAGAGAAGTGACGCGTGTGCTACGCCCTCCTGTGGCTGAATGTTTTCTCAGAGATGTGACGCATGTGCTACTCCCCCCCTGTGGCTGAATGTTTCCCCCTTCCCAAATTCTATAGATAAGAGTGTACACCTTCATATAACTTCTACATTGAAAAAACTGTTACATTGAGTTAATCAATCATAGACACATGGAAAAAAATGTATAATGAGTCAGATTTATCATCTTGAAGTAGCACATGTTCATCTCAACAAGAAAACCGTTACATTCAGTCAATCAATCATGGACGCAGATTTTATGTTCTTGGAGACAACACAAAGCCTTTATATTGTGCTAATCCCATTTTCGTTGTTATCATTTCTGCAACCTGATTTTCGGAAAGGTTATGTTGCTTAGCTCCAATCCAATTCATATTGAAACTAATGTGTGCATAGCCACTGACAATATCATAAGCTATCTTATCGATGAATAAATTTAGATAATCTATGAATGCGGCCGAACATTGCAGCATCATAACAGACCCCTCTTCCGAATTTTTAATTCCCTCAGCTATTTCATCATGAACGCTTTTCACAGCGACTTCCATCTCGTTTCTATTAAAGAAATCTCCTATATCATTTTTAGTTGCATACTTGTCTGCAATTTGATCAATCAGAGTAGCAATAGCATCTTTTGTTATGAATTGTTCAATACCATCCATAATATTAGCTTTTATTGCACTCGAGATTTCAGATAATCGTTATTCAAACTCTTCCTTTGTTAATGAAGAACTAGTCAATTTCTGCAAAGCAGATTCTAAATATTGCTTATCGATTGGTGATGGCTGTGTTTCATTTACTTTAGTAAAAAGTTCTGTACTAAGCTGTTCTAATTTAGTATTGAGGTAGTTTCTGTCCAAGACCTCCAAATTCCTAATTTTATCTGGTATGCCTTTTAATTTCTCATCTAAATAACCTTTATCAACTTTATCGTTGTTAATACTGATCAACTGGGATGGAAAGCTGTCTGTTGAAGTTTTCACTTCTCCTAGAGCGGATTCTAAAGTTAGAGTTCTCTCTGCAATAGCTTTATCAATATTGGCACTAAAATTTTTTAATGAACTTAGAATATGTTCTCTTTCAATTATGCTAACACTGATATTCTTAGTATTTTCTGAAACAAGTTTGGTTATTTGTAAATCTAAATAAAATTTCACAGCTTTGCTGATTCCTTGCTGATTTATTGATCCAATTATTTTCTGTGTTATTGAGTCAATATCGCACGTAAGATTAGCACTACTAGGTGTATCAATCCGACCGAATCGATGCAAAGTCATTGTAACACTAAACAATCAGTTTTGCTTGTTTTATCTCTTCAATTATAGATGCGATCTCAACATCATGTCCAGTGTTGCCAGAAGCTTTTGAGGAATAGAGTAAATTTAATCTTTCCACTAATTTGTCAAAATTATCAAAGTATTGATAAATTCTATCATGAGAATCATTTTTTGCAAATTCCAATGAACCCCATCCCTTCTTTTTACTAAGTTTTTTACTGGGAAATAATTTTTGAATCATTTGCGATTTAATCCCCTGATTACGTTTAACATACCCTCTTCGATCTAAATGTATGCTTGTAAGTGTTAAGATTTTTTTATACTTATCCAGATCTCTCCGATTATGAAGATTGAAATTCGGCCTTGAACTGAATAATAACTCAAGTAAACTGTGTGTTATACGAAATCTGTCATTATCAATATCTATATAGCTGTTATTGAATATTACTTACTTATCTCCAATATAATACACGTCATCTTTAGAATCGTATGAAATTCCATAATTAATTGAATTATTCAATTTTTCCGCATGAAACGTTTTTAGGTATTGTGCCAACACCTCATCGTTTTTACTAGAACCAAGTGAACTGTTTTCGAATTTAGTTGAGCTTAAAAGATTCTCTGTTGAACTCCCATAGCTTTCATCATAACTTGTCTCCTCCTCCTCATCAATCTCCATGCTCTCTTCTTCCTCTTTTACTTCTTTCTTTTTTGGTGTAAAACCATGATTAGAGTGAAAACTAGATTTGGTTTTTCCCAGTTCGATTATGGGCTCTATCAACGGTGAGAGTGTTTTCCTATTGTATTCCTCCGATCGTTTTTCAAAATTAAGTAAGCTTTTATGCTTGTCACTGATTACTTTTCTCAATTTCTTAATCTCATTGATTGAACCAACATTTTTGCTATTCAGTTTTCTCCTATGTGTTTTAGACAACATGACTGTACAAATAATTAATCTCCACTGAACGGTAAGAATGTATTGATTGAATCTCAGTATTTACCGCTATTAATTCCGCACTTGCTCATAATAGTGACAAAATTATGAGGTCTACGATTCCAAACTTTATGGCAAAGTTTACTGAAATCTTTATAAGAAATATCTCCTACAACATGATCTCTGTAAATTAGTTTGAGACTCAATAAATATATCTTGAAGATTATAATCATATTTTCATTGTCCCTAGTGAAATGTTTCTGCGTAGCTCTATAACTCTGAATTAAATATGCTGTGTCAATATTACGATGTCGGCTCATAGTAAAATATTCTCTTATTTGAGGTACATGATTAAGTTGTAAATCGTCAAATATAACTAAAGAATATTCTGATATTTTGTTCGGATGTGGTATAGTCTCAGAATTGTTGTTTATATGAAATTCAATATCCTTCATGTTGGAAAAAATCATTTTTTAAAAAATATATTTATCTTGATAGTCACTCTTGGTATAATAATAATAATATTTTATTTATTCAATACAGTATCAAACAATACAATTGAATATCGTCATTAAAATGAACTTATACCTAATAAAAAATACTTATTTTCATGTTATACATAATATCACAGGCTATAGTCACAGTTTACAGTCTTGTATCAGTCATATTTTCAACATAGTAATATTTAACATCATTATTTTATAATATATTCACAGCCTAAATATGATTGTCACATAAAAAGTCATTAACACTATAAAAACATTTGTTAGAAAGGTAACTGTATAAATCTGTTTTGAATGTTTTGTTTCTATGATCTAAACTACCAGGCAGTTTATTCAGGAATTTTGTCCCAATGTAACTGGTCTTTTTTTCAAACATAGCTAGCCTATGAGGTTGCAGAGTCAAATCATTCCTATTCCTTGTATTGTAAGAGTGTACCTGTGCATGAGTCACAAATCTATCAATATTTTTTACAACATACAATATTGTTTTTAGAATAAAAATGCACAGTACTGTTAATATAGACATTTTCTTTAAATATTCTCTACAAGGATGATTAAACCCCAGGCCCGCCAAGTACCTAATAGCACACTTTTGTAGTACAAATATCTTGTTAATATTCTGTAATGTTGTGCTACCCCAGAGCTCTATACCACATGAAATATGAGAGTAAATCAGTGCATAATATAATGTTTTTGCTGTTTCATTGGGCACATACCTAAACTTGTTCCTCAATACAAACAGATTACTACTGATTCTATTGGTCAATTCATCAGTATGCACATTCCATGAGAGATCCTTGTCTATCATTAACCCCAGTAGGTTTGCCTCTGTTACATTTTCAACCATCGAATCGCCAATACTAATCATAGGCTGGAAGAGATGATTTTTAGACCCAAATTAAATACACTTACTCTTTTGCGGGTTCACTGCCAATTTTGACTCATTATAATATTGTGCAACCAAATTTGTTTTAACATTAGCTTCTACCTCAAGATCATTCAAGTTTCTGTTGTTGAACATCAATGATGTATCGTCAGCGTGGAGTGTAATATCCAAACCTACTGGGACTGAGGCTTGCACATTGTTAGTGTGAAGGACAAAGAGCAATGGGCCCAAAATAGAACCCTGTTGCACCCCTCTTGTAACACTCAATCACATCGATTGAGCTACATGAGACTGAAATTCAACTGTAACAAATTGAAACCTATTTGTCAAATAGGACTTGATTAGACAACTACAGATTCCTCTTATTCCAATATTTGAAAGCCTATCAAGAAGTATGTCATTATCAACGCTATCGAAGGCCTTTGAAAGATCCATGAATGTACCAATAACAAAGTTCCCCTTATCAACCTGTTCAATAACATTCTCAACAAAAGTGACCGCTGCAGTAATTGTCGACCTACCTTTTACAAAACCATTCTGACAAGCTGAAATTGAATCAAATTTTTCGAGGTAAGTCATTATCCTGGAATAAATTAGTTTCTCAAATACCTTTGATAGAGATGGAAGAATAGAAATAGGTCTATAATTTTGTATATCAGTATGTAAGTATATAGTTTCAAATCTCAAACCATTCATTGAAAAAATTGAATTAAATAGCAAATTGGTCTTCCCAAACCCCAAAGACCCTATTATAAGGATCCTTGCATTATGGGGTAACAACTTACCATTTTTACACCATGCTGGGTTTTCTTTCTGTCTTATAATCTTGTCAAAATTCACTATCAGAATATTACTCATGTTAGACACATGTACAGCATGTAATCTGATAAGGAACTAAACATTTTTCGTAAGTTATCAATGTTGTTATCAAAGGGGGAGTGTAAGCTAGCTCATGGCTCTCAGAGTGTGTGTGTGTTATCACATCTGAATGCGGTCAGCATGTGCTAGCTCTTACTCCCCCCTTTTTACAGGAATGCAGTAGCGAAGCGCTAGAAGTTTCTCACTTCAATATATCGTTCCCTCTCACTCCCTCCCCCTCTTTACGAGAATGCAAACAGCACAGGATAGAAGTATCTGCGCTCCCACACCCTCTTTTATGCTCTGCTTCTCCTCATCTATTGCATGCTCGAAGATTTTCTAAAGCAAATTACAAAAATGAAACTATGGATTGAAATGAAACTGAAAAGCATTTTTTGTTAAAGACGTATTATATTTACACCAAATATTCATGATATTTACAGTAAATGCAATTTATTACAACATGATATTACAATAGATTATTTTTCATCTGATAGTTGACTTCTACTAATAGAACTGGGAATTGAAAATCCAGTCCACTTAACAAGCAATCCTTTTTTATCATGCTTTTATATTTTTTCAATCAGATATACTTGTTTCCCCGATTCGTTTGATTGTGTTTTTTTAATTTCTTCTCCGTGAAACCTACCACTAATTACTTCTCCGTTTAGATCTCGCAAGCTGTACGTTACAGGTTGAGAAGGGGATATAGAATGTATCACAAAATACTCTGCGCTCCAATTTATGTTATAAGTGGTGGATTCACGGAGGATCGGCAGCCTTGATTGTGGGTTGATTGGTTTGCGCTTTCCTCCCCTTCCCCCTCTCCCAAAGAGGCAAGATAACCTCTCTCCCTCACCCCTCCTTCATCCTTCCTGTTTATCTTTCCACCCGTCACTTCAAGAAGCGTTGTCGAGAAGTCAACATCTTTTTCGTTCAGTGTCTCCCGTTCCGTGGCAATCGAGTTGAACACAATTACCTCGTTTCGTTTCGTGATATATGTGCAATATCATATAGGCCTACGCATAAAGACAGGATATCGTCAGCAGTAACTTCTACACACGAGATACAGTCCACTTCCTCGCCAGTTCCAAGGTTAGTGCGAATTAAAGACTTACTTTTGGGGTTGTTGCCGTTTTCGTGAATTAAATCTTAACTGTACTCCAATCCATAGGTTTGGGGACAGGACGGGATTACCACATGGTCCTACCAGGCCTTGGATATGTTCTATTTCCAAGAGATTTACTTTTCAATTTGAATTCCAATTCATTAATAGTAGAGTTACTTGTTGATACATGCACTGATATCCATGTTAAATCCAGTTACAAAGTTCCTTTCCAAATCTCCTTGTTTATCTAATCAGTTACTTAGTTACAATGGCAAGCCCACAAGCCTTGCTTACTATTCGTGTGAAGAAGAAAGAAACTTTGTTTAGCCGTGTTCAACAAGCTTATGACTTGTTGAAGGACATCAATGATCCTAAAATTCAATCTCAATTTTTGATAAGAAGCATATCTATTGAAAATACTGTGAAAGAATACTCTGCACTCTTAGATGAAATCAATGAATTATCTATTCAAGTTGAACCTACTAAAGAACCTGAATATTAATCACTTACCGTTATTGATAATTTATCCTGTGCAATAATAAATGCTCGTGATAAATTGAATCAAATTAAAAATGAGAAAAGTGAACCCTCAACTTCAACCTCTCATTCTCCCCGTTTGAACATGATATAACCTCCAACTGAAATAAAACCGTTTGATGGCTCTGATATTTCAGACTAGCCTAGATTCAAAAATATCTTTTCATCATTGATTGTGAATGATAAATATTATTCTCCTGTTCATAAATCCCATATTTTGCATAATTTGTTGGAAGGCGAAGCAGCCAGAGTAGTAAAATCTTTTCAGATAAGTAGTGATTTTGATTTGGCATGGAAAACTCTATGCAAGCGTTATGAAAGTGATAGGGTGCTAGCTAACTACCACGTAAATGAGATTTTGAAAACTAGTTCAATCCCATTTAAACCTTCGTTACAATCGCTTCAAGATTTTCTTGTTAAAGTAGGTGATAGTATTACCACTCTGAAATCGTTGAAAGTTCCTGATTTGGCTGATTATATCTTGTACTCATTAGCTATTCGTTAATTAGACAAAATATCACGTGAATCGTTTGAGCTCAAGGTAGCTGATAAGAGCTTTCCTTCTTGTCAACAGTTGATTGATTTCGTGAATAAGAGCGTTAGATCTTATCAATTATCTGCATCTGATGTGCCGTATGTTAATGAACAGAAATCTATCAAAAAGCCGAAAAATAAGTCTTTTCAGAAAAAGTTTGTCTTATCTACTCAGGCTGATAACAGCTTTCGAAATAAAAGCAGCTTAGTTACTTGTGAATTGAATGATAGTGCTGAAACAAAATGCTCATTTTGCAACTCAATGAATCATTCGTTATTCAAATGTCCTGCTTTCTTGAGAAGAGATCCAAAAGCTAGGAATGAATTTATTAAATCATTGAGAGTCTGTTTCAATTGTTTCTCCAAATTTCACGATGTAAACCAATGCAAGTCTAAATCGTTGTGTTATTGTGGTCGTATGCATAATGAATTACTTCATTATCCTCATAGTAGTGATAATAGCTGTTCGAATTCTCCTGTTTGTTATCAGAAGTCTACTGAAAACATCTCTAAAATTTCTTTGAAATCGAAATCCGTTGATTCGATCACTCAAACTGATAGCACTATAAATGTTGTTGAGAATTCAAATTCTTCTAAGCATTGTGGTATCACTGATATTGTTATTGATAAGTCATCAATTGTTAGTTTAATTCCTAAAATGAGTGTTGTTCTAGGTACTGCTCAAGCAGTTATTAAAAATTCATCTGGTTCGTTTAATGATTGATTCTGGTAGTACTGCCAATTTCATCACAAAAGATCTTGTTATGAAACTTGGTTTATCTGTTCATAATCGTCAACAAAATTTCTCTGGTTTGAATTCCTCGAGTGTAGGGAATTCTTCTGGTGTTGTGAAATGTTTGTTGAAACCTAAGGGCTCAAATCAACCTCGTTTAGAAGCTGAGGCTTACGTGATTGATAAAATAGTTGGTTCATTGCCCCCTATTTATCTCAGTTCGAAAGTGCAAAATGAGTTGAAAAAATTCAAACTTGCTGATCCTGTGTTCTATGAACAATGTTCCGTTGATCTTATATTGTGATGCCAGTTATTCAACAAAATATTACGTGATCATAGTCAAGTCTCATCTAGTGAAGAGTGTTCGTTTTGCGTGATTCCTACCGTGTTTGGTGACATTATTTTGGGTGAATTTCCAAATCATTCCGGTCTTCTTAATCAGTCATTGACTGCATTAATGACGTGTCCCACCTCTGAGAACTCGTTGAATAATTTGGTTCATAAGTTTTGGGAAAGTGAAGAAATTCCTAATCATAAATTTCCTAGTCCCGATGATGAGTTTTGTGAGAAACATTCTGCTGAAATTCACACGTGTGATACTGAAGGAAGATATGTTATTCGTCTCCCTTTCAAAGTTGACACTAATCAACTCAAGTTTCATGAATCTCATGATGTTGCTTTAAATCGTTTTCTGTCGTTGGAGCGTCGTATGCTGCGTGATGCTTGTTTGAAATCTGATTGCGTATCATTTATGGAAGAGTATCTTCTTTTGGATCATATGGAAGATGCTAAAAAACCAGGTAAATATTTTATTCCTTATTTTTGTGTATTCAATCCGTCATCACCCACAACAAAGGTTTGTGTTGTATTTGATGGGTCTGCTAAAAAGAGTCACATTTTGTTGAATCAAGTTCTTCATTCAGGTCCAAAATTGTCAAATGACATATGTGATGTGCTATCTAGATTCAGACTTCACTCACTTGTATTCACGTGTGATGTTACGAAAATGTATCGTGCTATCCTTGTTGATGAAGAAGATTGTTCTTTCCTTCACATATTGTTTCGTAAAGATCCTTCTGATGATATTGTCGTTCATGAGCTCAGAACAATCACAAATGGTTTGAAACCGTCTGGTTTTCTGGCTCAACGTGCTCTCATTCAACTGGCGAACGATGAAGGAGATAAATTTCCGTTGGCAGCAGCAGCTATTCGTGATGATATATATCACGACGATTTCCTCACCGGTGCTAATTCGTTGGAAGAAATCTGTGAAATAAAATCACAACTTTGTAATCTTCTTAACTGTGCTCATATCAAGTTGAATGAATGGAGCAGTAATTCTCCTGAGTTCTTGGATTTGATTCGTTCTGAAAACACTCAAGTACCACTCCATATCAGTGATGAGCCTAATTCAAATGTGAAAGTTCTTGGCGTAATGTGGAACCCAACTACTGATTGTTTTCATATTAAAGTCTCCGTTCCAGAGTTTCAAAAGAAAAACTCTAAGCGCCCTGTTCTGTCCGTTATCGCGTGTCTGTATGACCCTCTCGGTTCTATAGCTCCAGTAATATTCAGAATGAAATGATTCTTACAAGAGCTGTGGAAGTTGGACATCAATTGGAATACGCCGATTCCTGTTGACTACAACGAATGCTGGAACGAGCTGATGAGAGAGCTTCCTGCTCTAAGTTCAATTTTAATTCCTCGATGCGTTTATGGTGATGCCTTTTCTTGTCAAATACTTGGGTTTTCAGACGCATCGCAGAAAGGAATCTGTGCTTGTATCTTCTTGAGAGTTGTGTTCTCAGAATCTACTGTGAAATGCTCCCTGTTGAAAGCTAAAACTAAAGTTGCTTCATTGAAAACTCTGTCTATTCCTCAATTGGAGCTTCAAGCTGCGTTGTTGCTTTCGCGATTGTATGTTTCAGTCCTTCCTTCACTGGGAAAATCAATCTTCAATCTACGTTTCTGTTCAGTGATTCAACTATTGTTTTATCTTGGTTGCATATACCTCCTTACAAGTTGCAAACGTTTGTTGCAAATCGTGTTGTGAGAATATTAGAGTTGACTGATATTTCAGATTGGAATCACATTGGTACTGATTTCAACATTGCCGACGTTGGATCAAAAGGCCTTTCTCCCCAAAACTTGTGCAATTCGCAAGATTGGTTCAATGCTCCAACGTGGTGTTCTAATTCGTTGTCATGTTGGCCGTATCTATGACTTACCCTGCTACTGAAATTCTGCCTGATGTGAAACAAAATAAAGGTGTTGTTTTGAATATCACTGAAGAGACTACTGTTATCCAGATAACACGTTTCTCCTCATACATGAGATTGTTACGTTCCTGTGTTTATGTTTTATGTTTCGTGAATAACTGTAAAGCATCAATTAGTGGTGTCTGTCGTAAATCAGGCGCACTTAGTGTTCAAGAGTTGAAATGTGCACAAATTTATTGAGTTAAAATTGTTCAAAAGTGTCATTCCAATCGTGAACTCGACCTATTGAAAGAGGGTAAACCTTGTGATAAGAGTTTCCAAAAATTGTCTGTATTCTTGGATTGTGATGGTGTGATTCGTGTTGGTGGCAGATTAGTTAATAGTGCTTTAGGATATGAAGCCAAGCATCCTTGTTTGATACATAAAGATAGTCATTTTACTAAACTCCTCATTGAGTATTATCATATTTCTCATCTTCATGCTGGACCAAGAGTAGTGCGTGCTCTTATTCAGTGTTATTTTTGGATTGTTGGAGCACACAGTGTTATCAGAAATGTGATTTTCAATTGTACTCGTTGCCGTTTATTCAATGCAACTCCTGTTGCTCCCGTCATGGGTGATCTTCCCAGCTCTCGAGTTGTTCCCAGTGCTCCCTTCCTGAAGGCTGCAGTCGATCTAGCTGGTCCTTTCACTGTCAAAGAGAGTATTCGGCCCAAAGCTCGTACATACAAGGCATACTTTGCACTGTTTGTCTGTCTGGCAACAAAAGCTTGTCACATTGAGGTGCTTACAAGTCTTTCATCCGAAGAGTTCATTAACACTCTCCATCGTTTGTTTCTAGGCGTGGATTGCCTAAAGAAATATTTTGTGATCAAGGGACGAATTTCAAAGGTGCTGCGCGACAATTGAAGGAAATTATTGAATTTCTCAGATCATCAGAAAATCAATCCAATGTTTGCGTGCGATGTCAATGATGCGATGTCATCTAAAAGCATCCAATTTCATTTCAATATTCCACATGCTCCTTTCATGAATGGAATCTGTGAGTCTAATATTAAAAATGTGAAATTCCATTTGTTTCGTGAAGTGGGAAATTCGGTCCTAACTATTGTTGAGCTTTCCACTCTGTTGGTGAAAATTGAAGCGATACTCAATTCTAGACCGTTGTATGCACTCTCTTCATCTCCTGATGACTACGAGGCGTTGACTCCCGGACATTTCCTTGTTCATCGCCCTCTGTTGGCGGTTCCTGAAATTGACGTGAGTGATGTCAACGAGCACAGACTGTCTCGTTGGGAAAAGGTTAATCGCTTCACTCAGAGATTGTGGAAGAGGTGAGAGAGTGAATACCTCCACACTCTTCAACAGAAGAATAAGTGGTTTGAGAGTGACACAAACCTTCAGGTAGGGCAGTTAGTATGGATTAAAAAGGACAATTCATCACCCTTATCATACCCGTTAGGTAGAGTCACCCAAATCATAAGTGATGCTGGGTGTTGTGCGCTCAGCTCATGTGAAAACTAACTCTGGTGAGTATGTTAGGCCAGTTAGGAAACTTGCCCCCATACTTCCCTATCAGTTTAACCCTCACCCCAAGTTTTCCGTTTTCCTTTCCTATTCCTTTTCCCTTCGTTTTTCCTTTCCTACCGTTCAGTGCATGTTGATTTGTTTTTCTTTTACTTTTAAATTTTAGTTTTTTGAGTCCATGTTCTTGGAAATGAGGCATTCCAAGGTGGGCGGAGATGGTGGATTCACGGAGGATCAGCAGCCTTGATTGTGGGTTGATTAGTTTGCGCTTTCCTCCCCTTCCCTCTCTACCAAAGAGGCAAGATAACCTCTCTCCCTCACCCCTCCTTCATCCTTCCCGTTTATCTTTCCACCCGTCACTTCAAGAAGCGTTGTCGAGAAGTCAACATCTTTTTGTTCAGTGTCTCCTGTTCCGTGACGTTCGAGTTGAACGCAATTACCTTGTTTCGTTTCGTGATATATGTGCAATATCATATGGGCCTATGCATAAAGACAGGATATCGTCAGCAGTAACTTCTACAGACGAGATACAGTCCACTTCCTCGCCAGTTCCAAGGTGTAATATTACATTTTTTCTCGATTGGAATCGGATCTTCAATTTGAGATCTATAAAACTTTTTAGTAAATATCAGAGTCATCAATATACGGACAACTTTTTGACTGAGAATTTATCGTAAATGATTGTGTTGCATATTCCATGGTGTCACCGAGGCTGGGTTGACAGAATTAACAGATAAATGGTTTATTTAAATTGAGATGATATATAAAATTTAAAATAACAGTTTCAAAATAAAGTTTTATTGAGAACAGATATAAAATGTGAATTCTAAACTTGTAATTTATATTTTTTTTTGGTGATGTGTCTGTAACATCGACACTGGTTTGAGGTGTCTACAAAGCTTTGCTCTGTTGCCTGTAGCTAGGCTTCCTGCTTCTCTCTAAAAATATGTTTTAAATTGAGTTTTGAACAGTTTATAGTGTTCTATTTTGTCTATAATTTGTTTCTTGTGTATACAAGCCTATAGCCATTTTTTTTCAACTATATAAACTGGATAAGTATTTAGCTTGTAGTGACTTTAGATGCTTGAACGTGTAAGATATTGTTCTTTGTGTATTTGTGTAGTATATTGCCAAAATTGTTCTGAAGATTATAAGTTCATTTGCTCTGAAAACTGGATTTCTCATTCATAGGCAATAGATCCATTCATAGTTTACCAAGAATCTATTACGTTGGAGCTGATAACCTTCCTTAGGTTAATGGGTGAAAATTTGCTATCCAACCGATTTAGGAGAAATTGGTAGCACGGCAAATGGTACGCCCTGGTGTGGGACTCAAACTACAAAATATATCCCTGGTTGTAAAAGATTATTGGTAGGATAGATATCTTGATGAATTATGAATGGGAGATGCTGCTGAGTGGGAAATTGGTTCGAGAAAGTTCAGGTTCTAATGAGTAAATATTTTTTACGCAGTAGCAAGATGGAGAACAATAAAAATAATGAAGTTTTATCCAATGAAAACATTCAAAACTTGGATGAAGAATCACAAGATTTAGACCTAACCTTAAACAATGACTCAAACGATAGTGTAGCTGTAAGTGAAAACGTTTCAAATGTAACAAGTCATGAGAAAGTAGTAGAAATATCAAATGAAACAAGTATGGTAGGAGCTAAAAATGATATAAATCTTATAGCATTCCTAACACAAAGATTTGATAATTTGAAACAAGAGCAAAATGCTAGGTTTGATGAGCAAAATGCTAGGTTTGATGATATGAAGCAAGAATTTTCTAGCATAAGACTAGATCAGGTTAGTACAAAGCGGAAAATAAAAGAGATAAATGACACATTAAGTAAAAACCACAAAGAAATAGGTCATCTACAGCAGAAAACTAATGATCTTGAAACATCAATGTTAGATGTAGAAATATCAATGCAAAATAAAATCATTCAAGTTTCTGAAAGGGTCAATGAGGTTAATGAAAGAGTAAATAAAAATAAGATCATAGTTGAGCAACAAAATATGACACAAAATGCTATCAATGCAGAAAATAATGAAAGTGTTAAGCATGTTGAAAAAGAGGTTGTAGGATTAAACGAAAAAGTATACAAGGAAATCAAGGTATTATCCTCTTCGAAAATAGATTGTCAAGGAAATACAGCTGCTATAACTGAGGTTAGAAAAAACATAAATAAAATTAACATGTCAACAAAACCGATGTGTAATCATACTGGTAACAATAGTAATTTCGATAGGTTTGAATTCCAAATGCAAATTGACAAAAAGAATCCAATGCATTTCTTAGTAAACTTGACCGAGTATCTTGAGAGAAATGAAATCACAAACTGGATCAAAATTAAGGGCATTTTGGAAAACAATTTTAATTCAAATTTCGCTCATTGTGATTGGTGGATTTTCATCCGTTTTGATGTAAATAACTTTGAAGAATTTGAAGAGAAATTCATTGCTAGAATGTGGTCAGACGACATTCATTCATCTGCTAGAAATGATTTGAGATTTGGAAAATATAAGCCAAACTTATGTAAGAATCTTACTGAGTATTATATTTCTCGTTTCAACATTGCTAAGAATCTAATTCCAGCCTTAGATAAAGATACTATTTTCAAGTTTTTGGAAGGTCATTTTGATGAAACCATATCTACAGCTGCTATTATTCGTAACATTAAGACTAGTGATGAGTTTATTTGTTTGTTGAATGAGTTTGACAATACTGACACTTACAAAGTAAACAGACAAATGCCCCGTGATCATAACAATGCTCAAGCTGGAGGTCAAAATAAAACAATAAGTTTTCATCAGAGTGAACATAGGGATGATAGAAATAGGTCTCAGAACTCAAATGGTGTGATGTTTCATGATAATAATAAGCAGTATCAAGGAGGTAGGAATTATTTCCAAAATCGACGGTACCAAAATGGACCAAACAATAATGGTCATAGAGATCAAAATTTTCAGTATAATTTCAGAGATAATAGAAATAATCAACTTGTGAATTCAAATCAATCAAATACAAATCGACCAGCTAACAACTACCAGTTAGATTTCAGCTTCCCACCGCCAGGTTATATGCCTGCTCAAACTTCAAATCAGACGAATGCAAATCGTCCAAGACATAATGCTCCTTTAAACTAATAATGGGACGACGAAACGACAGCCCTGCTCTCCCAGTTAAGGAAAGGTCAAATTTTGATATAACTGTAGACATGAATAAAATAAATTTTGAATCTGAAACTTCAAACAGGTTTGAAGTAAGAAAGCCAGAATTAATCAGTCAAATTCATGTGCAAGAAAATAGTTGTAAGAATTTAAGTAATGAAGTAATGCCTAGTTATCAAGAAAGTCATATTAAAGCATCAAGTGTAAATATGATACATACTCCAGAAATTCAGGTAGATGAAGCTATGAGTAAATCTGAAACTGTTTGTCAAGAAGAACCATACATGATAGGTTGTATTTTCAACGAACTATTGGAGGAACAAGAGAATACTCCACCTACTGGATATGATTTAGCAGAAATAGAAGTACAAATTTTCAATAAGAAATATCAAATGATTATTGACACTGGCTCTGAGGTAAATGTAATTAATAAGAAACTTGTTGGTGGAATGAAGAAAAACAATCTCAAGTTGAACTTAGTACCAGCTCCTAATGTAAGTATAGTTGTAGCTACTGGTATGAGACATAAGGAGATAAATAAACAGATTATGTTGGAGGTATTTTTTGGTAAGTTAGAATTGCCAATAGTTTTTCTTATAGTTCAAGATTTAAATGTAGATATTTTGGTGGGTTGTGATTTCTTAAAAGATGCTGGAGCAATTATTGATTTTAATCAAAATATGATATCATTGAGAGATTGTTGTTTTCCATTTATAAAAAAGGATACCTTGAAGTACAATTGACTTTTTCATGTTAACATAGTAAGAGACCAAGAAACGTTTGATACTTTATGGAATCAGCAGATTGATAATTTAAGATTACAGCTAAGCGATGAATCTCCTGAATTGGTAAACAAATTATTTGAAGTATTTGAAAATAACAAAGATATTTTCTCTGATAGTCCTGGATCCGCAAAAGACTATTTATGTCAACTTAAAATGAAAGATGATGTGAAATTAGATAAGAAGAGTTATCCGATTCCATATCAGTATAGAGATCAAGTTAAAAAAGAATTAAAGAAAATGTTAGATCAGAAAATCATTGAACCAGGTAGCTCTGAATATACAAGCCCTATGGTAGTAGTGAAAAAGCCAAATAATGAAATTCGATTATGTTTAGATGGAAGAGAAATAAATAAGTACATAATAAGGGATTTTACAGAAACTGAACCAATAGATAACTTGATCATTCGTTTCAATAAGTGTAACTACATTAGCAGTTTTGATCTCACTCAAGGTTTCAATCAGGTAAAATTAACTGAAGATAGTAAAAAGTATGTAGCTTTCAATGTTTTTGGACAGACTTATCAATATACACATCTACCATTTGGATTGAATATTAGTGGTTCTGAATTTATCAAGTGCTTGTACAAAATGCTAGGTGAAGAGGTTTGTGAGTTTACTATTGCTTATATTGATGATCTTGCCATTTCTAGTATATCTCTTCAACAACATATCAGTCGAATTGAATTATTATTCAATAAGTTGAGGGAAAGTAATTTGAAGTTGAAACTGAATAAATCGAAATTTATTGCAGAGAAGATGAAGTATTTGGGTTATATTATAAGTAAAAATGGTATTGAAGCAGATGACTCTAAGCTAAATGCTATTCAGAAATTTCCCATTCCTCAAAATTTGAAACAATTGCAGTCATTCATAGGTCTCTGTAATTTTTACAGAAAGTTTCAGAAAAATTATTCATATCTGACGAATCGTTTTAAGCATCTTCTATGCAAGAAAAATAAATTCATTTGGACTGAAAAAGATAATGATACCTTTCAAGAAATTAAAGATAGGTTCATCGACTGTGTGATCTTGAAACATCCTGATTATAACAAAAATTTCATTTTGGCCACTGATGCCAGTGATGTAGGAATTGCAGCTGAGTTATTTCAGGAAGGTGAAGATAAGGAACACTGTGTCATTGCATATGCTAGCAGAAGCTTAACGAAATCTGAATTAAATTACACAATATGTGAGAAAGAATGTTTAGCTGTATTATTTGGCTTGATGAAACTTCAAAATTATTTTGGTAATCAAAAAATAGTTGTCCGTACAGATCATAAAGCCTTGACCTTTTTAAAAAAATGTAAGATAGGACATGGTCGTTTGAGAAGATGGATTCTTGAATTACAGAATTTTAATATTGAGTGGGAATTTGTAGCAGGAAAGGATAACATTGTGCCAGATATCATTTCTAGAACTGATTATGTAGGTAATTTAGAAAATCAAAATTCAAATGAATTCAAGGTATTAAATATCATTAAGAGTGATAACAAGTTAATCGAGATAGTAAAGAAGATCAAAGAAATTCAAAAAGATGATGTTTGGTTAAAAAATGTAAGAGAAAAGTTAGAGACAGGTAATTTAAATATCAACAAATTTTTTTAAGTAAATGATGATCTTTTGTTCACTGGAAAATCTGTAAAGAATAGTTTTTGGAAAGTTTGTGTGCCTTCAGCACTGTATGAAGAATTGATAGTTGAATTTCATGAAAGATTAGTTCATGTAGGTATATCAAAAACATGCAAATTTATTGAAGAAACTTTTTACATAAAAGATTGTTACAGACTTGTTACCAAAACTATAAGATACTGTAAGTATTGTCAACTTGTAAAGACATCGAATGAAAAGAAATTATTAGAAATGCATACCATAATTTCTGAGAAAAAACATCACAAAGTTTTCATTGATGTTTATGGAGAATTACCAGGTGGCAAGTACAAATGGATGTGCATTATTCATGATGGCTTTACTAAGTTTACAAAGTTGTATCCTATAGTTAAGGCCAACGCTCATAATTAAGTAAAAGTTGTTGAAAAATATGTAAATGAATTTGGTAAATTTGAATATATAATCAGTGATAATGGTACTTGTTTTCAAAGCAGATTGTGGAAAGAATCTATGTAAAGATTAGGTATAAAATATTACTACATTTCAGTTTATCATCCACAGGCAAATCTTAGTGAAAGACCATTGAAAGAGGTCAATCACATATTGAGAACTTACGTTCCTGTAAATAAGCATAATATTTGGTACAAGTATATTGATAAGGTTGAATTTTTCATCAACAACAATTTTCATGGATCAACTGGTCACATACCCATGGAACTTATGATGAATCATAAATTGGCACATCTTGTTTTTAAGTATATCAAATATCCTGTAGAAAATAAGTTTGAACTTGGAAAAGAAGGTATCAGAAACAAACGAATACTGTACAGAATAAAGAATAGAGGTGTCATCAGAAGATTCAAACAGAATATGCATAATAAACCCAAGTATAAATTCAAGGTTGATGATCTAGTTGTAATTCGAAATTACATTTTGTCGAGCAAGCTGGAGAAGTTTTCTGCCAAGCTGTGTCCTAAATATCGTGGACCTTACATAGTAAGAGATGATCTCAATAAAGGGTGTTTCAAACTTGAAGAGATAAGTACAGGTAAAATTATGAGAGTCAATCAATATATGATGAAGAAATACCATCAGAAAGCACACAATGATTGGGGATCCTGTGTTATGCCGGGATTCAGAATAGCATAATCGCTACGCAGTGTATGGTAAGAGTCCATAATAGTAGATGCTATTTACAGTAACCACCGCTTTTTTTTATGACTTTTCCCCACCTCCCCCCTCCCCCCGCACCAATCCTACCACCCCCGCTCCTGCCGCACCTCTCCCGCCCCCTCAACCACCCCCTTAGAAGAACCTCTCTCTCTCTCTCTCTCTCTCTAGAAGAAGAGGAAGAAGAAGGAGAAGAAGAAGAGGAAGAAGAAGGAGAAGAAGAAGGAGAAGAAGAAGGAGAAGAAGAAGGAGAAGAAGGAGAAGAAGAAGGAGAAGAAGAAGGAGAAGAAGAAGGAGAGGAAGATGATACTCTCTCTCTCTCTCTTGTCATGCTCTAGTTAATATAGTCATGACTAATTACATTCAGTCATGCTCAATTACATTTAGTCATGGTCTATTTGATGATGAATAGTAGAGAGAGAGATATGTGTGAGAGAGAGAGGCAATCTACTGACAGATTCAAGTGAAACGAACTTCTTGTGAAATTTAACTGAAACATGTTCTTGACAACAGGTTGTACACACAACGAACGTTATATTTTTAATGTTTCCTCAATCATAACTAATGCATAGAATGAACTTGTATATCCAAATACACATGTATCTTTAAACTCTCTAGAGAGCGAACTATGATCTTTTACATTTTTTATTGGCAATGTCATATAAGCATTTCCAGAGATCATTAGAATTATTAACAATAGCTAATGATTCATCATTATTTGAACAACCATAATGGAAATGACCGGTTTCTAATGTATCCAGTAATTCAAAAATTTCAGATGGAATTGGAAAGTGAAGATTTTCTGTTTTTGTTAATGCAAGATCACTCACCTCATCACCCGTTGAAAATTTAATATTCATTGCAATTAGATCAAATTCATTGAATGAAATTGTCATCAAGAGATGAGATAGTTTCTTGAACTTTGAAAAGCTATAACAATCAACCATATTTTTCAGTTGAGTGTATGTACAGGTGAAATGTGATAAGAAACTACTTGTATCTGCACACTTATAGCATTGAGCTCCAACGCATGTGAGATCTTTACAGCTCAACTAACAAAGCAATACTGAACGATTAAACTTAGACATTGCAGGTACAATGGAAAATGAAAACAATCGAGTATACACTAGAAATTTATTTACACAATTCACTACAATTGTTCATCACTTCCTCTTCAATTCTTATTAGTTTACTAACAGACAGTTTATGGGGTCTGTAATAGCATAGATAATCATTTATATCGTTCAAATTCACTGTGTTTAAGAAAATGTCTTTTAGTTGTTTCACCAAATGATGATTTTCATGAGTTGAATGTTTAATTGCAATTTCACAGGCATCATACCAATCAATACACTGTTCTAACCTCATTTCCAATTCACTATCAGCTTGCATCCACTTGCACGGGTCCATGATGAGCAAATGAAGAAACTATACATATGTCGGTACTAATATAGAGAAATTAAACGGTTCCTGCGCCTTCCCTCCAATGCAACATACACGAGCAATATGATATTTCAATGCTTGCTTACAATAAACACATTGAATTTCTTGTCCGTTATAGACAAAGCCATATCCTGCAAAGTTTTTCTTTTCTGTATTTGAATAGAATTGACATTTTTTCATGCTAAGCATTCTATTGTTTTCGCCACAGATAAACTAAGTCCTATACAGATTGGCAATGGGCGTGCGCGTAGCCCATCTTGCTGCGACATTCACTTTGGAGCGCTACAATCACTGAGCAAATATCACAGATCAACTCTTACCTATAAATATACTTCAACAGTGAGCACTTTCACAGTGTTGCCAGATTGGGCGTGAGTTGGTGTGAGCGAGTAGGAATGAAGTGTGGAACAGAGAGCGACTCGTTTGACAAGATTCTCTGTCAATGACTGAACACAGCATGTTGTGAGAAGGTGTGAGTGAGTGGGAATTAATTGTGCGACAGAGAGGCCCAAGATGATAAAACTTGGCTCACTAATGATGATTACTATAATTGCCATTTGTTCAGAGTTCTTACATGAACAATCATGATCTGATCTAGGCAATGCGGTCTTACTAGAATTGATTTGACTTTAATATAATTATCATACATAAATATTATAATATTATAATGTTTAATTAATTAATAATGACTGTACACTATAGATTTAGAGAAAGCAGCGAGACTTTGAATCTCAACATTAATTAACAGTGTTTTCAATGTGATCTCCAACTTTTTGAATGAATAAACCAGTGATCATCAAACAAGTAATCTATTTGAAATAAAATGCAAAGCTGCTCTCAAATTATAGATGCAACTGTTTTACCTCATAATTCTATTATTGGAATTAATTGCTTCCCAGATTAAGTAGAGTTTGTGATAAAATTCATATGCAAACTTACTTGTAAAGTAAATGTTAGCAAATAGATAGTTGGTGATAAACAAATGAAAAAATTGCAAAATTTTTGAATTTATTATTTTAATTGAGTCATAAATTATAATGAACCTTGTCTCTGCAACCAAAATTCAGTTTACATATTTTAAAAAGTCAGAAATAGAGTTACATTAGGTCTTTTCGATTTTCACTTCTACAAAAGTCTCTACAAAAATATTTATACAAACCATAAAAATAATATGGTGCTTGGAGCAACTTGATAGTTTTAAAATTATTTTCAGTTGAAATATTTATTGTTGCATAAATTTCTACATATAAAATGACAAATGGATAACAGGTTACTATGGATGAAAGCAGCTCTAGAGGTGAAGAAAATTTAATATTGAACTACAGTATTTCTCTTGACTTTCCAATGCTGAAATTGAAATGTAGAAATACAAATGTAGAAATTACATTTTCTACTCATTATTATCAATCCATGGACGATTCAATTTTCATGGGAAATGTTCTTAAAATCATTCAAACTGATAAAATGTAATAGTCATGTGAGACTAATCTCTGAACTATACTAAATCAATACTTTATAACTAGTAGTTCTGTGAACAGTAGACCTCACACAGTTTTCTCATCCACAACTATCTTATGTCACCTGTTCTAGTTGATTCAGTTGAATCACAATTCACAGTGAATCATAATTTACTCTTAAAAACTGTTATTTGTTTTCTCCAAGATCAAAAACTCACTTATGTTAATAAACTCAGTTCACTTTTGAATTTGTCTCCCATAACTTATCCAGTTCCGTGATAATCTTTCCATCTGTTAATAATATTTCTCAACTATTTTAAATTAATTTTTTTCAATCAATAATATTATAATTTCTTCAGCATTATTTAGTTCATTTAATCATTTTTTTATTTTATTTTCAATTACCTTTTAAATTTGTTTTTCAAATGTGAGAATATTGATACTGATGGGCACGCATCATAAAAAATATTGAAACCCTACCTTATAGAAATAGACATGACCAGACATCTGTGTAGTGTGTAATGCATTCAATGAATAATCCATGGTTGTAACTAAAAAATATGCGTTTATAGGAAAATTTTATGAAACAAAAATTGTAGAGTAAGATTTTAAAAATATTTTCGTCTAAAAAAACGGTTGAATTTCTTGAACGGTTATTGAAATAAAAGCGATATAGTAAAACCTGAAAATTTTGGCGGCCATCTTGTTTTCGAGGTGTTTGCTTGTGATTTTGACTTATCATCATCACGATCCTCATAATGTAGACCTAATGAAGATTTTAAATGAAAGATTTTTAATGATTTTAAATGAGTAAAATTTTAAGAAAAATCAATTTTGACGAATTTCAGTATTTAGTCAACTAATATCTTCCGATTGTCAGAATTTGAATGTATAATTCAAAATCCTGCGCTGTATCACATAGAATTCCAGGTACACCTGATAAGAATGCTCCATGTATTTTGAAAAAATTATGTATCATGAGTCAAATTCGTTTAAGAAATGAAAATTTATTGTTGAGTATACTCCAACCCATATTTCCAAACATAAGAAAATGGTCCATTTTTATAGTGCCTATTCAAAGCTGCGTATCTTGTGGAATGCTTCCAATAAAATTTCTAAATCTTGAAAAGATGTAAAAAAGTTTCTCCTCTTCTCACTCCAATGAACAATTCTTTGGTTTCAATACAATTCGAAAGTTACAGCCAATTAAAAAAAAAGCAATTTTAGTTATTCATTTTTTCGTGATTTTACTGTTAATCAAGAGTCTCTCAAACGAGTCGGATACAATATAATAGAAACGTCTGAGAAGAAGTGGAGGAAGAAGAAGAAGAAGAAGAAGAAGAAGAAGAAGAAGAAGAAAAAGAAGAAGAAGAAAAATGAAAAGAATAAGAAGAAAGAAAAAAAGAAGTAGATGAAGAAAAAGAGAATGAAGAAGACGGATAAGAAGTAGAAGAATAAAGAGGAGAAGAGAAAGAAAAAGATTTTTATGTAGATTCGAGATTGAAAAGGTAATGATGTATTTATTATGATGATTTTATGTATTTCATGTATTATTATTTGTGGATACAATTATTACAAATCGTATAAATATGATAGGTAATGAACAACAGGCTTTTAATCTATTTGATGTTCGAAAAATCAATATAGAGTCAACATCTTGAAATATGAAATCTTGACAAGTTATATTCATAAAAATGATGGTCCAAAATGAAACGAAACTTTAAAAGTAGGGATGTCACAATAATTCAATTGAAAATAAATGATAAAAAAAGTTTTAACATCATCTTACCTGCTCTTGTGATCCAAGCATCGCTGTTTTCTTTGGGAAATCTGTGCATTTTGATTCCTCTATTCTTGAATCGGCTTTTGGTACAGTTTTTATATGAACAACGAGTATTTGGCATGATAACTAACTATGAATTATTCACAATCTAACTATATTATATTAAAAACTTAATATTAAATTTAAAAGTTAATCATTTAAAAAATGTTGAACCTTCATTTTAGTTTCAATCACTGATACATCAAACAATCAATTCAATCTTTATACAGAGACCTCATTCACTCACGAAACCTTTCCACTTTGAAGAACGACTGAGAAATGCTCTCACAGAATTCTTTTCCGTTTTTGAAAGTCACGTTTGCAGGCAGATTTTGGCCGAGGGTGGAAATTATGAATAGAAATACTTTACGGTCATTTCCATTCTCTGTGTTGATTCACCCTCCTCTGGCCAAAAACAAAATAATGGACTGGGAGTGTCTTGAAACGTGTGTAGCTAGTTTTACTAGAGGGAATTATAAAGTTGGTTTCATTTTAATTCTCAGCTAGTTTTACTAGGGGGAATTATAAAGTTGGTACCTCCATGAAGATCCAAGAAATTAGAATTATAGATTTGATGAAAAATGTACAATCCTCTGCCATTATTATGTGGTTAAGTGGTAGAGTGGACATTAATGTCCTAATTTCGTCACGTAATCAAATAAAAAAGTTATTCTATTACTATCCACATAACAAAACAAGATTTGCAAAAATAATAAATTGCAAATTTTATAAAGAGACAGCACTAAAATATAATTAATTCCATGCTACTTTGCAGCTTACACAGAAGTTACAATTTAATATAATTCTTGACTGTAAATTGAGAATAGAACAGGATAAAGGATTGATTACAAAGATTAACTGGATGTGATTAGACACCTAATAATAGTATATTATAATTATGGTCGCACTACAATATGTGGCCTTCTTTCCACCAAACTTTGTAATCAATACATTTTTCATAACCACGTACAACTCATTAAAATTAACAATTTCTCAGTTTGAGAAATACTAAGGCTTATTACGGCTTGATTACAAGCTTAAGCTTATTACATTTGATTATTTCAGCTTATTACAAGCTGATTACATACTTAAGCTTATTACATTTGATGAATAAAGTATTTCATATGTATTAGACTTCAACTTATGTATGTGGCCTTCTTTCCACCTAACTTTGTAATCAATACATTTTTCATAACCACATACAACTCATTAAAATTAACCAAAAATTAACAATCCTCAGTTTGAGAAATACCAAGGCTTATTACATTTGATGAATAAAGTATCTCATATGTATGAGACTTCAACTTACTTTTTATTTTAAAAATGAAATGTAATAATGAAATAGCTCTTACTGTAATATTTTGAATTATTTGGTAAGCCTACAGGTGAGACAGAAGGGAGAATCATTTTATATTATGGACAAAAAGAAAAGGAAGGGAGAGAGGCGATAGTAGGCTATGTAAATAAGATGTCCAACTACACTTGGACAGTTGCCAAGCACAATAAATTATATATTATTATGAATAGGGAGCAAGAAGAACCAAACGCCGTTTGTTTACAAGACTGTGATGAGTCAATACGGCAACACTGTAAATCATATATCTATGTATCGAGCGCATATATTCATCAGTTGGTTGTGGAAACGATTCAAGCGACTCTGGTTGCAAACGGTGGAACTATGCCATTGCCAGGGACTGGTTTTCGCACATGAAATTTGGAGATGAGTCCATATTTTTCATTATCAAAGTATTGTAATGAACCGCCGCGAATAGCACACATCGACCGTGCAGATTGCGATGATGAATTTCACAGGCATTATAACACCAAGAACTTGTAAAGTAGTTAAAATTTGGTTTCTCAATTTCATCCGGTAAACAACATACGTTTTTGTGTAACCTTCTAAGAAACTTAGCTTTCTCTGTACCTTTTGTGTAGATTTTATCATATCCTTCAAGATAAGATATCAATAATTCGTCTGTATAAATAAAATGACCATCTTTCCAGCGTATTTTGTGATAATTATTGTTCTCTGCCCATGTTACTTGCTTACGCAATTTAGCATTCAATTCCGACTTTGCAAATGGCGACTTGAAATGTAACACAACAAAGCTATTTACCTGATCTACAATTCCGATTTCTTTCATGATAATGTGATTAGAAGTTCCCTTGAACCAATGCATGTCGACTGTTGCAAATTTTTTACAGGAGGATTCCTCCTCTTGTGCTGTTTTGTCCTCCTCCTTTGTCCTCCTTCCTCCTCCTCCTTCTCCTCCTCCTCCTCCTCCTCCTCCTCCATTCTCCTCCTGTGGTTTAGGTGTACTACATCTTGAGTGATAGAAGAAGAAGTCTTGTTCGGTGTCAAGATCACACTGCATGTCAAGATCACACTGCGTGTCAATAGATTGTGTTTTCTTCTCAGAATTAGAAGACATTATAGGTGTACTACATCTTGAGTCATAGTAGATGCTGTCTTCCTTATCAAGATCGCACTGTATCCCGATAGAGCGTGTTTTCTTCTCAGAATTAGAAGACATTCTAGATGTTAACCGATCAAAGCTAAAACCTCAAATGAGTAAAATTTGAAAAATGCAATACTTATATAGCTTGTGCTCTATCGAGAAATTACTGAACTTCCTTCACCATGGAAGTAAGGGGAGTGTACTCCATGATACGATCACTGATTAAAATGCAATAAGCGGAAGTATTTGGAGGTACAGCTTCCTTAAATTCCATATCTATTCTAATATCTGTGGAGGATTTCAAATGAGAAGATTGATGTGAACAGTCAATTACAATCAGGGGTGTTTTAGTACAAAATGTGTCAAAATAAGTCTCTGTTCCAAGCTCAGTATTGATACTATGGTTATAGTACGCCGAGGGAAAATCCAAAAACATACGGTACATCAATTCTTGTTTACCAAGGAGGTTTTCATAAGGAAAATAGTCAGAGTTCAAGTAGACCTTTGCATTTTGAAGATTAAAACTATCAAATTCCGAGATTGATTTATTAATTTTATTCTTACGATCTGTTTGAAATGCTAAAACAACATACTTTGGTGTGTCGAGATGGGATGCGGTTTTTACTGCCCAAGAATGAACAGTGCTATTTTGTAAATTTGGTAATTCTGAAATCTCCCAATGACGAAAGCTCAGCTTCAGTGGTGTATCAGCATCGAGCAATCTCAAAAATTTGAACCTCACATGATCTTTTAAAGTAATATAGGGAATTCTCCATTGAAGCTTCGTTATTTTTATATTAACGTTTGTTGCTTCTGTAGACTCGATGCAATTGAGATCTGTTGGCAATCTTAATAATACAAGTTCTTGTTTCAAGTTTAAAATTATTCTTTGAAAGTCTTCAAAAAATGGTAAAACTAATTTAAGAGGTACACAGAATGTAAACTTATTATCTTTCAGTGTATATCCTGCTCTGTCAAACCCGGTCAAGTGATATGTGTTCTTATCAAACATATTTTTCACTGGTATAGCTTTAATTGTTGATGTTAATCCAATTAGTCTTGATTTAGAAATTTGTTGCCCAGCCAATTCATATCGAATTTCATCAAAGAGATTTCCAATGAGGTTACTGGATAATATATACTTAGCTTCTATCGGAGCATCCCCAGCCTTCGCAGCTGGTTTTGTACACTTCACCTCCCCCTCAATAAATATAAATGATTTGCATGGAAGGCTGTACTGATCCATAGAAGCCACATGGATGCGAGCTTCATCTGAGGGTTTAATTTCTTGACCCGAATATACTGTATGAGTATGGAACTGAAATTTAGTAATATCATTATAGAACTCGAGTTGAGATTCAACATCGAGAATTTCACTAATTGCTGCGCCGTACATGACGCCAATCTACTATAAATCCCAACTTTTCCAATATTCTCACGCTTTTTGCTGATATAGCACATAGCTTTTAAGGTGTTGACTCTATCACGTTCGAGTCTCTAATGAGCTTCTGTGAGCAAATGCTAGTGTGTGGTTTGAAAACGAGGAATCCCATTTCAAGTTCTTTGTTTTTCACGAATGTGAAGTCTAATTGTAATTATATCTCCTCGGAAATCAATAAACGATCCTTCTTGATCGGTTACCTTGACATTAATGCTTTGAATTCTATGTGTGTTCAAAGGCATATAGATTATTGGATTTGGTGTTTCATTTATCAAATACCCGCTAGGTACTCTAGGTGAGAACTCGTATATAATATGTTTCTGTTTGCCATCGGAGTAACTCCCACAGGCTATATTGCACTCAACTACAATAGAGTTAATATTTGTTATGCTAACTAAATGCTGAGAATAATACGATTTATTCGGTTGTAATATAACATTATCAAAACCAAGCATTTTTCCTATTGAAGTAGATGATGTAAAGTCAATAGGCTTATCAGAACAAATTTCGAGCTTCATAGTATTCGTGTTAGCTCTTATATTAAGTTTCTTTTCGTCACTATTCAATTTACTCTTTAAAGCTAATATAATGTCATCAACTTCATATGCACCCATATCAAGATCAATTAATTTATCACCATATTTGAAGGTAGAATTTTTACCCTTTATAACATTTGCAATGCTATTGTAAGTACAGAAATTAATCAATCCAATTTCCCATTCTTTATTTTTATCCAAATCGAGAATTTCTTGTAAATGTTCATAGAGATCACTTGATCTAGATCGTAATGTAATAACAACCATCTTATATGTTTTCGGTACAAATACTGGATTACAACTGGTTCGCAAAAAACAAGAGCATAAGGTGTCCACATATATTTGTATGTAATGGTTGCATGTGCTCAACATTGTAAAAAATATTTACACCTGTTTCTTTTTTCCAATATTTATTCAATTCATAAGGTGGTTGTAAATTACCAATTGGATCAAAATAGTAAACATTTGATCCTTGTTTCTTATAACCAACCCAGTGTGTACCATGTCCGGATTGAGTGTCTAAATTAACAATACAATTCTCATTCTTTAGAATTTTTTTAGGTAATGTATCTATCATGTATACACCTCGTAGGGGAATTTGCATTTGGTGTAATAATTTACACCATTTTATTAGATCGTGATTGGACAATTCACCATCGATATTCATTTTTTCACCTTCTTTGTCTTTCTACGTTTTTTAACTCTTTTTTCCTTTGGGAATGAACTTACACCATATGGTGAGGAGGAGGAGGATATGGGGTTGGGCCCAATCAAAATACAACCACCACTCGAGATTGGAGGGTACGGTTTCAAACAGTAACCTCTACCTGCAATATGCTGTTTCAACTGAGCAATAGCTTTTTTCCTTATCGAGCTGCTATGAGTTTTCCCAACACTTGTGCTCTTCTTCTTCTTCTTCTTTCTCAATCAACCGCCAAATGCTGCTTTAGCTTTCATCACGTTTGTTACAAGATAACTAAGTGCTCTTTCACTTAGAGATGATTTTGGATTCTTGAATATTTCCCATGCTGTGTTTGCAAGAGCTCTATCTGCAATCGCTCGCGACTTATTATCACTATTTTGAGTGTATGCTATATCATGTACCTTACAGGCTCTATCTAATGAATTTATACCTTGATCCCCCCTCTTTAACCTTTCATTAACCTTGGTGCCAGGCCCACACCACTGGTACCCGGGGAAATGGGATTCAATGGGGGATACGTTTATTAATTTATTTATAATAGTTGATGTAATGTCCCCCGCAGTACCCGCTATACCTTTGACAATTTTGCTAGCCGAACTCAAGATTCCTTTACCTCGTTTCCTAGAAGATAACTTTCTTCTACATACCATTTTTCATTACCTTTCAACTCAATAGTTGAACATCGACTGAGGTTAATTAATCAAACACTTAACCTCAATCGAGAGACAAAGGAATTGTCTCACTATGTGCTTTATATATTACTACAAAGTTGGTATGTTTCAATCAATAGGGAATACAATTTTCTATCATCATGATGTGTCTTATTAACACACTTGTTAAGTATGTTGTAAGTTTTGTAGAAATTGCAAAGAATTGAACGTTCATCAATCATAAATCTATACCAATGTCTTAGACTAACATCGAGAGAAGCATCTGATGAATTGACACATGATTTGATATAAGATAATGTATGATTTCTTACTAGCAGTGATTCCTGCATCAATTGAGGTGTTTCCAAATCCCTAATCTTATTTCGTACATTTTGTATAGATTCCAATATTCTCTTACTATCATTTTGCATTGAATCATATTTTTTCAAAGCAATATGGAAAAGTAATAGCATATTCACACAACATATTATAAAGAGAAGAACAAATAAAACTCTCCATACGATTATCTTCATTGCACAACTTCTCCATTCAAGTGTTGTAAGCATACTGATAAAAATAGATTGCTATATCTATAGTGAGTGTATAGCGCAAACAGATGGAGGAGAATCTCGCAACAAGGTCAAGACTGGCATGTGGTGCATGCGCATGCGCGCGCAGCAGCAACTATAAAATAGCTTCTCTTGTAACTGAACACTCAATGACTATACAAGAGCATTACTATTCTTGCATGAACTATTCTACAGTCATTGAGTGTTCAGTTACAAGAGGATCTATTCTTGCGTGAACAGTGTACTATTCTACATCTTCTTTGACAGGTGAGAATTAAGAACAATTTTTTTAAAAACAATATTACAATTTATTATCAACACTACAATATTTACATTATATACTACTTGTGAAGCATATAACCGCTACATGCTATGAGAATAAGATTGTTACATTTTAACAATCTTAATGTCGCTCCATGTAGCGGTTATATGCTTCACTACTATTCCTAAATTTTTACACTTAGAATTAAATTTAACAACTTTACAAGGTGAAATTATTGAAGAAAATCTCTGAGGCAGGTATACCTCAGAGATTTTCTTCGTAGAAGCGATATTAATTTTCAAAATAATTCGTCTGCCATGATGGTTCGTTTCCTCCCGCACGGAGATGATAGTATGTGGAACATCCTCCACCAGCTCGCGGAGAGGCATCCACGGTTTTGGTGATGGCTTATTGATGAGTGCGATGAGGTCCTCATCATTATCATCATCATCATCATCCCGCACGGCTGCCTCCTCTAGTAGCAGAGCCATGGAGGTGTTCTCAGACATACGTTTCTGTTAAATGAAAATCTATGATTAGTAACTTTATTATAATTTGTTTCAGATTATCAACTACTTGTGATCAACAGATTATTGTCATAATCTCAACTTGATATCATCAGATTGACAAGACATTCTCTACACAAAGTGAGTAATATCAGTTATTGAAATAATATTTCTTGCAGAATCCAATAGTGAATCAAATTAATAAGCAAACTCTTTCATTGCAACAAATAACTATCAACTGAATCAGTAATTTTCTCAACACATCACTTCAATATTATAGCAAAAAATGCAAATAATATGTAAGCATCATAATAATGAAATCAAAATATTCATCTTATTCAATTTTTGTCTGAACTCTAATCAACTAGTAAGGTTGATCAGTTCAATTTCAAAAAGTATTCATTATAATATACACATCTTAACTGAACTCTAATCATTTAATATCACAATATAACTATCAACTAAATCAGTAATTTTCTTAACACATCACTTCAATATTATAGCAAATAATATGTAAGCATCATAATAATGAAATCAAAATATTCATCTTATTCAATTTTTTGACTGAACTCTAATCAACTAGTAAGGTTGATCAGTTCAATTTCAAAAAGTGATCATTATAATATACACATCTTAACTGAACTCTAATCATTTAATATCACAATATAACTATCAACTAAATCAGTAATTTTCTTAACACATCACTTCAATATTATAGCAAAAAATGCAAATAATATGTAAGCATCATAATAATGAAATCAAAATATTCATCTTATTCAATTTTTTGACTGAACTACTAGTAAGCTTGATCAGTTCAATTTCAAAAAGTATTCATTATACACATCTTAACTGAACTCTAATCATTTAATATCACATTGTGCATGCATGTAATACAAAGACATCTATTGGAAATTAGTTTTTTTCTCACTTATTAGATAGTAGCATGCATTCAACCTAATCACTTCAAATAATTATATTTCTTGATTTCATAAAACAATTTATGCTCAATTCAAATGAATATATCAATGTAATCATCATATTCATGTAGTCGAATATACATCTTAACTGAACTCTAAAGTTGAATTAAGTTCCTATATTCGTTATCAAGAAATTGTCTTTCAAATCAGATTCATCAATAACTCCAATGTGAGTACATGTAATGTGAACATTGGAAATTAGTTTTTCTCAGTAAGAAATTTATCAGATACTAGCAAGCTTTTGGATGACAACATATAAAGATTTAAAATTATCTGTTCACATTACATGTTAATAATATTTGAAATAACTAACCTTTGAGGGTACGAAGTTGGTTTCCTCCTCTTCCTCCTCCAGAAATTGCAGCTTTCTCTTCCCCTGCTGCCTGTTGGTGGTAATTGTTGTTAGTGGCACACGCTTCGGTGCCCATCCCAGATGAGATGGTGGTGTGTCTGGTATAATGGACTCATCGCTGCTCATCCCTCTCTCCACGAAGACTCCACGTCTCTTCAGGGGCGACTCCTCGGGGTCGGATGCAGCAGCGACAGCAGCAGGGGGAGCAGCACTGGTAGAAGGAATCTTCTTCTTCCGCGCAGCTTGCACTGCCCAGTAAGATGGGAATGATGGCTCTTGTTGAGGAGGTGTATCCGGAAGGATGTACTGCTCATGTGTGGACTCCATGATGATAGCGAGGATATGTGCGAAACGTGACTAGTGGTCGAATGAAGCTGGCAAATCCAATGACCGCCGCTTATATACTCATTCGTTCCTCTCTCTCTTTTTTAGGATGAGTGAGAGATAGTGCATTTTCCCGCTTGTCACATCCTTGACATACAAATGCATTTCTACACGTACAGCAAGCTGCATTCAGAGAAAAAATATCAAATTCCCACAATGCACTCGAATTCTCACTTCCACATATCTCGAATAACAATATTTCGAATGTGAGAGCAATGTAATCTCCTCATTAATTTTCATAATTAACATCACATGTTGACTTGCTAAATTTCTTCTCAATATTATTGTGATTTTCATTATGTTCGTTGATTTCACAGAGTTCAAGACTGCATAATCACTCCATTCTTCGAGGAGGAAAGACGTATGAAGAACTAGTGTAAGCAGAGAGAGAGACAGTACAGCACATCATTCATTGCATGTAAGTATGATACAATTCTTTATTTTTCTAATCATGATTTTTCAGAAGTTACTTCTTTCCTGATACTACTACAATGCACTTAGGAATCACCAATATCTCGATTACAACAGAGTGCATATTGTACAATATCCAGCTTGTTTTCCCACAGCATCTTCTTTTTCATCATTTGTCGTTTCTTTTCCATTAAAGCTCATCTTTTTATATATACAAAATGGAACATGTATCACTTTTTCATAAGGATTTTCAATAATATATTTGCAATATACACATTGCAGATATGATTTCTCATGCAAAAAGTATCCATTTATTGCAAAATAGTCTGCTCTATTAATAAATACCGAGAGCTTGAATGGTTCTGGATGATGGAAAGTTAAAACTCGTTCTTCATATTGCCGTAGAATATTATTATCGAAATTCTCCTCTTCACATGAAATATTATCTTCTTTGCGCCATCCACAATTTGGACTACATCACTCATGTTCCTTACTAGGATCGTCTGTTGCCAACCAATTTTCTAAATATACTGAACAAAACACACATTGAACAACGTCAGGTGCTCTCACAAATTTAAAACCCTGTTTAGCCATATTTTGAGGTGACAACAGACTTGATTCTAATTTCCAACGATTATCAAATGTTAATAACCTCAACTGTTCGTGCATGAAAATCTGATCCTGTGATAGCATTTTTTGCACTGTACTTGCAGCTTGTTAAATCACAACTGATTTTTAGATTAATGTTTACTTGTTTTTATATCTAATTCCGTGCCATAGTAATATATTCTTTGTTTGTTTTCAGTAACCGGTTAGTAGCAGAGATGGAGCATAGCAGAGAACACAGGGTTGGAATCGAGAGTTCGCGAGCAATTCGCCATCGCATTTCCTTCGAAAACGTAGCACCTGACATTGAAAATGTGCTTCAAAACTCGAAAGCTCGTGTTTTCAAGATAATAAGAGAACACGCTGCACGTTTCGAAGGAAATGTTAAATGGTTTTTAGTATTAAATGTATTATTGTATAAGATGGTAGTTTTAGAATCAGAGGAATCCTAAGCTGTTCCATCCATTGTGAATCTTCATAGCTACTCGGCCATAGGCATGAATGTCTTGGGGAGTTATGATGAATTGAATGAACAATTTATGTTAGCGGTTAGAAAAATTTTAAGTTCATTCGATAACTTTGTTCGATTTGGGAGTGGGTGGGTGTTGAAGAAGATCGACTCGCTTGATGTAAATGTGATTAGATATAATCCAATATACACAAGCAGTTATATTCAAACACCCCAGTTCATCAAGAATAAGACATGTGTTATCAATATCAAAAATCTTCCTGATAAAAAGTGTTTTCTGTTGAGTGTTCTAGCCTATTTTCACCAGAAGCCGAAAAACACTCGCTTAATGGTGAAATATTCGAGCAAATTTGCTCACAGGTTGAACACTCGCGGAGTTAATTTCCCAACCACCGATCGTGACATAAAGAAATTTGAAATTCTCAATACAGACATTGCAATTCATGTTATCGCGTATGACAACAAAAAGTTTTTCCCCTATCGAACAAGCATATTCCCTACGCATAAATACCAAATTAATCTTTTAATGTTGAAAGGCGATGCAGGAAAAACTGATTTTTGTTTAATTAACACCGCAAATGGGAAAAACAGATTGTCGCGTCTTCTTTCTCACCTTTCGAAAGCTAAAGCACAAGTAGATGTTTGTAATTTCTGTTTTCACAGATTTACAACAAAAAATCTAAAAATTGTGATGTGAAAGCAAATTTGATGAGACATCTAGAGCTTTGTTCAAAGTTCCAGTCTCAGAGAACTTCATACCCAAAACGAGGTGAGACAATCAAATTTAAAAAACTCGACTTTGAAGAAAAAGTATACAATCTACGCGGATTTGGAAACATTTGTTGTGAATATGGATGATAATGAATCTGAGGATGTACCTATTACCAGAAGTTACACCAAGAAAATGGCGTGTCATATTCCGTGCAGGTATTGTTTCGTTGTAATTGATGTGAATGGAGATATCGCGTACGGTCCAGTACTCTATAGATCGAGTAATATCAATAAAAAGATCATGGAGAAATTTCTCAAGGAAATAATCGAACTGGGCGATTTATTGAGTGCAGATATAAAATGCGAAATTCTGATGGAGCATTTAAGTGATCGTCAGCAACGCGAATTTCAAAACGCTGATAAGTGCGGTCTTTGCGATGAAGTTTTTACCGAAACAGACACAAAGGTACGGCATCATGCACATGAAAATGGAAAGTTTTTGTGTCCTGCTCATGTGTCGTGTAATTTAAATACTCGAACTGACGATACGATTAGCTGTTACTTCCATAATTTTAGCGGATTTGACAGTCATTTCATTCTAAAAGCTCTCGAAAAATGTAAAAAAGAAATTTCCTGTATCGTCAATACATCAGAAAGATTTTTGACATTGACAGTGGGAAAAATCAAGTTTTTAGTTTCATATAAATTTATGAATGAATCTTTAGAATTATTAGTGCGCAACTTGGTAGATAGTACAGATATGGAATCGAAGTTCAAACGTCTGTTTTCAGTATTTAATGACCCCGATCTCGAACAAAGGCAACTCTTGTTGAAAAAAGGAGTATATCCCTATTCGTACATATCTCGCCCTGAAAAATTCGCTGAGACTTCTCTCCCTCTGATAGAATGTTTCTATAATGATCTTAACGATACACCCCTCTCCCCCAAAGAATATGAGCATGCACAAAGAGTGTTCTCAACATTCAAGTTGAAATCTCTTGGCGAGTTTCATGATTTCTATCTGTGCCTAGACGTCATGCTATTAGTTGAGGTTTTCGAAGAAATGAGGTCAACGCTTTTTAGGTCATATGGCCTCGATGTGACTCATTTTCTTTCGCTTGCTCATTACACTTGGAATTGTATGTTAAAGTTCACCCGGGTTGAACTCCAATTGATTATTGATCCCGATATACATCTATTGTTTGAATCAGGAATGTGCGGTGGTGTTTCGTTTATTGGCAAGCGTTATTGCGAAGCCAATAACAAACACATCCCTGACACATACAATCCCACTCGGATTGCAATTAACAAAGGTACATCGTGTCATTAGCTTTTCCCAATCGCCTTGGTTGAAGAACTACATTGAGTTCAATACCTGTAATAGGCAAGCCGCGAAAAATAAATTTGAAGTCTCTTTTTTTAAACAGGAGGAAACTGTGAATAAATGTGTAGGAAAAGGTGTGAAGACACATGTGAAAAATAGAAAACTTAGTTTTGACTTGTATAAGAAATGTTTGATTGAACGATGCCAACATATAGAAAAATGTAATATGTTGAGATCCTTCAATCATAACATGCATCAAATTGAATGTGCAAAGGTTTGTTTAAGCCCGTTCGATGACAAGCGCTTCATTGCAGAGAATGGAATCGATACATTACCATTCGGTCACTACAAAATAGCAAACTGATGGCACAGATCAGTGTGTGTGTAACGAGCTAGTGACCAACACATCGAATTCTGTTTCAAGCGTGTCTCCACACAAAGAAGAAGAATGATTAATATTAGGGCAAAATTAGCAGCAGAGCTTCACTCTGCTGCACGTGTAAATTACCCCACACACAGATATGAGTTGAAGAATGAGAACGATTTATATCAATCAGATCTGATTGAGATTGGTAGCTTATCTAAATTCAATAAAGGATATCGTTATATTTTAGTTGTTATTAATTGTTTTACTAAGTACGCTCATTGTATACCTTTAAAGAATAAGACTGCACAAAGTGTTTATAATGCACTCAAACCCATTATTTGTAAGAATAAACATATGCGTTTTTTCCAGACAGATGGAGGGAAGGAGTATTTTAATAAGCATGTGAAAGATTTGTTAGATAAGTATAATATCAAGCATTATTCTGTTTTCACTGATAAGAAAGCTAGTATTGCTGAGAGATTTAATCGTACAATAAAATCAAAAATATATCGATCTTTAACTGAACGTGGGAGTAAAAACTGGGTTAATAACTTACAAAATATTGTAGATGATTATAACAATACAGTACACAGTAGCATTGGAATGCGACCTAAAGATGTAACTAAAAAACATCGTAAACGTGTTTTAGAATCACCAAACTCTGCATTTAATAGACGATTCAAATTAAAAGTGTTGAAACCAAAATATAAGCTAGGTGATATTGTGAGAATTTCTAAAAAGAAACAGATATTTGATAAAAAATATCTTATGAATTGGTCATCCGAATATTTCCGAATTGTGAGCATACATCCCACAAGACCTATCACTTACTCATTAGAAGATCTTAGTGGTGAGATAATACAGGGTAGGTTTTATCAAGAAGAAATTAAAAAAACGCTTTTGAATGAATCTGAAAGAAATGTTTTTTTGATAGAAAAAATATTGAGACGAGATAAGGATAAGATGCTTGTGAAATGGATTGGATTTCCACAACCATCATTCATAAATCGAGAGAACTTATTAGAGTAAATAATAATAATTAGAGTAAGATCACATGGTATAATTTTATTGAATCACATTTGTTGTAAATAATTAGAGTAAGATCATATATGATGTAAATAATGTACATTATAATTATCTATCCACATTTGTTGTAAATAATTAGAGTAAGATCATATGATGTAAATAATGTACATTATCTATCCACACCAATGATAATCATTGTAATATTCTTTACATTGTGTGTGTGTTTTTTAAATAAAAACAACTTGAATTGAATGTTCGCTCTTTCATTTCTCATTTTTGTCATAGAGAAGTGCTAGTAGCATGTGGCACAAGGTGACTAGATGTTGAATGGGTGAGTACATCTAGTCACCTAGAAACGCTTCATTACCGAGTGAACCAGACACATGAAACAGTTCTGTTTGTATATCTCACTTTCTCAACATGAACAAACTTGACATTGTAAATTTCGATAAGTTAATTGCACGAGAGGAAAAGCCTGTATGGTGTAAGAATGGTACATTGATACCGCATAACGCTAGAATTCTCATCGTAGGCCCGTCTGCATGCGGTAAAACGAATTTATTGTTCAACTTGATTTTTTCCAAAAATGGATTGAGATTTAAACATATTTATTTAAATACTAAAAGCCAATATCAAGATAAGTACTTGTTTTTAAGGAAAGTCTTTTCAAAAATGAAAGGTATTGAATTTCATGTCAATGATATTCCCGAGAGAATTCTCCACCCGAATAAAATTCAACAATTTTCTCTTGTCATATTCGACGATTTACAACTTAGTCACACACCTCAAATAAGAGATTATTTTACTATGGGTAGACATCGTAATATTGATACAGCATATTTAATTCAAAGTTATGGTGCAACACAAAAACATTTCACCAGAGCTAATGCAAATATGATTGTTATATTCAAAATTGATCAATTATCACTCAAATTAATACATACAGACTATGTGGGTGAAGATATTTGCTTCAGAGATTTCAGTAAATTGTGTTCAAATGTGTGGAATTCTAAGAAGCATAGTTCTCTTACTATTATGACCGAATGTACAGCTAATAGTGGAAAATATAGACAGGGTCTGGATAACTTTATTGACATTCAGTAGAGAGTGAGTAGCAGTGAAAGAATGAGGATGTCTCGTAGAAGACAAAACGCTAGTGTTGCTCTAATCAATAAGATTAAGAAATTGAGGAAAGTTATGAGAGATAAACATAGAAGCATTGTACATTTTGAAAAGCAATCTGACAATTACAGAGAAAAACTTTTTAAACCAATTATCACGCCTTTAGTTGAAATGGGGAAAACTAAATCTTCTCACCACTCTGATCAGAGTTTCATACCAAAAAAGGAGGAACAAGAAGAAGAAGAAGACGAAAGTATGGAATTGGGAGAAAAACATGATGATGATGAAACAATAGAAGTTGCATCACCATCAGCAGCTGAAAAAGATCTAAGCATGAACGAATCAAGTATATTTAATTCAACTAGGCTTGAGATTGATACAAGCGGTAAAATAAAGAAGATAAAGAATCAAGTGCTTGCACAATATTCGTATACATTTCATAGTGAAAAATTGGATAACTCGATTCCTTATGGAATTTCCTATGATTCTGACCGAAAATTATATTTTATGGGTGAGATGGTTGTTAGCTTTGATAACTACTTCTTTTATATTGATAACGAAAAATTCCAAATTACACATGGACTATTAGAACTTTTATTTGCGCAAAGACCAAATTCATATCTCTTTGATGAAAAAGATCTAAATAAATACAAGAAGATTTTATCAATAACAAAAGTTCATTTGGATAGACGAGGATATGTGAAACGTAACAGTGGTGTAAAGTCTCGCTTAATTCAAATGCTGTTTCCTGTTAGAAAAACAAGTAAGAGAGGTTCTGGGTTATTGAAATTTGCAAAAAATACTTCTAGCAATAGAATTTACCAATATTATGACAACTATGACAAATTGGTTCAGAGACTTCATTTATTAAAATCATCAAAACTTGCTGGGCACTCAGCTCATGATGTTCAGATTGCATCAATTATAGAGGAATTGCGTGAAGGTAAAATTATTGTTTAGTTGCAGAATGAGCGTGCACAGATTCGGAGGTAAAAGCGAGAGAGTCGCTGCGAAGAAAGACATTGTATGGAATGAACCAGATCTTACCAGTTTTAGTGAGAGAATAATACAGGCAATTAATCAACAGGGTGTTAGTGAATCTCTGCATTCATATTTAGATTCACAATTATCTAATATAGTTAAGAATATTGGATTGAACAAGATCGAAAAGGAACACATCTTCAGTACATTACAACAGTTATCTGACAATATCGATAGGGGACTTAAAGAGAAATCTATCAATTTGGAGAATTCTCTTCATGATCTCAAAACACAACAGAGATATTCAGATTGCACTTGAATACGATAAACGATAATAAAGTTGACAAGAATTATTTGGATGAGAAATTGAAAGTTATCTCAGACAAGATTAAAGATTTGCAAGTATTAGATAGAAATTATCTAAATACCAGATTGAAACAACTCAGCACAGAACTTCCTACTAGAGTAAATGAAACTCATTCATTATCGGTTGATAAGGAATATTTGGATAAAACTGTGCAGGCTTTGAATAACATTGTTATAACAAAACAAGAGTTTGAAGATCGATTATCTGCAATGACTAATACGATAAAGACAAATCTTATGGAGGGGATTGAACAATTTGTTTCAAAAAACGATTTGAATACATTGCTAACTATGTTTAGCGAAACTTATGTATTGAAAAATGATCTGAGTAGTGAAATGCAAGCATTTATCAAGAAAGATGAATTACAAGCTACACTCAAATCAATTCGTGAGGAAATAGCAACTTCAATTAAAAATACAGAGAATGATGAAGTGACAAGATTACAATGTTCAGCTGCATTCACCGATTATCTCACTTCATTTATACATCGAATAGCATACCAAATAGTACGGAATTATGCTAAGGTTAGTTTCCATATGAATTGGATTGAGGCGAAAGCTCATAATTTGACAGAAGATCAAGTAGGTGATTCAATCACCGATAAGATGGGTCTCTCAATCTACAGCGATGTTCTAAAACCCTAAAGTTAGGATCATATCAATCTTTAACCGATTTTCACTATGCAAATTGCTTGGGAGAAATAGCTAGCTACATTCTATTTCAACGTTCACATGCATTTTTTCCAAGCTGAAACAAGATTATGTACGAAACGTGTTAATGCTCGAATTTGAGATGAATTAGAGCAGAGATGCATTCGTCCTTGTGAACTCTGCAAAGCAAAATTGCAAAAACGTGACAATACTCAAGTATTGAATTAGACCGGAACCGCATTCGTCCTTGTAAGCTATGTGAACTAAAATTGCAAAACGTGACAATGGTCAAGTATTGAATTAGACCGCAACAGCATTCGTCCTTGTAAGCTCTCTGAAGTGAAATTTTGAAACATGTTAATCATCAGCCAAGAGCAGAATTGGTGCGTAATGATAATGCCCAAGGTTGTCTCACGGTAAGCTTATCTATAAACGTTGCTACATAGTGTTGTGAGATGAGTGAAAACTACAACAAGAAATGACAATGTTTTTCAGTTTGATAATATGTTAAGAATGCAAGATTTGGTGAAAATGATTTATATCAATATAGATTCAGAAAAGAACTTTGAATTCACTATTATTCTTCCAAAGAATATTCAACTGTAATATTCACAACATTCACAACTGTAACTGAATATTAACTGAATATTCACATAAAGAGTTTTGAAAAGATGGGATTTGAATGTTACTGCTGGACATGTATTCTTGAAAGAATGATAAAATCTCATCCTAGTTGTCAAGTACATCTAGAATTTATGACAGTAAGAAGTTCGTTTCACTTAAATCTGGCAGTGTTCATTGTGTGTACAACCCGTTGTCAAGAACATGTTTCAGTTAAATCTGAGAGTAAGATATTCATTTCACAAGAAGTTCGTTTCACTTAAATCTGGCAGTGTTTGTTGTGTGTACAACCCATTGTCAAGAACATGTTTCAGTTAAATTTGACAGAAGTTCGTTTCACTTGAATCTGTCAGTAGATTGCCTCTCTCTCTCACACATATCTTTCTCTCTCTACTATTATTCATCAAATAGAGCATGACTAAATGTAATTGAGCATGACTGAATGTAATTAGCCATGACTATATTAACTAGAGCATGACAAGAGAGAGAGAGAGTATCATCTTCCTCTCCTTCTTCTTCTCCTTCTTCTTCTCCTTCTTCTCCTTCTTCTTCTCCTTCTTCTTCTCCTTCTTCTTCTCCTTCTTCTTCCTCTTCTTCTTCTCCTTCTTCTTCCTCTTCTTCCAGAGATTGATTGATTGATTGATTAAGTACTTTATTTATGTAGATTACAATATATACTGGCTTATACACTTATATACAATAGCTTACAATACAGCAAAGTTATAGATGAATTTACATAATATAGACTAAGAAAATAACTATTGAACTGTATATGATATGAAAAAGCAATTTGTAATATAATAACTATAGATAATAAATAAATAAATAAAAATAAATAAATAAATAATTTTATTCATGGAGGCAACAGGTAAAAACCCATTTTGCCTCCTTCACACATTACAATCATACACTATACAATCAAAAAATGTATTTTAAGAATTAAGTATGAAGAAATGTTAAAAAACAAGAAATGTAATGTAAGTGAAATAATAAGAAATGGAAATTGAATGAATCAAAAATACTAATAAAAGTATGTCAAATGAATGAGAATGAAATTAAATATAAGATTTTAACAATTTTAGAAAACTTGAAATCAACAATTACTGTATTCAATTAATCAATTATCAATAAACTACAATAAATTAATCAATAGGCCTGAAAATAATTATTCAATTGATCAATAATTATCAATAAATCACAACAAATAAATCAATATTTATAATGAGGAAATTGCAAAGGTAATTAATTAAACCCTGAACTTTAAAACTTAATAAAGTCTGTTGATTCAAGTTTAGCCTACAATGAAAAGAAAAATAGAATGTCTGTGAATCACTACCACATAAAATTAATGAAAGAAAGAAATGCAAATCACGAAATGACAAATCACATAATATTATCGACTAGATCGCACGCCATCCTACGGAATTTGTACGGGGAGAACCAAAAGATATCCAAGTGCTGAGAACAACTATTGAAAATTCTCTGTGCTCTATTCAGAGGAGAGTTATAATGACTCACCGTTCTGGAGCGTGAGATATGAAAAGAAAAGGTCGAACGGCGAGCAATGGTATTTATATAAATATTAATTTTGGAAAGCAGATACGGAGAATCAATTTTGTTATTTAAAAGATTATAAAGGAAATAAATAAAATTGGTGGGCGGGAGAGGTGCGGCAGGAGCGGGGGAGGTAGGATGGGTGCGGTGGGAGGGGGGAGGGGGGGGAAAAGTCATAAAAAAAGCGGTGGTTACCGTAAATATCATCTACTCATAATTGTGTCTTTTTTCTATCCTGTAGCCTATTTTTCTTGGCCCTTAATCTTTTCAAATTTCGATTCTATCCTGTCTTTGGGTAATGATCAGTAAAATTCTTCTATGATGCATATCTTAACCAATCTTGTCCATAGTCATTTTAATTTGTATTTTTTTGAAATAATTTTGGAAGTTAAAATAGTAGTTTATTTTCCTAATCTTTAAATTGTTGATAAAACTCAACTTTTCTAAAATCTATCCATTGTAGTGTAAATAATTGTTTGCTTGCGGTATATTTTTTCATCATGTATTACATATTTCAATTATGTCTATTTTTTTTTAGGTATCATATTAGGTAATTGGGTTTTTCAGAGCAAATTATGTCCCATGTTTTCATCTTTCATTGCATATTGTGCCATAAGCCATATGTAATTAGGTTATAGTTTTCTTCTGGGCTTTCAACCCATTTTGCATTTTATTTTTTTTTGCTGTCCAATACTTTGGATTTTTGGTAGACAAGTTGGTGTGATTCTTTTAGAGGTGTAGGTGTGAACCACATATGGCTGGACTCGATTATCTGACCTACTTGTTTGCGATATAAAAACTCTAAGACTGCAGCATCAAATGTTTGTAAAAACTTTCGCATACTTTTGTTTTTGTGGTCCGATATTAGAGTCTGCTATCACATTGCCTTACAGACATCTAGAAACTCTCCACCCAGTCACAATAGTCAACATATTTTTTCCTTCACCGGTTGTTTTTGTGGGAGTGACTCACAATTATAACAAATTAGAGTCATACTTGGAATTTACAAAATTCCATAGTAGTATATTTTATTAAATATACTTCCTTATGAAAGTTCAGTACTGACATGTAGGATAGGCTCTAATTAATCTTTCTCTTCTTTGTATTATTTAGGAAATTTATTTACCCAATTTTCTTTTTCTCTTGTTTGTATTTTCTAGGGAACTTATTTACCCATTATCCATCTTGATCATCTTTGTATTGTAATCTTGAAATGTTTGTATTTATTATACAGTCTTCAAAGAATGAAATTATTTAAAAAAATAAATGGTCCAATTTAGAACATGCTGAAATCTATTCTTATGTATAAATTCTTTTGTTATAATAAATAAACTTTGGAATTTGAAAGTATTAATGAATTGTGTAGCCATATAATATGAGATGTATTAATGAGAGTTAACTTTAATAATAATGTTTTCATTAAATAAAAACGTCTTGTTATATTATTAATATTGAAATGAGTTAAAGGTAAAAATTTCTCTAAAGTTTTTGTAATTGATGTCTTTTTCTAAATTTTAAAACTGTTTGTTCTATAAATTTTGATATGATTGATTATCGTTTGAAATGGATGCTGGAGTGTATGTAGAAATTCTAATGGGGTTTGTTTATTAGAATTTTGCTGGTATGTGATTGTTTTTTGAGATGGAAACCCATTATTGCCTAAAGAAGGAATAACAGAGGTTATGACTTAGAGAGGCAGTAATGAGATAATATTTTTTTGTGTTGATTACTTATGTTGATTGCCATAGATGCAAAATAACGATTAATAATGTTGATTGCCATAGATGCAGATTACTTATGAATATTGATTGCCTTTGAAGCGAAATATTATTGATGTTTTGAATTATTTCTTGTTTAACGATTGATAGTAAAGTTTTGTCATGAAATGTAGTTTGTGTTTGGAACATTGAAAAGTCGAAATAAACTATAGTATCCAACAAACGATGATTAATAATATTGAATAATTTGCTTTTTATAAAATATTTGAACAATGAATAAATGGAAATGAAATTATTTTTTTCTAGTGAAAATTTGTAATTGATATCTCCATATTTCACAATATATGTATTGCTGACTGTATTATAAGATGTTAACAAATTTCATTTTATATTGATCATATACTTAGAAATAATTTTCATGTGTATTAGATTGTATTGATAGCCTAATCAAAATTTTCTTTTCAGTTTATAAGCATTTTAAGATAACAGGTACAGCACAGACATTAACATTGAAATAATTATCACGTGAATCTCGAAATCGACAACAAGTGAACGCCATGAAGAGTGCTAAGAACATTTGGGTGATTTTCGAACTAGTGTGACTCATCAATTGAACACCAATAACTACGCCACTACCTACACCAATAACTACGCCAATATCTATGCTGATGTCTACACCAATATCTACGCTGATGCCTACAACAATGTCAACACCAATATCAACGCCAATATCTACACTTATATCTACACCAATGACTACGCCAATATCTGCTCTGATGTCAATATCTACACCAATAACTACACCAATAACTACACCAATATCTACGCTGATGCCTACAACAATGTCAACGCAAATAACTACGCCAATATCTACACTGATGTCAATATCTACGCCAATGCTGATGCCAATGCCAATATCAACGCCGATGCCAATGCCGACACCAAAGCATATGCCAATGACAATGCCAATGCTTATTGCTGACCTTGTATCTCAAACTTCAACACTACTACATTACCTGGAGGTAATTGCCATCCATGTTCACGTTCGCAACTTTGAATTCAGAATAACAGTCACAGTATCATGAAAGAATTGATTCAAAAATCCTCTCCTAAATTATTCCTGTATGCAGAACTCTAAACCTTGAACACTGAAAATATCAAAAAACCAAACCTTACCTAAATTAATCCTCACCTAAATTAATCCTGTATGCAGCGTCTATCTCTTTTCCAAAAAACGAATTACATTGTCATTTCAAGCCTGAAATGTACATTGTATAATTACAAATATGATACAAAATTTACGTGACTCTGTATCGAGTTTGGTATGCAGCCGTCTACTACAAGCATGAGGCAATGCTAATTGAGATGTCACCTGTACCGAGTTTTGTATGCAGCCGTCTACTACAAGCATGGAGCAATGCTAACTGAGATGTCACCTGTATTGAGTTTGATATGCATCAGTCGACTGCAAGTATCAGCTCAACACTACGTGCATCCAGATCAGCCCAACACTATGAGTATTCGGATCAGCCCAACACTAACGTCATCACACTGGAGTCACACTTAACTGAAAATCATACTGAGTGCCTTAACGGACTGTTAAGGATCGATAAGATCAATCGATTGCATCAATAAAATCAACCGCATCAATAGTGAAAGAAATGAACATTTTTTGATTTATTGAAATTTTACGTGAAAATCAAATGTAACAATTCATCAATTCATTTAAAAAAAAAATAAAAAAAAATAATAATAATTTTTTTATTCAACATACTAATTTTTTTATGCAATAAAAATTGAATTTTTCTATCTATTAAATTTATGTGCAATTTCAAAAAACTATTCTTTATATATTAAACTTTCTGTTGAGATATTTTCCTTTAAATTATAAAGCTAAATCAAAAGTGATTTTGATATTCTATACCTTGGAATATTGTTTGGAAACATATAACAAATGCTATTGATGAATTTTTATAATAATTTTCAATATTATAGGACAACATATAATGTTTTTAAAAAAAAATTGTTACTGTTCTCGAATTTACAATTCAAAATTTTCCATTTGGGTCAATGTAATTTTTTCTTTAAATTTTCAAACAGTAAAATTTTTTATTTCAAGAGGGGGGTATTTGTAATATTACATTTTTTCTCGATTGGAATCGAATCTTCAATTTGAGATCTATAAAACTTTATAGTAAATATCAGAGTCATCAATATACGGACAACTTTTTGACTGAGAATTTATCGTAAATGATTGTGTTGCATATTCCATGGTGTCACCGAGGCTGGGTTGACAGAGTTAACAGATAAATGGTTTATTTAAATAGAGATGATACATAAAATTTAAAATAACAGTTTCAAAATAAAGTTATATTGAGAACAAATATGAAATGTGAATTCTAAACTTGTAATTTATATTTTTTTTTGGTGATGTGTCCGTAACATCGACACTGGTTTGAGGTGTCTACAAAGCTTTGCTCTGTTGCTTGTAGCTAGGCTTCCTGTTTCTCTCTAAAAATAAGGCTGGCTGCATGTGTAGTAATTTTGTGCTCTCTGAATATTTTCCTGTTTAAGTGGATTATTAATGTTTTAAATTGAGTTTTGAACAGTTTATAGTGTTCTATTTTGTGTATAATTTGTTTCTTGTGTATACAAGCCTATAGCCATTTTTTTTCAACTATATAAACTGGATAAGTATTTAGCTTGTAGTGACTTTTGATGCTTAAACGTGTAAGATATTGTTCTTTGTGTATTTGTGTAGTATATTGCCAAAATTCTTCTGAAGATTATAAGTTCATTTGCTCTGAAAACTGGATTCCTCATTCATAGGCGATAGATCCATTCATAGTTTACCAAGAATCTATTACGTTGGAGCCGATAACCTTCCTTAGGTTAATAGGTGAAAATTTGCTATCCAACCGATTTAGGAGAAATTGGTAGCATGGCAAAGGTTAGTGCAAATTAAAGACTTACTTTTGGGGTTGTCGCTGTTTTCGTGAATTAAATCTTAACTGTACTCCAATCCATAGGTTTGGGGACAGGACGGGATTACCAATAAGATTTATCGAAAAAACCCTTTCCTTTGAGATTCGTATGATATCTCCTAGCTTAAATTTTGGTTTTGAATTTTTCAATTTATATTGTCCATTGAATGCAGAATTCAAAGACATTAAAACATGATTACAATCTTTCTTGCGGACATCTTCAGGTTTCATTCTAATTGAAGTGTGCATTGTTGCATTATAATTTCGAACCGAACTGTCTAGATTGCTTATCCATTTTTTGGTTCCACGTTCAGTTAAATATCTATAAATTTCTGCTTTCATTGTTCTATTCAACCTTTCAACTATGAAAGCTTTCTTATCACTTGAAACATTGTCATGTTTAATACTGTATCCATCTTGTAACACTTTAATTTTTGAATTAAAGAATTCTGTTCCATGATCTGATTGGAACAACTTAACTCGCTTATTTTCAGAAATAATTGGTTCGAGTGCAACAAATACAGATTGACTTGACTTGTCTTTTAATGGTACACAATATGCGAATTTTGAAAAACAATTAATAACAACTGAGATATAACTATAATCTTTATTAAAACGTGATAAACTGCTCATCTCAATGAGATCAGCTTGAAGCAAGTCTTTTCCACTTTTCAACTCATATTTGCGATCAGGATAGTTGACACATGGCACACTATGAAGTTCTATCGTTATCTTAGATCTAAGAATATTCATATTTACAATGGGAAATCAAAATTATTGGTGTTGGATGATTGTCACGGGACATACTGATCAATCAGTCAGAGCAATGTCGGCACTCTATGATGTCTAAAAGGCAAAGTGTCCATGCCATTCTATGCAATGTATCTCTTGTCATCATAAGGACTCAAGCAGATTTTTGCACATTCAATCTGATACATGGTGTGATTATAGGATCTCATCATATTGAATTTTTCAATGTGTTCACAACGTTCAATCAGCAATTTCTTGTATAAATTAAAATTGAGTTTTCTACATTTCACTCCACTCTGTACACCCTTTGCTACACATTTATTTATAGGTTCTTCATTCTCATTGCATACTAAATAGGAGTAATGTTTAGATCAAAGCATATAAATTGACCGATAGGCTTTGAGGCTGTCTTGTCCTTGAACTTTCCTACAACTCCATTTCTCTCCATGGAAAAGCAGGGGTGGTAAGGGGGGTAGTTACTAGTGTCGAAAAGGTTCAAATTTTCTTTAATCCACTGATACACATCCTCTACTTTTACATTTAAAAGAAAACTATCGGTATCGGTCATACAGAGTTCTACGCGATCCCACAGAATAATTTTTTGCAATTTATAATAGAAAAAATCGTACATATGGAATTTACTCAACCCCAGTATGGAAAACCCGGAATAGATAGGCTTGTCCATTTTCAGTTCCAACTTACGAGAGAAAACCGCAATCACGTTCAGACTAATTATTGGCCAGCATTTGCATATGGATTTGAAATGTACTTATCCAATCGTTTTTCATCTGTGATAATTTCAACATTGATATGTTTCTGGACTGATTGAATAGTCCTGCCAAAAATAAGATTACAACATGCCTTAAAGGAAGATACTTCAAATTCATTTTTCGTGGTCTGTCTATTGCAGATATTGAAGTCGATGTAGCTTTTCAGCCAGGGTGATTGGGAAAAGCTAATAACGTGATGTACTTTCATTAATTGCAAACCGAGCTTAAGGTGGAGTTTAAAATTGAGGTAGTGAACAATGTACTTTCTACTGTCAAAAAGTGTGTTCATGAGCTTTTTGGTTCCAGTTTGACCATTCTCATTTGTTTGATAGTTTGACAGCAATTCATGAGGAGGTGTTTGGTGGAGAGGTGCGAGTGGGAAGCTGGCATGCTTATCATTCTTATCATTCTATTACATATCCAGTTTCTGAATTGCTGTCCAAATTCGTGAAATCAAGCTTGGAAATTTCTTCCTCAGTGAGGAATTTGAAATTTCCAACAGGTAAGTTTCAACTCATGGCCTCCAAGTATAAACTGTTCGCATCAATATAAAGGAGATAATTACTCGGTTTTGAGGGGTCGTAGGTCTCAGGTAGATGCTTGTTATTTGCCTCACAATAACATTTACCGATGAATGAGACCCCACCCCTCATCAACGCCTCAAACATGAGATGCATGTCAGGATGTGTGATTAACTCTAGTTCGACCTTAGTGTACTTCAACATGCAATTCTAGGTAAAGTGCTCGAGGGAAACAAAATGAGTGACATCAAGGCCATATGAGCCAAAAAGCATGGACCTCATAGATTCAAAAACTTCCGCTAATAGCAACACATCCAAACATAAATAGAAATCATGATATTCAACGAGAGATTTCAGTTTGAATGTCTAGAACACTCTTTGTGCATGCTCATATTCTTCGTGAGACAGAGGTGTATCAGTTAAATCATTATGAAAATATTCGATGGGAGGAAGTGATGTTTCTGCAAATTTTTCGGGACAACTCATGTATGAGTAAGGATATATTCCTTTTTTCAACAAGAGATGTCTGTGTTCGCATGGTGGGTCATGAAACACTGAAAATAAACGTTCGAACTTCTTCTCCATGTCTATACTCCCTACCAAATTACATTGCAATGTAATAACTGTTTGTATTATAAATAAAACTTCATTTTAGCACAATAACATTTATTAATTTCTTCTTGAACATGACAACATTATTGAGACAAACTTCTTCTAGCCGACACATTTCTGTCTAACCTCTCTAGTCTATTTCGATAATCGATCTCTGGACTATATCGATAGGTCGATTCTTAATGTATAATCGATACACAACATATTTATGACATCCCCCTTTTTTTTAAAAAACAGAACAAATCATAATACTTTACTATTACATGTAATCACACTTTTACCAAAATCAAAACTTGAACCATAATAAACACAAGTGAATGAACAATGAAAATTAATTCAATAATCAATACAATATTCATAATCTTGAATCAAGTTATTTTCTATTACTAGTCCTTATAATATTACACACATTTGTATTACTTGTAAATTGAAGTATTTACTTCCAAGGATTTGTTCATAAACTTGTCGGAATATAAAAATCTAATTTTGCCTACTGGAAGTGTCAAAAATCTCGCTGACGTATTTGCGAATGAAATTCCATTTTTACATTTAACGAGTGCTTTCAGACTGAAATGCAAATCAAACCCGGAGAAATTGTGAAAATAACACAAAATGTACTCCGGAGTACAAGCTGATAAATTACAAGAAACGTGGGCTGCACATAGGTAATTTCTGGTTTCATGACGTGGTGACAACATTCAATATCAGTGTCTAAGAATGGTTTGGTGCAAAGCCCACAGTTTACCAAATTTTGAAATTTGCACTCTTGACTTTTGGATGAATGTTGTATCGGAATTTCACGTTTCATATCCTCATACAAAATGTCACCGAGATCTGTAATTTTGTGAAGAAATTTCTCCATGATTTTTTCATCTTAATTACTCGATCTATGGAGTACAGGTCTGTGAGCAATTTCCCCATTCACATCGATAATAACAAAATAATACCAGCAGGGAATATGTCACACTGTTTTCTTTGTATAGCTATGAGTAATTTCATCGGAATCGGATTCATCATCATCATTATCGATATTAACAACGTAAGTTTCTTAATCCACGTGAATTGTATACTTTTTCTTCAACATTGTGCCTAGTTTCTTAAATTTAATTGTGTCTCCGTGTTTAGGATATGAAACACGCTGTAATTGAAACTTGGAACAAAGCTGCTCATGTTCCATCAAAAGTGCTTTCTCATCACAATTTTTAGATTTGTTCAATGTGAATCTATGAAAACAGAAATTACAAACATGTACTTGACCATTGTGTTTTGAAAGGTGAGAGAGAAGGCGTGATAATCCGTTTTTCCCATTTGCGGTATTAATTGAACAAAAATGTGTTTTTCCTGCATCAGCTTTCAACATTGAAAGATTAATTTGGTGTTTACAAGTGCGGAAAATGCTCGTGTGGTAGGGGAAAAACTTTTTGTTGTCACACATGATGATGTGAATTGCAATATCCAGATTCAGTATTTAAAATTTCTTAATATTGCGTGTTGTCACCAGAAAATTTACACCTCGCGTATTGAGTGTGTGAGCAAACTTGCTCAAATACTTTACAGTCAAGCACGAGTTCTTTGGTTTCTGATGGAAATATTCGAGGACCGACCATAAAAAGCATTTTTCGTCAGACAGATTATTGACATTTATAATACAATGTTTGTTTTTAAGAAACTGGGGTGTTTGAATGAAACTGGATGTGAATATTGGATCTAATTTAATCACGTTCACATCCAGTGACTCAATTTTCTTCAACACCCAACCACTGCCATGTCGAACAAAGTTCTCAAAAGATGACAGGATTTTTCTTATGGCCAACATGAAATGATCATTAAAATCTTCATAATACTCAAGCGCATTTAGTGCTATGTTGGAGTAACTATGAAGATTGACAAGAGATGAGACAGACTCACTAACCTCATCATCCATCACCACTTATTTGTACAATAAAACATTTAACACAATGAACCATTTCACATTCCCATCATACCATGCTGCATGCTCCCTAATTATCTCGAACACACAAAAACTTGAAACGCAACGTTTCAAGCTCTCGAGCATGACTCAATGTTGATTTCCTTGGGATCCTCAATGCTAATATGATGGCAGACCGCGCTGGAATTCATGCCACGTAGTCTGTGTTCCCTCGGCATGATGATGATGATGATGATGATGTTAGATTCTGCAAAAGAATAACGATCTCATTACTCTAATGACAATGTCATTAGAGTAACGAATGTGAGAGTGTCAACACCTAAAAACAAACGTGCTTTATCAGCTAAAAGTGCGAGAATATTAGAAAAGTTAGGTTTTATAGTCGATTGACGGAATGTCAGGAGGAGGAGCTGCAATTAGTGAAATTCTGGACGTGGAGACAGAGCTTCAGTTTTATAATGATATAACCAAATTCCAATTTCACACTCATACAGTTCATTCGGGACAAAAAAAAAAAGCTCTGATGAGGCGTGTATAGGCATAAATTCTTCAGATGCCTATTCTTTACCTTGCAAATCATTTATATTCATTGAGGGAACGTTCAGCTGTACAAAAGTGGGAGCAGAGCCAGCTGGTCCACCGGTTGTGGCAGACTATAAATCAAGCAGTAACGTAATTGGTAACCTTTTTGACGAAATATGATATGAATTAGCAGGTCAACAAATTTCTTAATCAAGATTGATTGGATTAACATCTACAATTAAAGCTATACTTGTGGAGAATACGCTTGATAAAAACATATATCAGTTGGCTGGTTTTGACAGAGCAGGATATATACGCTAACAGATAATAAATTCACTTTCTGTGTACCGCTGAAATCAATCCTCCCATTTTTTGAAGATTTTCAAAGAATAATTTTAAATTTGAAACAGGAACTTGTCTTTTTGAGGTCACCGACAGACCTAAATTGCATTGAGTCCGCGACTGGAACAAGCGTTAGTGTGAAAATTACAAAACTGCAATGGAGAATGCCCTACATAACTTCAGAAGATCACATAAGACTGAAATTTTTGAGACTGCTCGATGCTGACACTGAAATCGAATTTAATAATGCAGTATCTGCAAATACTTCCGCTTATTGTGTTTTAATTAGCGATTGTGTGATGGAGTACGCACCTCTGATGAGCATTGTGAAAGAAGTTCAGTAATTTTATTGATAGAGTGCACTGCACACAATATTATATAAGGTGTGCACCCTGACAAATTTGGCTCATTATCAGTTTCACCTCTGAACAGGTAACATCCAAAATGTCCTATTCTTTGTGTTCTGATATTTTGGAGAGTAAGAACAAAGTGCAAACTCGGTCTATTGGTATCCAGTGTGATCTCGATTCTGTTTCTAATCAAATTATTGTGAAAGAACTTGTCATAATTGATCAGTTTAATAATTATATTGTATTCCATTTCAAGTCGCCATTTGCAGAGACAGAATTGAGTGCAAAATTGTATAACGATGTAACATGGTTAGAACGTCACTATCATAAAATAAAATGGGAAGATGGAGATTTAGAATACACTGACTCATCAATACGTGATTTCCTTGTAGGTCATGAAAAAATTTTCACAAAAGGAACTGGGAGAGCAAAGTTTTTAAGATGATTGCATACTAATGTTCAATGTATACCAGAGGATTTTGCAAAACCCGATTTCAGCTTTTTCACTAGTTCATGGTGTTATGGTGTGTGTGACATTCATAAAAATAGACCTGATGGAAGATGTGCTTCGTTCAGTGCTCAACATTATAATTCTTTTTTGTTTGAGAATATGTATCAAACAAATAATTTCATGTGTGAGAACAATCGAATGCAAAGTATGAAAATGGCCACAATGTACACGAATTCGCAGAAAAGAAACTTCGCTCGTTATTGATTTTCCTACAACAGAAAAAAGATTCAGTGTGTTTATCGAATGCATGCATTGAGACTGCATAAAGCAGCATACATGTTGCCTGTCTACAATTAATTAAGAAAGACCGCTTAATTACTCTATAATAGTCTCAGCCTACACTTAGTTTTGTTCATTTGTTTATCATTGACCCGAGAAAGTGGTTTGCTGCTGACAACGAGTTGGAAGTAGTGTTAAAAAACTGTATTGATTGGTATGATGAGTGTGAAAGTGCAATTAGGAAATCAACTCGTAAAAATTATAGTTTGGCGAAACAATAAAAAGACATTTTTCTAAGCACGGTTAATTTAAATTACATAAGAGACTATCTATGTTATTATCGTCCTCATAATTTGTGTATAGATAAGTTAATTTAAATTGAAGATGAAATTATGAATAGTTATGGTGAAATGTGTAAATAAACTTTTTCTGTGTTCAAATGATTTTTCATTCCAATATTCCTCTCACTTTTTAGTTTAGTAGCAGCTCAGAGCTAGAGCTGATAAGACCAGCACGTGTGCCTCGATCTTTTCATTGAAGTGAGACACACCCTCCTCAGCCATCTGTTGATGCTAACAAGTATGCAATGTGCATGTTATCAATTTATAGAACAGAAACACATGCCAAATAACATGCTATAACATGCAGTGTTATGGTTTTTCAAAATTCAAAAATTAACTCGTCTCTTGATGGCAATTTCATTTAACGAATTTGATTCAATTGGAAAGAATATCAAATTTTAAAATATTAAACAGAAAATGTGCAATTTCCAATTTTATCTGAGATATTCGAATTACTTGATATACTAGATACAGGTCATCTAGATTATGGTTGTATAAATGATCCGCTATTATCTGTTGTTACAAATTCTGATAAACTTTGGAAATGCTTGTACGATATTGCAGATAGAAAATGTAAAAGAACTTAGATCATTGACCTCTCTGTAGAGATATGGATTCACTTTAATCTGACAGTATATCATTAGATGTAGAGAGAGAGAGAGAGAGAGAGAGAGAGAGAGAGAGAGAGAGAGAGAGAGAGAGAGAATTTCTCAATTCACTTTAATCTGTCAGTATAGCATTGGATGTAGAGAGAGAGAGAGAGAAAGAGGGAATTTTTCCCTCAAAGGGAAATTATTTTTTCCCTCATCCAATAGTCGATAGTTGATAATCGATATCCACCCTTCTCATCTATACTGGTGAAGGAGAAGGGAAAATCTTTTTGAGAGAGAGAGAGAGAGATATCTCTCCTTCTTCATCACCCACCACACTGAGAGAGGGGGAGTGAGAGAGAGAAGGTGATTAGATCAGATTAGATTAGATAAGATTAGATAAGATTAGATTAGATTAGATTAGATTAGAGAGAGAGGGAGAGAGAGAGAGAGAGAGATTGGTTGATTGATTGATAGATTGAGTAATTTATTCATGTAGATTACAATATATACTGGCTTATACACTTATATACAATAGCTTACAATACAGAAAAATTATAGATGAATTTATATAATATGGACTAAGAAAATAATTATTGAACTGTATATGATATGAAAAAGTAATTTGTAATATAATAACTATAGATAATTATATTGTTATGCATCTACATAAATTGGCAGAGCTTTGGACATATCAATGTCCATTCTTCGGAAAGAATATTAAAAATATCCTCCCCACTAACTCTCTACCAAAAGAGAGAGAGAGTTAGAGGGTGTGAGAGAGATGTATAAGGGGGAAAATCTATTTTTAGAACACCCCCCACCTTGTGGTGGTGTGGGAAGGGGCCTGGGGGTTGTGGGATGAAAGTGGTGGAGAGGGGGGAGGGGGATTTCAAGCAAAAAAGCTTCCTTTAAATCTCAAATCCCCTCTACTCTTATATGAGACAGCTGCTTCCCTTTATTCCATTCAGACAACATCATCTGAATAGAGAATACTTTCAAATTAAAAGCTTTCAATCCGATTTGAAATGTAGACAATACTATCTATCACAAGCCCAATTATTATTGTGTTATACATTACAACAATCTTTATCTCACAAAACGTGCAGTGAGGTACTTGGCAAACCTGGATTACAATCAATCATACAGGAATGCATTTGAAGAACTAAAATTACTGACCTTTCCGTGTATTTATATTTATGTGTAGTATCATTCATTGCTCATAAGATTAAATCATTGAAAAAGAATTGTGTTGTTCATGGTTATTCTACTCGTGACAATTGGGGCCCATTTATTAATCACCACAGATTAAGATTCTCTGACAAAAGTCCACGTGTAATTGGTTTGAGACTGTTTAAAAAGTTACCAAAATGTTTATAAACCCCATCAATAAATTTCAAAAGAGAACTCTATGCATACTTAGTTAATAGGGCTTACTATAGTGTAGATGAATTTCTGAATGATGACACTTGAATTCTGCTGTTGTATTATAAATGTGTTCTTATCATAGTTATATGCTTATATTTCTAATTATACATTGTTATTCTGTCTATTCCTATGTTTTGACTTGGCCTGTATGTTCTTTTTTGGCTCAATTAAATGAATTTGAATTCAAATTTAGAGTATTGAAAAGTGAAAATTCAGATTCAATGCATAACAGACAGTGCAACTGTCTCTCTCAAGGCCAAACATAGAGCAACAGAGGAACCAATACAACAGAAGCTGGAGAAATGAGTCGCATTTCTATCACCTCACAATGAACATTACATTCAACTACCATATGTTTGGAGAGATTGATTTTAAATTTCTTTTGCTATCATCCGGTCACTTCCTGAAACTACCGTATTATTCCAGATGTTCCATGAATACTTTGATGTTTTAAAATAAGGTTGCCAAATTTGGTAACTCAACTACAGCTATTATAATGTTTTTCATTTGTTCACACTTTCTTACGTTTTCAACAGACTATGGATTATGATGTATTGTAGAGTTGAATTTATTGGTAAATTATTTTATTATTACAGTAATAGAAACTTGTATCAGCAGTGATGACCATTAAAAATAAAAAAATAATATTTTCAAAATGCATTCATTAATTTGTGCTGCTAAAGTTGTATTCCATCAGCTGCACGGATAGAGTGTCACATAATTTATATATTCATTAGATTTTCATGTTCTATAAACGTTATCGCGGCAGACGAATTGGAAGTGTATGATACTATATTGCTTTCACGATTCATATCCAATAAATTTATAGGCTATGTGCTCTAGCCACGACGACGAGTCTTCACTGAGGAATGCTTGTTTGTAATTTTTTATTGCTCTCATCGATCAACTTCAAATTTCCAAAACGAATCATTTGAAAGATTATCCAGTTTGAATTCGTTGGCCACTTTGTTGTCATTTCACTCCTTGGTTTTTTTTAGGAAATTACAAGATAACATTGAAAGTGCATGAGAAGAATATCATAACAAATACCAAATGAGCTGTCAGTTGGATTATCATGAACATGCAATTAATAACAGTTATTAATTATGTTACTCAATACAACTTCTCTGGATTTTCCCCTGTTCGCAATAGAACAGCTGACAATATTAGAGGAAATTTGAGTGAGTCCTCCAGCCAGAGGCTCACTAGTTATTCATCTACACATTTGATAAAAGATTTTGATAAATAAGTTATGTTTCTTAACTTCAATGAATTTGAGTCAAATTTTGAGACCAAATATGTACATACTAGGATTTGTGACTGTTGATAAATGAATAAAATCAATTTAAAATCAGTGTAAAATAACAGCTGTATTGAGCGTTTCAGATTGCGGGTCACTGTTTTCCCTAGGTTGAAAAGGCAATGAATTTTCAGTCGTTGTGGTATTGAGACAAGATTCCATGTGACAGCCTGTACACACGATCTGTGATGGTTGCTCCAATTCACAGCGATACTGCTCTAATTGTTATTCTAGACTGGTGCTTGTCAAGTGCGCATTCATAGTCTAGGCTGGATAAGGGGAGCCGCCCTAAATGAACGGGAATCGCCGATGGGATTCAGTTTTCTGAAAACATAATGAATGAATAGAAACGAATGGGAAAATGACGCAAGCGGTGGTAGATATCGTAAGCTAAGTGGGAACGTGAGAGTTTTTGAGAAGGAGGGTGTGAGCATTGGTAAGCGTGGGTGTCAAACAATCGCCTCAAACTCCGCCGGAGTGAAATTCGTGGGCGGTAGCTTTTACTCCCTCATTACTTCTACTTCTCCTCCTCGCTTTCATTTCTCCATTCTCCTTCTTCACTGCATCACTTATCGTGTACTAATCGAACTGCTGCTACTCATCAACAAATATACTATTCCCCGCGGTCACGTCCTCCCATCACTGTTAAAACATTTTTCGCCGCAGGGAATTTATTCCCCCATTCACAGAAAGCTGCTTCCTGGAGCTTCCTCTTTTCTCCTATTCCACAGCAGCACGGGTTTCTTTTTGCACAAACCTCAAGCTCTTGATTCACTGCCATGCGCTGCTGTTCCGTATATTCATTTGGAATTACACATTCAAACCCCCCCTGTGGGCCTACTCTAGGACTTGAATCCATATGATATGAAACTATTAACGTATCCAAACATTATAGCCCTTGAATAAGATAAATTTATCAATGATATGAAATGATAAGTGGACATTAAGAGTAAAAATGATTCTTGTTTCCATCGGATATCACAATTCCAAACACATTATTAGATACTTCCATTCAATCTTTTATATTAATATTGTTTTCTTGTTATTTTTGTTCTCTTGTGGTGTGAATAAACTATTGAAAATGGAGAAAAATAAATTTGTACCCCTGACTCTCAAAAAAGAAATAATTTGTTCATTTACAATAAATATGTGGCATGGGAATTTGTATACACTCAATCTCATTCTACTGGATTATTTATCAATGATGAGCAGGTCTACCCTTTGCTCTGCTGCAAGGGAATCACAAAATAGATTGAAGCACAGTTTTATAGTTCCTAGCCCAGTCGATAAAGGTTTTTTTTTGGTCCGAGAATTAAATAAAAGCTGAATCTCTCACTATCGATAGAACCCACCAAGAGGGTCATTCTTCCCAAAAGTCCCAAGAAATCCCCTTGGAGCTTTCCCCCCTAGCCACTCTCAGAGTTGAGAAATGCAGGTAATCACGGAAAATCAATCATATCTGTAAACATCGATTGGATTCCATCACATGTTATTTGACCCGTTACATTATGTACTACAATACTAGCTATATTCATTTTTTCGATAAAACTAACAGTTTTTTTTATAAAATGATATATAAGTAAAAATCTAGGGGTTTTTCGATTTGATTTTCTTGTTCTCTGCGATTAATTTCGAAGAAAGTAATTTTCATGGAAAATGAGCGGAATAATAAATCTAGCCATTTTCATTGTTAATCCATTGATGTATATTCTAATGTATTTGTTATTCGATTTGACACCGTGGGGGGAGAAACAGCCGACGCTGTACGGTGCGGCTGATTCCCTTCACCATAGTAAACTGTAACTGCTTTCTACATTCACACTATGGCACCCAAAATAATCACTTTTGTCTATAATTATATTGTGACTCATGTTCCAATATGCGTTGAATCTGAATTTTCACTTTTCAATACTCTAAATTTAAATTCAAATTCATTTTATTGAGCCAAAAAAGAGCATACAGGCCAATTCAAAACATAGAAATAGACAGAATAACAATGTATAATTAGCAATATAAGCATATAACTATGGTGAGAACACATTTATAATACAACAGCAGAATTCAAGTGTCATCATTCAGAAATTCATCTGCACTATAGTAAGCCCTATTCACTAAGTATGCATAGAGTTCTCTTTTGAAATTTATTGATGGGGTTTATAAACATTTTGGTAACTTTTCAAACAGTCTCAAACCAATTACACTAGGACTTTTGTCAGAGAATCTTAATCTGTGATGATTAATAAATGGGTCCCTATTGCCACGAGTAGAATAACCATGAACAACACAATTCTTTTTCAATGATTTAATCTTATTAGCAATGAATGATACTACTCGTAAATATAAATACACGGAAAGGTCAGTAATTTTAGTTCTTTAAATGCATTCCTGCACGATTGATTGTAATCCAGGTTTGCCAAGTACCTCACTGCACGTTTTGTGAGATAAAGATTGTTTAGTGATAAAAAGATTGAAAAAGTATTATAAGATTGATAAAGTGTTATAAAGTGAATATAAAGATTGATAAAGTGTTATAATGTATAACACAATAATAATTAAGCTTGTGATGGATAGTATCGTCTACATTTCAAATCGGATTGAAAGCTTTTAATTTGAAAGAATTCTCTATTCAGATGATGTTGTCTGAATGGAATAAAGGGAAGCAGCTGTCTCATATAAGACTGAAGTTGTTTCATATGTGCAAATTTCCAATCTATCGTACGTAGTTAGTTGAGTGGAACTTCTTGCTACTATAGCCTTCATATTGACAAGCTCGTTGGCCTTATCCGTCTAGGGGGTGGATCCCCCTGGACCAACAGCTGGATCGTCCAGAGATAAGATCAGCAGGCTTGCTTCGCTCACCTGCATTTTAAATCTGAGGGTTCTTCTCTCCGACGAAAAGGCAAGAGAGACTTCCAGGCTCGATTCAATCGACAGTTTTCTTTGAATTATGTAGTACAGGGTTGCGAAAATCATTATTTTTATCAGAATTAATATGTATTCAGTTATTTCTGGATTGGACTTGGTTAGAATATTATGAGAATTATTGTACTTCAGTCCAATAGTCCTTTGACATTTGGAACAGGAATGATATGGAGAACTTAACAAATATCTATATCCAACCCTCTCAAATATGAATTTGTTTGAGAAATGTAAAAAAATGTATAGAGAACTCAATGAAAACCCCCTAAAAAACGCTGGGAGCGCTTGGAAAAAGCTATTAAAGCGCCTTTGAATAACAATCGCTTGTGTTCATTGGGCGTAATTTTGAACTCCTCTCAAGCTCAAGACAAAATTTCCAGACCCCTGCTAAGCTTCTGTACCAAGTTTGACATTTTCTCCCAATCGATTCTTGAAAAATGTAAGTAAACACAAAAAAACGCTAGGGAACGCAAGGAAAATGAAGTAGCCTATCTTTGACGTAATTCTGAAGTCCCCTAAAGACAAAATTTCTAGACCCTTGCTGAACTTCTATACGAAATCTCATCATGATCTGAGCCTGTAGGCTAAGTTTAAACATTTTTTGTCAACTAGTTCTTGAAAAAGTTGAGAAATCACAGAAAAACGCAGATTTTGAGCGTATTTCTTCCAAATTCGTTATTAGTGCGCCTCTAGATGGCCAACTGAACTAACCTGCCAAGTTTGAACGTATTTGGTCGAGTAGATTTTCAGTTCTGTCGATTATAAAGGAACGAGTGAGTGGGGTGAGTGGGTGAATGAATCAGTGACATTTCGCTTTTATATAAAATCGAATAGTTACGGTACTCTGTATTGAAATGCAGACCTTCCAAACCAGATTTCAAACTTTCGACAGAAATTTCAATGCTGATGAAATATTGTTGAGAAATAAGTGTGGGCAGAATGGTGGGAGTGAGTATAGCACACCGCATTTTTCAAATTGCTTCTGAATATAACGCTTAAACTAAATCAAACTTTTCCATTCGATTCAGAGTTGCACGTCCAATGGAACAAAGCAGTGTGATTCTCATGATAAGAGTTTATCCTTATTTTGAATGATTACGTCCTAAGGACTCGTTATGAAGTATAAAACAAGTCAGGTCAGTAGTTTTACATACGGTAATATATAATCAGCACTAATTTAACATAATTTAACACCAAATGAATCAAACCTAGTCTTGGTTTGGAAGGAACGTTTTCAAAGGGTGTGTTGTGAGTGGGTTAGATATGGTTGGTTAGTTCCGGTGGTTTAGCGAGGGGGGATAGATATGTATTTCACCCAGTTGTCTGGGAAGAAGAAAGTGAGTTTTTCAGGATTGGGTAAATTTGCAAAAATTGAGTCAAATTGCAGAAATAGAACCTAGCGCCCTCTCTTCCGACTTCCCCGCCCCTAGACCGTGCAAGATGCTGTAAAATCAAATTTTGCAAATTTCGAATATTTTGACCCCCAAGTCACCCCTCTTGAGTGCGATTTTTTTAGTTTAGAGGTTTTCCTGGTTCCTACAACGTGTCCTCTTTTCAATGAGATAGTTGAGTACATTGGGAAATGTACAGTTCTGTCTATGAGTTTTTCCAATTTTTGAATGTCAAATTTTCTTTAAAATTGATCTCTCCTGGGTCCCCCTTTGAGTTTGGGCGAAATTCAGCTATGCATAAGGTGCGAACAGATATACGCGCCGCGAACATGAGCAATTCACTTTTAATCAGCTGACTATATCTGTATTTTTACAGAAACGGTGAGATACAGATATAAAAAGCTTGGCATCAGCTGATTTAAAGTGAATTGCTCATGTTCGCGGTGCGTAAATCTGTACGCATCTATAGAGACTAATCATGTACTTTGTTGGCGTACTGATCAATAAAGATCTCAACGAATTTTTTGTGTAAAGGAAATTTTAAAATGTCACCCAAAAATTCGGGGTGTCTGAGGGGTGCCATGGGAGCAAAATTTTCAAGGACTGGAGGTTTTCCTAAAGCCTCCAGTGTGCTATGTAACAGATTCCGTGTTCACTTTTCACAGCAGTTTTGGCTAATACATAACCTCCATTTTAAATTATGGAGTTCAGGTTGGACGTTTTTGGTGAATAACTTCATCTGACTCCTTCAAATTATATCTTTCAAACTTTATAATGAATAAGATATTCTTATCCACAAAATGTTATTTCAATCATTTCCCATATGCGCTGGTTGGTTGATTCTTAAACTACCTAACAAATAAGTGATACCTTACTGTACTATGCTTGAGTGGTCGTAGATAAAATCTGTATACACAATACAACAGTTATGGTCTTAAAAGCACTCGAGAATGTTAAAGTCGCGCGCTTGCTCGCTTGTCTCTTAATTCTACATTTCCATTATTCATTCTTGTCGCTGTAATCCAACTCGAGCGTTAAAAATACCTTCATTACCATAAAGAAGCGTTGGAGAAAATAATAATTACTATTGTGACACTACTATTCTGAGAATAGAGTACTTTTCAGATAATGTTCACCATTAATATTGGCTATCTGAGTTTTACGTAATTTTCTCATGAATTAATTGGATGATGTAGGCTATAATTCTTCATTCACAATAATGAATCCCCTCCACATTTGCAGACGTATGAACACATTATTAACAAAAGAATGTCATATTCAACAATATTGTGAAATTCAGATGACAGTTATATTTCTATCAGACAAGATATGTTTCTAATTTGAGTATTTGAAAAGTTTTGTTACTTTTAGGGCCGTTTTCACACTTAAAGCTTGAACTGAATTAAACTAGCTGGTTGCATAAACTAAAATTAACCTTATACTATCACAAATGAGACATGATATGGATTCAATCCAGATTAATGTGAAATTTCGTTCAAACTGGTACTGTGCAAACGGCACTCAGTTGCGCTTGAAGCAAAGGAAATGCAGAGCTAGCACTTCGAATGGCTGTGTTGAAAATTGAAACATATTGTTGTTACAGAGCATATATGAAAAGCTTTATTATCTATACATGAATAAGAAAATATCTTAATGTGAATTGAAATTTTTTTATTGAGATTAATGTAGCTTAGTCTATCATTGCTAAATTGCCTGTCCCCTTTAAGTCATAGGCAGTTTGACAAAAAGCAAACATATACTATAAGCCAGTTTATGTTGAATGTAAATGCAGAACCTTCTTGGAGTGTTATTATTAACTGACTTTATAGATGTAGATTAGGCTAATAAAAATGAGGCTTTCTAGAACTTGTCATTTAATAATAAAAATTGAAAATAATATATTACAAAACCTCAGGCTCAAAGTCCAGATCACCTGAAAATCCATCTACATCATCCACTATGTCTTCTGAACTAGATAGCCCTTTATAAAAGCTGTGTCAGTCCTTTGGAATGAGGTGGAACAACGATTTGATATCTCGAATTTTTTCATTGCTTATGGGTTTTCATTGAGGCCACAACATTGTCAATTTGCTAGAAAACAAGCTGCTTCTTTCATTTTCTTCTACGTGATGATCAGGGCTAACAGATTTTTTGCACTTCTTTGTAGATTTCTTGATTGCTTTTCTATATTGTTTTGAAAAGTTTATCTCAACAAAGTCATCTTGTTTCCAGTCACTTTTAACAAAAATCTTTTCTGGTTCAGACTGTCTCACTTGAATTATCCTCAATTTGAGCCAATTAACTTGATCACCATGAATATTTTTTTTTCGGTTAGTTATTGATTTTTCCAGCTGCTCTGTACTCACAAAATCTTCTTTTTTCATGCTTTCCACATTGAGTTTGTTTTTTTTTCTACATGACCTGATAACTTGCTCGTAGTCTGTGGGAACATACAATCGTTGCTGCATTTTTAAACATGATTCTATGTCTGAAAAGTCCGAGTCATTTCTCAAAAAACTGTGACCAGACACTAAGAAATGTTGTGTGATGTTTTCTAATGTGGGGTGTTCTCCCAAAACAGCTTTCAACATCAGAATTAGTTTTATGTTTCTATTTTGACCCCCACATGAGTCTGACCATAGAAGTAGGTGTTTTGTACCTTCTGGGATATAATGGAGAATGTGTTTTCTCAAACATGATCCAATCTCCTGCGCTCCTCTGCCTGCACTTCCCTCAACCCATGTATAACAAAAACCTCTGTCTTTGGAATCATGAACTCAATTCTATTGAATTCGAATTATTTTGCTTCTGAATAACTAGCCGATCACAAACATGACATGTGTCTTTCTTCAGTGGTTTGCATTTCAAATTGAACTTGCTATAAAATATTTGCTTGTATGTAGCTATTAAAACTGGACTTGTATGCTCCTCTGAATACAACTTATACATTATTGGAATGGTTGTTTCAGGATTCAAATACTCTGATTCTGTTACTGATCGGCAATAATGTGACACATATCTTGGACATTTCGGAATATGACTTATAACCTCTTCTGTTTTCAAACTTGACAGTTTGTTGTGACCACCAGCCTTTCCTCTTCCATCTTCAACACTGGATTGTTTCTTCTTTGACAATGCTACATTTATTGAACAGCTGGAAATTCATAGAGTTTGCATGAAAATATTTTTACACACTTTTTTATCCAGTAAAAAGTACTCCCTTGATGTAGTTCTTCGTTCTGAACCCTCAACCCTCTTTCGTTTAATTGGAACTTCTTTGACCATGTTTTGTATCAAAAAGCACCTAGCCTCATATGATCCAGTTTTATGAAAGTTTCTAAATGCTGCTTCTCTCATCTCAGTTGACAATCTTTTATTACATTTTAATCTACAATTACACTGGTAATCTCTAAAATCTTTTGAGATTTGATATTTCCTCTGCATGTTATGTAATCTTTATTTGTATTTACCTTCCTCTTCTTTATTTCTCTATTTTGGCTCTCAAATTTCCTCTTCCGTCCTTTCTTAGGGCGACCTGTATGAGTGCTGTCCTTGTCTATGGCATCATCTGAAAAAACCATATTTTCATCATCTGAAACAACCATATTTTCATTTTGTCTCACTTCTGGGTATGGATTTCTCTGAACTTCTTTTTCATTCTGATGATTAATGTTCAAATCACGACTTTTTACATCAAATACTCTATTATTACTATCAGGAAGAGGACTAACATTCCTATTACCACTATTTATTGGTGAGTCTATCCCATTTTCTGTCAATACTATGTACTCATCTAATACAAAGTCTTGTGTTTCTATTAGGTGTCCTAACTCAGGATCATCTATTTCAATGATAGCTGAATCACTGAGTAAAAAGCTACTGCCACTCATGTTAAAGCCATCAGATAACTCCCTAGTATCTGTGTTATCTCCTGGTATTCCACTCATGTCCATTTGTAGGCCTGTATTATCACTCACAGATTCATTGGTGTTCTCTTGATGCATTGTACTCTCTGATATAAGTTCAGAATTCTGCTCCTCTGTCATTTCTGGCAAATTGTTGCTGTTTTGTAGTATTTCACTCACTTGCAGGTCTCTCTTATCAGTTACAGATTCATTGGTGTTCTCTTGATGCATTGTACACTCAGATGTAAGTTCACAATTCTGCTCCTCTGGTATTTCTGGAAAATTGTTGCTGTTTTGTAGTATTTCACCCACTTGCAGGTCTCTATTATCAGTTACAGATTCATTGGTGTTCTCTTGATGCATTGTACACTCAGATGTAAGTTCACAATTCTGCTCCTCTGGTATTTCTGGCAAATTGTTGCTGTTTCGTAGTATTTCACTCACTTGCAGGTCTCTATTATCAGTTACAGATTCATTGGTGTTCTCTTGATGCATTGTACACTCAGATGTAAGTTCACAATTCTGCTCCTCTGGTATTTCTAGCAAATTGTTGCTGTTTCGTAGTATTTCACCCACTTGCAGGTCTCTATTATCAGTTACAGATTCATTGGTGTTCTCTTGATGCATTGTACACTCAGATGTAAGTTTACAATTCTGCTCCTCTGGTATTTCTGGCAAATTGTTGCTGTTTTATAGTATTTCACTCACTTGCAGGTCTCTATTATCAGTTACAGATTCAATGGTGTTCTCTTGATGCTTTGTACACTCTGATGTAAGTTCACAATTCTGCTCCTCTAGTATTTTTGGCAAATTGTTACTGTTTTGTAGTATTCCACTCACTTGCAGATCCCTACTATCTCTTACCAGTTCACATTCACTTGGATTTGCTGTACAATTTGGTATTAGTTCAGAATTATTCTGCTTTTCTGGTCCTAGGCTCAGGTTTTGGTCAGATGTATTGCAGGTATCATTGTATTGCTTGCAATCCTAGAAAAAAAGCCAAGTATAAGTTGAATAATAAATAAGCTACCTAGCTAGTATATCATTAACACTACTTGTAATGCACATATAGCTGACACCATAAAGTTGGGCAGTCTCTTGTATGTGATGAAACCTAACAGCTGATATAATGCAACTATTGTCTCTTTTGATTTCAAAAACATCACCAAGGCCTAGCTAAATGACAACTCTAATTGACATAAGCTGTTGGAGCACACAATTAGAAGACAAAACTTCCTAACATTTTAGCATCAGCTATACCATAGGTTATTATGAAGTTCAATATTCTGTGGATGACAATCACTTGACAAAAACTTGTAACAGGTTACCATTTTATGGCCGCAGGCCCCAAAATGTTAAAAATATAAAACAATCATTGGTTTGGTCTATATTTCGTGGTATGACCGTAAATCTACGTTTAGGTTGAATCTACTTTTCTACTGAATGATTTTTCCATTGGAAAATGTTGCATAGACAGCAGTCAGCTGATTACCATCACTAAGCAACAGGTTCGCGGTACAAATTCCACTACATAGCAGAATAACATATGCATTGTGAACACCTCTTTTGTTTATTTTGGACTGTGTCCAAAGTCATTTATACTAGCATTTTCAAACACAGAAACATGAATAAAGTGTAGGCTAATAATGGGAGGGAAAATTACTAACCTTTGAAGTAGTTTATATTTCTGATTGATGAGTCAATAATCCCCCTCTCTGATTAGTGATTTCCTCATAGCTCTTGCAATCCTGAAAACAAAAATGAAGTTTCAACTAAATTCGGCAGTGAAAGTCTAGTCTATCACCAACAAACTGTACTTTGTGATACACATAAATTTGGTATAAAATGCAATTTTATATGTCTAAAAGCAATTTGATAATTATTTAGTACAAGCACTTTTCCTTTTTCCAACTATTTCCAGCTGTTTTTAAACCCATCCAATCTATTTCCAATATCAACCACACCTAAGCCCTAACCTATGCTTATAGGAGAAGTGCTTATACTAAACAAATACCAGCAATTTTGTTCAAGATGTTAGGTTATTCACATAAAAAGTTACTCCTTCCACCAAATGTTTGGAGTAAATTCAAATTCCTATGTATAAATGTTCTATTTAGGTAACCTGCATGGATTGTATTTTCCAGCATTTGTCAGGATTCTGGATCACGAATTTCCAATGAGAATGCTGGGAATCTAAATGCAATGAAAGCACTAAGAATTTCAACAATTTTAAGTCTAATTTTGCTCTTCACAATCGAAGAAAGCAGTGAAGATTTTGGAACATAAAATCATAAACAAAATAATGTAGGTAGGCTACTGTATCCAGATGATGCAAGTAAAAGGTTGACTTACCTCTGAAGCAGAATAATTCTTTTTTCCTAAGTGAATCAATAATCTTCCTCTTGATTTGTACTTTTTACGTTCCATCTTGATTAAATGACAGTAGAACAGAGATTACATTAAAATCCAGTGGAAGAGGAAGCCAAAATTAATAAATTCTAACCTCAATGCATTACTAATGCCATGCCAGCTACATGATGAAGCAGACAGTCAACAACTGAAATAATACACGCACAGCTGATTTGCAATAGAAGACCGAGTGAGGTCTTTGGTCTACCAATGAAAAATGGAATGTCTCTTGGTCTATGATTGAAAATTTACTATTCTGATAGTCTATCATTGCAAAATACAGAAGATGTGATAGAGCGTGAAGTCGCTTAGATTTCTTTAATTTTTACAAGTTGGTATTGAAATACATAGGTACACAGAACTTCTTGTAGAGAGAGATTAGCCTTTCTTCTACCAGAAAGCGCTGGAGCTTGAAAATGCACAAATATGTCGCTTAGTCTACCAATGCATAACGCTATCCAATTGTTTTGACAAATTGGTATACGTTACTGTGCGCTGTCTGCTGAAAAACGTTGTGAAAATCACTGACCAGCTGACCTAAGTGTTGCATGTATGTGCAGCAAGTACATTCCCTATCTATAAATAAATTGGTAGCATGTGGTGTAATGGCACGTACGTGCCGCATGTAACGTGCCAGAGCTCTACTTTTCCCGTCTATAAATTGCCATGTCTATAATACGGCCACTAGGTTGAATATGGAGAATGTAGTATTCAATTAATAGAATGAAAGTTTCATATTTTTTTCTTTTGTGGCATACTTCTCATAAATTTGTGATTTGGAGCAACATTGAAGAATAAGGATTATTTTTGCTTCTCCAATAGATAGAGAGCCCCAGTGGAAGTGATCAATAAGAAATGTATTGATATCAATAGGTATTTGGGCCAATACACATCAATAGGTATCCATGGATATCTATTGATGTGTATTGGCCCAAATATCAATACATATCCATGGATATCAATACATAACCAGATGTCTTGATATGAATACACATCAATAGATATCCATGGATTTTTATTGATGTGTATTGGCCCAAATACCTATTGATATCAATACACATCAATAGGTATCCATGGATATGAATACATAACCAGCTGTATTGATATCAATACAGATCAATAGCCATCCATAAGCAGCCTGTCCCCTTTATAGAAAAAAATCCTCTTTCAAATCTAGGAGAGCAGCTTAGAATCAAGATAACATCTGCAAGTATTAGAATATTCTAACTCAACTGCGACTAGTATCAGACAAGGGAGTATACCTGTTTAATTATCCATAATCAATATAAGTAAATTGGATTCAGTGGATAATGTCAATTGACATCTCGATATAGAATTAAGGAATGTGAATAGTAAAGACATAAATAACGTGAAAATTTGTTCATTGAAATAACTCTTATGCATGTCATTTATTTACGAAGAAAGGTCCTCATTGTGGTTCTCCAGGGGACTTTAATCTCTTCCTGTTCAAAGTAGCAATTTTTTGAGCTACATACTGGTTTATGTTACTGCACCTCAACAGCTGAACGGTTACATTCCTCATCACATGATGAGCTCATTGATAGAGTCAATGAGTAAGGTAGCAGTACTATCACCGCTAAACGGTCATGTCCCTTATCAAATGATGAGCTTGCTGATATGATCAACGACTATGAAATAGATGGTGATGCATCTCAGTACAGCATTCTGAAAAAATTGATTAAAGACTGAGTGGGATGATGATATCATTTCTAGGAATAGATGATGATGTCATTTCCCGTGTTAAGGATAGTAGAAAAGGAGGAAGCAATGCATGTTCTCATCACTCTGCATTCAACATGCATGCTAGCAACATTCAAGTCGTGCTCTGCCTCATGCTGGCTCTTGGAGCCTATGCACTGGATCCAAAGTATAAGAGTGAAGACTTTCTAGCATCTAGGGAGCATGGACTGGATACATACAAAATTTTCCACATCAGGCAATGTCTGATGTCATCCGGAAAGTTCAACCACAACCTTGCAACAATGTACAATGATGTCAGCAACTGGTACTTAAAAATCGCAGGAGAGCATAAAGTGGGGGAGGAACTGTGTCAACAAATCCACTGTGCATATGATCTGCGCAACTGTCTCCACCCATCATTCACATCACTGGATTTCCTTGAAACAGTTATTACAAAGTCAGTCGAGGTGTGCTCATCCTACTGTCAACATGGGCTGTCAACAACATCTACATCCAGTACTTTGATCAGCAATGGCGCCAGCAGACCCTGAATCGCCATGTCCTTGTGGTGATTGCATTTTTGTCATGAGTGCAAGGTGGAGTGTTGAGCCACTATTCAACATTGGAGAAGGATATCATGATCCTTTTGGAACTTTCAAGAATTTTGCTGATGTGATTTCTTCAACGTTCCCAACAGCTACACTTCATCCTTGTCACAATAGACAGATGATGATTCTGAACTTTCCTTATAGCTGTGCATTTTGTGAAATGTGTACTAATCTGGGACCATTATATGACTATGTGCTGTTGAACCTCGATGATTGAGATGTTATTCATATATGTCTGATAATACTCTCTGTTTCCAATGTGCACTAAAGTATGACTACAATATAATCGTATCAAATCAACTGTCTCTCATTGCTCAAACCTCTGAATCATGTAGAAGTAAGAGTACAAGGAATGATACATCTCACATCCTGCACTATCGAAAATTGGCATCGACTCCTATAGTAAATTTCTCTTGGAAACATGTATGGATAGTCATAAAGTGCAGGGTGTGAGATGCACCTTGAGACTAGTGCTTGGTTTAAGCTTTTTCTTATATACTAAATCAACAGGTTGTGAAATGAAAACAAATGTTGGATTATAATAAATATATAATAGAATATGAAACATAGAATATAGAAATACAGTATAAATACAGAATGATATAGACATACAGAAAAATATATACATATAGGATACAGAATATAATATTATGATACGAATATACACTTCATACCTGTATGGAGAGTATTTTTCTCACATTTCCAAGAATTGAAAAATACTCTCCATACAGGTATGTCGCACCCGAAGTCTCTGGTGCCATTCTTGCTGTATGATCAGCATAGCCAGCTCTAGATCAATGGATGGATAATGGATTTCCAGATCTCCAATCCTTTGATCTAGAGCTGGCTGTCCATCTACACACAGGAGTAGTGGGGTGATAAGCTCATGTCGAGCTGCCACTCTTATCACGCCCACTAATCTCCCAAAGATGCCCAGAGACCTCCGATGCTCTGGAGTGGGGGGCTCATAATTGAGCAGGTCCTGCTCAATTATCATGAGTGTTATCAAGAATATTGATCTTGCCTGATTAAATATTCTCGACAATATCTCCTGACACCCCATGTACCGAGCAGGAGTTGGGGGGAAAGGGGCTATCATCCGCAGTCTGCGGACGACCCTCCTTTGTTGTCTGTTCAACAATGCGTGAGACGGTCATCCTCGGCCATAGCCCCTCTCCCTCTCAACCCCCCTCTGGATGGGTGAACCCGCCCTATAAAACTCCCCCCAACTCCTGATGAAGTCCAGGTCGACTCTTTTAAGCCCCGCCCAATATTCCACAAAATTCGCTGCAATTAATCTATCAATTCTACAGAGCACTTTCAAAGCATCAATTAATAATTCAAATGATTGGACTCAATAATTTCCATGCCAAGCTGTGGCCTGATTTCTTTATTTATTACTGATAGAGGGCAGATCATAAGATGCTCCTAGCAAATAGTAATACAAAAATCTGGTGTGGCGCACTCACACAACTTTCCTTGATCATCCAAGTGGCAGCTTATTGAAACATGAATTGTTATGAAAATTGATCACCGGACGCTAGTGTTCCCGCGCATCCCAAGTCTACTATTCAAAGATTTGAGCCAGCTGGTGACAGGGCAATAACGCTGGAGACACACATGAGGTCTGCTATCTCTTCATAGTGAATGATTTAATAGAATCAACAATAATTTGCAATTGAATAATCACATTTTCTCGAATTTAAAGCTTATTTTCAATTTTAGGTGAAAATGTTACTGAACATTTTTTTTTTTTTTTTTTTTTTTTTTGTTATTTATATTAAAACTAGTCACTGAGACTAACCATTAATTTTGTTCTGTTATTTCTTATCCCAAATTAATTTTTTATTGCTAAAGTCTTCCAGTGAAGCCTACAGTTCCAATCTATAATTTCACTACTTCAAATTATTCCACTACACTTTTATTCAATATACTTTAATCACTCCACTAGCACTACACCAACTCGAAGGGCTTTGTTCTCTTCAACCTCCTAGTGAGTTCAGTGTTGTCTAGTAGTTGGATGACTTCGGTGCCAATCGTCTTATCTCACAGGTCACATAGGGGATGTGCAGATCTCGGTGCAAATCGCTGTTCCTTATGTACCAGGGCGCATTCACCATGTTCCGCAGTACTTTGTTTTGGAATGTTTGAATCTGACTGATGTTAGATGTTCTAGAGCAGCCCCAAAGCTGAATTCCATACGTCCAGACAGGTTTTAGAATTTGTTTGTAAATTAATAACTTGTTGTCCAATGAGAGTTGTGATTGACGGCCCAACAGCCAATAGATTTTACTGTATTTGAGTCCTAGCTCGCTCCTTTTCATCTTGATATGCTCTTTCCATTTCAACTTGGCATCAAGAGTCATTCCAAGGTATTTTGCTGTGTTGCTGTGTGGTACTACATTCCCATTCAGATTTATTCGAATCGGGTCATTGATAATTTTGTTTGTGAAGTTGATATGAATAGACTTCATCTCATTTAATCGAATTCTCCATTTTTTGGTCCAGTCACTGAATCTGTTGCTAGCATTCTGTAGTTTTGTGGCTGCTTCTTGTACTGTTTCCCCTTCTGCCAGTATTGCAGTATCATCAGCAAAAGTAGCTATTGTCACTGCATCCAATTCAGGAAGATCGCTTGTGTACAGCACATAAAGAACTGGTCCAAGAACACTACCCTGTGGAACTCCAGCCCTTATTTCCTTCAATTCGGAGACGTCGTCACCTTGTTTTACTCTGAATAATCTGTTGTTGATGTATGATTTTAAAAGTTTTACAAGTTGAGTGGGGAGAATTTTATGAAGTTTAATGATCAGTCCTTCATGCCACACTTTGTCAAATGCCTGTGCCACATCAAGGAAGATTGCTGAACATATCGATTTTTTCTCTAATGACTTCTCTATTACATTGGTGATTCTATGTACTTGGTCCAGGGTTGAGTGCTTCTGCCTGAAACCAAATTGATAGGTTGGTATCAGATTCCTGCTACTTATGATGGAAGTCAATCTCTTCATTAGCAATTTCTCGAAAAGCTTTGAAATTACAGGTAGAAGAGATATTGGGCGGTATGATTTTGCTTCTTGAGGACATTTCCCAGGCTTTTGCAACATAATGACTTCTGCCACCTTCCAAATTGTAGGAAAATGCTGTAATCGGAGTGATGCATTGAATAAGTATGTTAGCATGACAATACCTTTCCTTGGAAGTTTCTTCAAGATTTCACCTGTAATCAGATCAAACCCAAGTGCTATTTTGGTATTCATATTATATTTTATTTCTTCTTGAACCTCATTTATAGAAACTGGATCAATCTCTGTATCTAAATCATCCATTATATCTTCTTCAGGATCAATTTCAGATTGAATGTTGTTTGGTTGGAAGATTTCTTCTAGATGATTAGCAAATAAATCTGCCTTTTCTCTGTTATTTCTTGCCCAAGTACCATCTGGTTTTCTAATTGGAGGGGATTGTAATATTGGCCGCTTAATCCTTTTTGTTGCTTTCCATAATGAATAATCTGTACTGGCATCAGCTGTCAAATTTTGAAGGTAGTTATTAATGGATTCCTCAGTTAGTTTCCTTATCTCTCTTCTCAATTGTTGTGTTCTGTTATTCAAGATATTTTTGTCAGCAGGATCACGAGTTTGTTGCCATCTTCTTCTTGCCCTTCGTTTTTCTAAAACAAGTTGTCGAATCTCCAGAGGGTAATTGCATCCTTTTGTTTTCCTGGTATATTGTCTGGTGTTTTTCCAGGCTGATTTCTGGATTTGCCACATGAAATTTTCTGCGGCTTCATCTAGCTGCTCAGTTGTTCTAAGTGGAATATTCAAGTTGATTTCATTCTCCAAATCCACTTTAAAAGCTTCCCAGTCTGTTGTTCTGTTGACTAACATTGGTCTGTCTTCTTTCTTTATTATTCGTTCACTAAGTGTGAGAATCACAGCTGAATGATCAGAATCCAGGTCAAAGCTCTCTTCAATGTCGATGAAATTACTGTATATTCTCTTTGTTATGAAGAAATCTAGAAGATCTGGAGTTTTATTCAAATCTGTTGGCCAATACGTAGGTGTCCCTGATGAATGGAATTCGCAGCCCAGCTCCTGGATAGCCTCTCTGAGTTCTCTTCCTTTGGTAGTCGTGAGTCTTGAACCCCAATCCTTATGCTTGGCATTAAAATCTCCACCCACTATGAATCTATCTCCAAGCTGATGAAGAATATTTGTATAATCATTTTTCTTTAAATTGTAACGTGGTGGAAAATATGCAGCTCCAACAAGTATTTTCTGGTTGATGGACTCTATTCCAACTACAGTTAGCTGTATTTCATTACTTTGAATACTGAAGTCTTCATAGTGTTTAATACTCTCCTTCACTATTACAGCACTTCCACCTCTTGCTTGATTTTGAGGATGAATAGTTTCGTAAACATTATATCCATTGATTTTGAAGTGAGTCTGCTCAGTTGAATGGGTTTCAGAGATGAGGCAAACATCTATATTTCGTGTCTTTAGAAATATTTCTATTTCTTGTTTTCTATTATTATTGATATTATTTATTCCATTGGCATTCCAGGTACCAATCCTTATATCTTGTTGGCTCGCAATATTCATTTTCTAGTTTTCTTCTCAATACTCTTACTCTTCCCTTCCAAGCTGTCAAGTCGTCCAGAAAGAATATTTAAACTGTTCAAAATTTCCTGCAAAACCTTATTCACTTCAACTGGTTGTTGTTGTTGTTGTTGCTTTGGTTGGCTCTCCTGTTGTAGGCTTGGAGTGGGTTTCGTTACTTGGGAATAGGATATTTCTCCAGTGTACTTTTTTGAAGAGAAGTTTCTTTGTTTAGTTGTATGTGGTACTTCGCTACTTCTTTTAACTAGGTTTTCTTTTTCAGTTCTTCTTCTCTGAAGTTCTTTTGCGATGAGACAGCCTCTGTGGTTAGCTGGGTGAGCCTCAGCACAATTGAAACATTTGGCTGGGGTTCCTTTAGCCTTAGTACACGAAATAGTCCAGTGTTTTCCAGCACACTTCACACACACAGGTTCATGTTGACAGTATGTCTGTGTATGACCAAACCGCTGACAACGTTTACACTGTGGAATCATTTTATTACTTCTAATTGATTCAATTTTCACTTTCATGTAGCAAATATGTTTAATTTCAAATATTCTTTTTGTATCTTCTGTATTCTTGAAAGTTAGCATGAACATTGGAAGTCTGATGATGTGTTCTTTTCCATCTTTCTTCACTTTTCTCATTTTGTTGACAGCACTGATTATTTGAAAGCCTCTGCTTAGAAGATCGTTCTTTATATCCTCTGGATCGCATGATGGATGAAGCTCTTTAGCCATGACACGAATTGGACGAGTTTGTTTATTTTCGTACGTGTGCCATTCATATTTAGCTTCATTCAACATCTTAGTTAAATCTCTGTATTCTTGTTCAGTTTCAACATTCAATTTTAGCTGGTTGTTGTTCATCATGTTGGCACTGAAATTGAGATTTTTCGATTTCAATGCCTCTTTAATTTTCGAATACTCTTGTATATTGCTTAATATGACTGGTGGTGGCTTGTTTCTCTTTTCTGTCGGTTTTATACTTGTAGAATCAGTTGCAGGCCTTATTTTTTCTGGTGAGTCACGGATTTTTCTCTTCTTTTGTTTAGGGAGAATCCATGCAGTCTCTGATGCTACCATTTTCTCTTCTTCCTCCCAATTCGGTGGTGAATAACTTTTATTGCTACTTCTAGAAGATGCTGGTTGCATTGTATGTGAAGCTGAAGATTGAAGATTCTGTGTGGTTGTAGATGCTGATGAAAATATCTCTTTCAGCTGATTAATCTCCAACCGTGCTCTCTCCAACTCCTTTTCCAGTTTATGCATTCTTTCTCTCTCTTCACTCTGTTGGAAAGTGACTTCTTTCCATGCATTGTACAAAAACTGCTCCGTTGCAGTTTTCAGTTGGTTCGCTTTTAGAAACGATTCTGGGGAAGTGTTGACGTTTCCAGTCATTGACGCTGGTTCAACGCTCCTAGCCGGTGTTAGTTGACTCATAGTTGCGTCGTCCTCTGTTTCCTCCTCCTCTTCGAACTCTGGCAGTAGGAAGGTTGGCAATCTTTTGGGAGTCGACATTCCTCACATTCTTTACATTCCTTAGCCGGACTAGATGGTAATTCAGCACTGAACTGATTTTTCGGCGCAGGGCACTGAACTCGCGCACAACAATTAAAACACTGAACTCAGCACTTTAACTATTGCATACACTATTTCAACTACTCTCACTAAAAAAAAACTACGTCTGCTCGCTACGACTGCTCGATCGATACATCCCAAGTCTACTATTCAAAGATTTGAGCCAGCTGGTGACAGGGCAATAACGCTGGAGACACACATGAGGTCTGCTATCTCTTCATAGTGAATGATTTAATAGAATCAACAATAATTTGCAATTGAATAATCACATTTTCTCGAATTTAAAGCTTATTTTCAATTTTAGGTGAAAATGTTACTGAACATTAATTGTATAGATTTTCATGCTCAATCTACTCCACTTGTTTTTTTTTCGTTTCAATTGTATCTGAAGCCTGATAATTGGGAATCTATCTGCATTGATGGGGCGAAGCTCCTGAAATTTTTACAGATATGGGACTTGTGGCAGTTGGTAGAGCTTATCGATGACTATTTTAGGTATGAATTTGATCAGAATCGTTGGAGCCGTTTCCGAGAAAATCACAAAGAACCCTGTTTTTGACAACATTTTCGTCATTTTAGCCGCCATCTTAAATTGCATTCGATCGAAATTGTCCGTGTCGGATCCTTATGGTGAAAGGACCTTAAGTTCCAAATTTCAAGTCATTCCGTTAATTGGGAGATGAGATATCGTGTACACAGACGCACATACACTCATACACACACACATACAAACCAATACTCAAAAACCAGTTTTTTGGACTCAGGGGACCTTGAAACGTATAGAAATTTAGAAATTGGGGTACTTAAATTTTTTTCGGAAAGCAATACTTTCCTTACCTATGGTAATAGGGCAAGGAAAGTAAAAATTATAGGTCCGTGATACAAAAATTTGAGCTGAGTCTCATCTCTGAGATAACTTGAGAAGGAAAATTGATCATCCAAGTGGCAGCTTATTGAAACAGAAATTTTCATCTTTTGTTGAAAACTAAAGAGAGGAAGAGAGAAAATTAACAGCTGTGGTTATAACATTTAGCAATATAATTTGGAAACATTGCATGATTCAATAAAAATATTCCCTGATGTCAAGATGAGTGCATAAGAGCAACTGGGTGACACCATAAGACATCGCTAACTTTTGATTGCTTTTTGAAATACGCAGTTGAATGTATATTCCAACAGAGTTGGATGTGTTGTTCAAACTGAGGTGATAGCAACGCAACTAATCATCACACTTATTGACAACGATTTTTGGGTAACTAAGTATTATAGGAATGTATTTGAAAGAAACTTGAAACGGTCCTATATATAATAACATTTTCATCGAGGGAGAGCACCTTCTCGGATATAAAATTCTTTGACAGTGACGAGACTATATTAATTTATTATTCGAGTTATATTCAGCAAGCAATTTTTGTTTGTATGATGGATCTCAAAAACGATTATAACGGCTTCGGTAGAATTCAGGTTATAAAAATATTACTAAAATAATCTGATCATTCAATTCCCGTAGTGAAGCACGGGTACCCTGCTAGTATCTTATAAAAAGCTACATCCAATTGAGCCACACACATATTTTGAAATCAGATCATTGGAAGGTCAAACTAATAAATTGGATGTGGAAATACACAGTAAAATTGAAATCAATCTTTCTGCATATTGATCTAGATCAGTGGTTTACAAAAAGTGGTCCGCGAAGGCTCTGGAAGTAGTCCGCGAGAACCACGAGGGAAGAAAAATTGATTTTTAAGCGTTATCAGTGTTTTTTAAATCAACTTTATTGATACATATTCAAGTATGATCAATTTCCCTTCGAAAATGTTATACAAAACTCATCAGAGATTGAAAGTATGTAACCAATTGATAAAAGATGTGACGAGTTCCAAAGTTTTTAATGCTATAAAATAGGACTACTCGTATAAAGTTTATTCGAATCTCAATGGCGGATTTGAACCACGTGACAAGTCAATGGCCATACTGTGGGTAATAACAATAATTATAGTCCCTGTAGTTATGTTGATACGCTCTCATGTACAAAAATAGGGAAAGAGTTCCAGACGGATCAATTTTAATATATTCTCTAACACATCATTAATAACCAAAATTCTTATTAATTTTCCTTCTCGAGTAAATAGGATCTTTCAATTCTTTGTTGCCTAGAGGACTGATACATAGAAATTCCAGTCCACTTTCATTGTTCCGGTGAAGTTGAATTCTCTTTCTGCCTGGCATTCATTTGTATCACCTTTTAACTCATAACTCAGCAAGCACAAAAGAGCAACTTTATTTTATAATTCTCGTATTTTGACAGTATAACTGTAGTGCTCTCATATGAAGAATTTGAAAATGATTGGAGCATACACAAGACACTCATTCCGTTGTTTTCAAGATTATTGTTTGTGCTTAGGCCTAATGAATTCAAGAAACTACTGCTGAGAAAATCAAATTTCTTTAATCGTTAGTATTTTCTCAATTGATTGACAATCAGGTTATTGAAGTATGATCAAGCTAGTAGAGACTATAGCAAGATTTGTGAAAATTAATCAGCTATCAACCACTTTCAAAACGTTTGATGCTTGGAGAAAGATTGCCAGAAATTATATCATCAGATCATATAAGCTCATTTACATTAGATTACCAGTTCACCAGAGATTGATAATGGTGTAACAACCAAACCGGTATCTCGAATTTAAATAAATTTGTTGTTTGACAATAGCTTTTCTTTCCATTTAATATTAATTACAAAATATATTCGCTTGAATTCTAGGTTATGATAGTTGGAAATGATACTAATTTCAGTATTCGATTGATTGACCAGAGCATTTACCAGAAGGACTTATTTGAAGAGAGAGGAAGCTAAATATGAAGAGAGTGTGTGAGTCAGGTTCTCTTCATCAGACAAACCTATGAGTTTTATGAGTTTGTGAGCAGGTAAAAGAGAGTAAGATAGAGTGATGAAGAGATAGCAAACGATTGGGATTGAGATTCAGATTCAGAGTGCTTGTGCAAGAGAGCAAGAGATGATCAAAAGAATTTTAGAATTCCAAGGGACCTTCGAAAAGTGCTATATAAACTCCACAGTTTCCGTACAGATTGAGCAGCGACTACATATTACACCTAGTTGTATTTCGTGGTTGCTTCTACAGAAACCCTCTCCACTCATCACCATGACCCTTCCCATGAAACGCACAGAACACCACTCGATCAAGTGATCTAACAAATAATTATTAATCTTGAATCATCCTTCCCAGTTTTCAAGTAGATTTTGACAAAGGCGAATTATCATTCCAATATACAAAATCCTTATACTGACAGATTGCAATTTCTATGAGAGTTACATGGCTCTGTTGAAATTCGACAATACAATAGGACATTATTCCATCATTTACAATCTTATATTGTTAGTTATAAGATTGTTATTCTCATCATTCATTAATTCTATAATATGAAAAACTGATATTTCATATTATCTTGTTGAAGACATGATTATGTCTAATAGGAAATAACTATATAAATGTGGCATATGAAGTAGAAAATTAAATATGAAGACCATAATCAACAAGTCACAGATAGGGCAAAATCAAAATCAATTAGTTTGATGCAAGAAATACATTGTTTCTACATGGGAGAGGGAAATAGTAATTTTAATTGAATACTGACTAAAACTCATCGCATACCAATTCCCGATCATGACTCTTACTAAATGATTATGTCTTATAGGAAATAACTACTTAAATGTGGCATATGAGGCAGGTAATAATAATAAACAACTCTGGAAAAGCATAACAGAAATCACAGGATTAAAAAAGATATCAGATAGTTTTCCCATAGAACATTTCCTGAAAGGTAAGGACAAAATTTCGTCTGAAGATATCATACAAGCGGCAAACACACTAAATGAATATTATGTAGGTGTTGGTGCAAACCTTGCTAATGCTATTCCTAATGTGATTAGAAATATTATAGATGACGCGGACTACAAGTTGGAATCCCGTTTCCACCTAATGCAAATTTCAGAGGAAAACTTGATGCTTATCAAGGACCTGAAGGGTGGATCTGCCCCTGGTATTGACAACATACCAGCTACTATCATTAAGAACAATATTGAATATCTAGAAATACCTCTCTTGCATATAATTAACAATAGCTTCTCATAGGGAATTTTTCCAGTTTCGTTCAAAATGGGAAAGGTGATTTCCATTTATAAGTCCGGTATTAAAAATGAATGTATCAGTTACAGACCTATAAATTTATTGAGTGTGGCATCTAAAATTATGGAGAAGGCGGTAAGGCTCCAGCTGGAGAATTACCTTTCCTCAAACAAAATTCTATATGAAAATCAGTTCAGGTTTAGAAAAGATAAGAACATCAATGATGACCTCTATCTATTGAACAAACAGATTCATGAATCAATTGAGTGTGATACAAGGTCCTCCTTGTATTTATAGACTTGGCTAAAGCCTTTGATTCAATTGACCGTGACATTCTCCTGAAAAAACTCGAGTATATTGGAGTTCAAGGATTAGCATTTTAATAACTATTAGAAACTATTTTAATAATAGAACACAGGTGGTCTCTATCATGGATCAGTTGAGCGCACCTATGAGCAGTGAGTACGGAGTAATACAGTGGAGTACTCTTTTCCCCCTGTTGTTCCTGATATAGATTAACAACCTAGGCAGAATTAGAGTCAACAACGGTCACTTATTTTTGTATGCCGATGATACAGCCTTATTATTCGAAGAGGATAGCTGGGAAAGTGTTTTCAAGTCAGCAGAAAGTGGGCTGGCCATTGCAAAGCGTTGGTTTGAGCATAATAAGCTCTCAATGAATCCAAATAAAACAAAATATCTACCCATATCAATTAACGCCCCAGGCGACCCTAACAACCAGCAATTATAACTTCATAGCTGCTGCATTCCCCATGTGTGCAACTCGTGTGAGTGTATCGAAAGAGTAACACATTACAAATATTCAGGTGTTATTTTTGACAATCTTTTAAGGTGGTGTATACACGTGCAATATATCAGGAACAAACTCAGAAAATTCATACACATTTTTTCTTCTTAAAGTCGGATTGTCATGCTGGAGCTGATTAGAATGGTCTATTACGCATATATCCAATCAACGTTGCTGTACGGAATTATTGCTTGGGGTGGTGCATATAAGACTATACTTTCCCCTTAATCAGTCATGCAAAGAATTATCATGAAAACTGCAATTCGTCAGCCTCAACAATATCACACAGACGCACTATTTAACCAATTTCAAGTTCTTAACACTACTCAACTCTATGTCAAAACCCTTATTTTGTATATTTTTTAACGCAAGTCTTCTTTATTCACTAATATCCGCCACAATTTATTACCAAACAAGAACTGCTCTGAACACAAGTATCATCACTCCTAGACTACTTAAAACGTTCACAACTACATCCTCGCATTATAAATTCAATATGCTTTTTCCTAAGCTACCAGAATTTATAAAAAATCCCGAAAATAAGTCATCTCAAGCAAATAGTCAACAAATGGATACATAGTGTGAATCGTGAGGAAATGGAGAATTATATACTATCAATTTATTCTGATCGATAGAACTCGAGTGGTGTGATAAGAACGCAAGTATACAATAATATCAAAAATTTATATAGAATATAAATAAAAATGAAAATTAAACATAGAAATAGGGAAGTTTAATGTGTATGGTGTGTTGAGGGATTTTGAGTGTGTCTGGGATGTCTCTTTTGGGATTGATTTCTTGTAGTATCCTAATACCATTTATTATCATTTTACGTCTGTAAGTAATATACAGTATCTTGTAATTAATAACTATTATTGCTCTGTTTCTTTTGTTTTGATAATATGTTATTGTTTAATGCTTATTATTGGTTGAAATTGTTTTGTTTTTCAATTGTATTGTATCATTGTCATATCTATCATTGTATATTCAAGTATATGTAAATGCAGAGAACTCGGTTCACGCACACAGGCTTTGCCCATGTGAGGAACCTTCTTCAAGTTTTATATATGTATATTCTGTATTGGTAGTATTTCTCAAGAAGAAGAATAAAAGTGGTAGAGAGATGCGGTTTTTGTGACATTTCCTGAACCACGAAAACACATGCGGGAGATGAGACACAAACTATACCACGAAAACATATGCGGGAGCTAGGACACAAACTATATCACAAAAACATATGCGGGAGCTGGTACACAAACTATACCACGAAGACATATGCGGTAGCTGGTACACAAACTGTACCACAAAAACATATGCGGGAGCTGGGACACAAACTGTACCAAGAAAACATATGCGGGAGCATTATACTGTGAAAAACATATTATGTGGAAGCTGTGACACAAGCAGTTTAAACTAAATCAATATCGCTGATTTTAGAGCATGAGAAAAATCATTATACATCAAATTTCTAGAAGTTGATTTTGTAAACAGAAAGCCCAATTTCCAATCCGCATTAGGAAATGTTTCCAGGACTTATGAGCCAAGGATCGTTTTTCACTTATATAGCGCAGTCTCCCCAGTAGGCCAATTCAGCGCCCTATTCTACTCATGCAAAAATATCTTACAACATACTATTCATCCGTCTCACAGCATAAATACTTGAAAGGTGGAGTAGGATTTTTTTCATCCGAGTTTGTAAGAAGTGATTTGCCATGTTGGATAAGGACTCAGCCCCTGCTAGTCAACATTGTCACAAGTCATGGGTTCGAATCCACATTCAAATCACTTCTTTTTGAACATTTTTAGCAAAAAGCTTAAATAATTCTGGTTAACAAGAGAGTTGATATTTTCAATGTATGGTACTGCATAAGCAATATTCAGGAGGTGTGTAGGCAACCAGCAACACACCCCATTCTTTATTCAATCCAAATGTTTTGTGTGCTTACCTGACAGAGACATTATTTGAAGAGAGGTTTTGGATTATAGTGGAAAAAAAATGAGAAAGCATATTTCCATATTTCACGTTTATTTTTTCAAAAGCATCTACTCTAGTACAATGGATATATATTGTTCTACATCGGCTTCACAAGCGATGAAAGTGGTGTGTACTGCATCATACAGTCATGAATTATCAAACAATAAGCACATGTATTTGCACTTACATCACTCGACATTTCAAATTCCAATTAAAAATCAACAACACCACTCTTAATACTATCAACCTGATGTGTGCAGTCTAGAACATTGAGTGGGAAAGAAGATGAGAAAGTATCTGGAGCTAGAATAGGTTCAGAATACTTCTTCATATAATAAGAACGGTTTGCTCTGCTCATCATCTCATAAATCATATTCATGTTGCCTTGAAAATTCTCATATGGATAGAGTGTTGAGTTCAAAAACAACCTTATGTTAGTAACACTACATTTATCAAAAAGAGAAGCATTCTTATCCGTTTTATTCCTCCAGTCTGTTTGGAAACCAATAATAATGAGTCGTGGTTTTTCAATCTGAGAAGTAGTACGCACTGACCAAACATGTTTGTTGGTTGTTGGGAGAACAGGGTACCCATGAAGATCCCATCGGCAATATGCCATAGCAATAGGTTTGTCCTGATCAATAATTTTCAGCAATGGTAGTTTCCTCTCATCAGACAACTCTATGAATGGCATATACCATTTGATTTTAGTTAGGTCGATTTTAACAGTATCCTTAACAGTGCTTGAACAAGTATTGAATTGACTTCAGATGCAGCTCTATTCAAGATAAGTTCATGTTCACAATGGAGAAGAATCCTATTATAATCATCTGTGGAACCAAATATGAACTACAATGGTATAAGCACATCAAACTCACCACTAGTTTCATTTACAGTAATGTTATTTCCAGCAAAATTATATCTGGCATTTTTTATATGATTTCTTTGTGATTCTCTCAATGTTACAGCATTCTTCATATAACAGCTAATGCCTTGATTCCTGACGCAGTCCACTTCAACACCATTCAACTCATATGCAATTTGGCTAAAAAGATGTAGGGCAAAGCCATCAACTAATTGAACTGGTTTTGCCACAGCGGTTTTTCCATATTGAGCCTCAGTGTACACTTTACCAGAGATGGCTAGATGAGTCACTGGGTAGAGCGAAAGTGTCAAGCTGTGAAATTTATATACGAATTTCATCATTATTTCCAAGTTTGTCACTGTATGAAATGATGTGTGTGAGTGTAATTCAAACTTGGTTATTGATTCCTCATATTCCGCATTGCTGGTGTCAATATCCAACACTCTTACACTTGTCATTTTAGTTTCTTCTTAGAAATTAAACCAAGTGATTGAAGAAAACAAATATTCTGCAATGTTAATCTGATTTGAAAAATTTGCTCCACTTTTCTTCAAATTTTTAAAAACTAGTCCCATGCTGGTATGACACAATCTAGACACGTTGACGAATGTGCAAACTAATATTAATGTTCTCTCCTCCAAAGTCAACTATCTCATTACTTTCATCAACTATTTTCAAAATAATATTTTCTATTCTCTCGGTGTTCACATTCAAATAAATTGGTGTTGCAGGTACTATTTCAATTTTATCCCCTGGTTCAACAAGTGTTGGCACTTCAAATATTACATGATCCTCCTTGCCATTCTTATACGAGCCACTGGCGATATTACAAACTATTCTGAGTACTGTCATACTTGAAATGCTGCCTGGCATGTTAGGATGATGATATTTATTTGGTTCTAGAACTCTATTTGAGCTGAAACCCAAAACCTTTCCAATTGAATGGGGCTGAGTAAAATCCACAGTTTTTGAGCAGTATAATTCGGATTTTAGTGTGTGCATGTTTGCATTAAGCTTGAATTTAATGCCTCTATTCATGAGAGTGGTTTTCAGAAAATCACGTATATCCCCAAGCTCATAAGCCCCTTGTGGTAATATAATCTCTCTTACTTCCTTGTCTACAACCACATTATCATTAACGCTTTTCTGCTTAGCAACATATTCATTGTGTTGAGTTTGTATAAGGTATTTATGATAATCACTCACAAATAAACCAAATGTTATCATTTCTTGTGATTCTTCATCTTGTGTTGAAGGCTGGGATTCTTTTTCACTAGTAGATGATCTTTTTTTCTCTTTCCTGGATTTCTCATCACCATCTTCATCATCAGACCAATAGTGGAAGACATTGTATACATTCTCTCTAACATTTGGTATTGCATTTACAGTTGAAAAACTTATTAGTGCAATTTCCCAGTTTGAACCTTCTGTAATAATTGGAGGAAAAAACTTTGACTCCAACACGCTTTCACTTCCACTGAAACTGAACATAACTAATAATATTTTTGTGGGCGTTGGATGTGAACGATCAAGATTCACTGAAACTATTTCACATTTCCATCACAGTTATAGTAAAATCTCACTCCCACTCTTCAATTCTAATGAAAACTCAACCAATAATTTGAGAATTCATTGCAGATGATTTGCAAGGAAAGAAAGACATGAATGACCACAATTAACTGAGTTCATCCCCTGTTTTTTATCATAGTTGTAATAAATTATCAGTTCTCCACCATTTTCATCATTTTTTAAATACTGCACTATCTCTTTCAGTGGCTTCATATCTCCAATCGGGTCAAAATAGAACACATCATTTTTTTTCTTCCTGTAACACACCCATTGAGTCCCATTGTTTCACACAATTGTTCTGCATACTTCTCCAATTCAATATTTGATAGCGCCTTATTTGATATTTTTCTGAGAATGTCACTCACATTTTTTTGTAGTTTTTTTTTAAACCCTTCTCGTTCTTTCCTTTTTCTTAACACAACCTCCAGTTTTCCTCTGCCGTCTTAAAAATAGTCCCTCACCTTTCTTAATCCTGTGTCTGAGAAAAAGTCCACGTCCTTTGGTTCTTTTCTTCCTCTTCAAACCAGAACCCAATTTAGATTTCAATTTCATGATGTTTGTCACACCCCAACTAGCAATTTTCTCTGCAAGACTCGAATCGTCAGCTTTAACTCTTTCCCACGCCTTCTCTGCTAAAACTCTATCTGCCAAAGCTCTTCTTTTAGAATCCTTGAATTTATAGTATTGTATATCATGTTCTTTACAAGATTCATCAACCTTATTTATTCCCTCATCACCTCGTGCTTATCTCTCAGATAGATGGGTGCCGGGGCCGCAATAGGAAAAAAATGGAATATGGGCTTCAAATCCTAAATTGTCGACAGCCCTGTTCAAAACATATCCGGTTGCATCACCTATTTTACCGACAATAGATGAGACTATTCCTTTACCACTTCGTCTCTCTTTCAACCTTCCTTCTCGATCGAAATTTATTGAACGATGAGTGAAAATGCATTTCACATTGTTTAAATACGTGTTAGTTTTGAATGGTGAAAATACCAAGCATAGAAAACATCAAAATTCGAGTATGCTTTGATCACAAGGTCATCTACTCTACAACTATGCTTCAAACTGTGCTAGTTTTTACAGATTTGGTGGAGAAATACTAAGCATGGAGAAATCAAAACAATTTCTCACAAGCCTGTTTGAACAAGGTCACATCATCTTAAACTAGCATAGTTTTTACAGATTTGAAATGATTTTTTTATTGCAATATTCACTTCATCAATTGTTGTGTCACTAGCACAGTATGACAGCATTTCATATTTTCTATTGAAACTGCATATCTTATCATTAGTGAACATTAAAGAATCAAACCAATTTTCAAGTTGAAATTTAAAATCTTTTGGAATTTTGAAGTCTATGTTTGAGGTTGAACAAGCATCTATGAATGCTATCGCATGGAGTCGAGCGCTTTCAAAATGTGATAGTTGACTGGAAAAGATATTGGACTCAACATCATCATTAATTGTTTCACTTGAATTGAGTATTTGTTTGTTTACCTCATTTGACTCAGATGAATTTATTGCAAACTTACCATATATCTTTTTCTCATGACATGAAATCACCAGAGATGACAATAGAATAACCCAGCATATTAGAATGAAACAGGAAGTTAACATTAATTTGGTGTTGCTGTACACACCATGTTCATAACAGCATCTGCATCTAGCACGAATCACATCTTCACTGTTATCCTCTACTGTTACATTATACTGATTCATGCTTGAGCACTAAAAATTTCTCTGACTTTCACTTGAAAAAATATTGCAACAAAATAAAATCTTCAACTATAACAAATCTAAAATTTTAGACATTCATCCTCAAGCATCATCTAACAAATGACACATTGTTGTATGTTGCATGATGTTTTCTAGAGTTTTCAATATAATTGAGACAGAGAATGGTAATGATCAAATAATATGAACTCCAAAAATGTAATCATTTTATTTTCACATAAAATACTCCTATTCATTGAGATTGCTTTTTATATATGATGATTAAATTGTGATGTGTTGGCCACACCAATAGCCACTACAAAACTTATATTTCAACTCTAACAATACAGAATTTATTCTTATTTTAGTGATTACATTTTCCAAATAATATGATGATTATATTGTGGTGGTTTGCCCACACCATTAGGTACTACATTAAGATTTATAAAAATTATACTTAACTCTATCAATATGGTAGTTATTCTTATTTTTAGTGATTAAATTTTGAAAATAATATGATGATTACATTGGTATGTGTTGTCCATGTCAATAGGCCTTACTCAAGTTTTTCAGAAATATTTTCATAATCTTGCTATACATCCTATCATATCATAATATCTTGACTTAAGCATCACATGAGAAAATCTTTTTCATAACTCTATCCGCTAGATAGTGGCCATAAGGAAGTGTGGTAATGCCATCATGGAGAATAATTCTCTTGTCATCCTTGTTGCATAATGAAAGCTTGTTCAGTTTAACTGTGTTAATGACATGATTGGAAGATCTGAAAGTTGTCATAGTTCTGTATCTCGATCTCTCACTTTCAATCCTATCCTGTCTACTCATTGAACTCTCATCATTTTTCAGAACTGTATAATAATCATTGAATGAGATATTCTTTTCAATTACTTGTCGTGAGACGCCTTTTGCTTTTTTTTTTCTCAATATCACCTTCTTTAGCTTATATTTTATAGGAATACAGTTTTGGTCTTCATGAAAAAAATTCGCGTACAGGCATTGAAGCGGTTTCATCTGAAAATTTTCTACAACTTTCATGTTTCTAAGGGAATACATCTCATGATCCTTGGGATAGTCGGACAAGTCTAGATGCCTGTTCAGAAATGATCCCCCAAAATCTTTATACAAATCATATGTTTTTATTTCAAAAAAGAATGAATCAGTGTCCATATACAGCAATTTCAGTTTTTCCATCCCATAGTATTTCCGCATTATATCATAAAAAAATTCATACATCAAGTGTTTGGACAGTTCCAGCACAGTGAAACTTATGTAGATTGGCTTGGAAAGAATAACCCTCTGCTTCTGAGACTCTACCAGACAAAGATAGTGTTTTTTGTTGGTGATGTTGTCTGTCTTGTTGGTGATGTTGTCTGTCTTGTTGGTGATGTTGTCTGTCTTGTTGCTGATGTTTCAGATAATTCTATCTTTGAATGCTGTGTTGTTCACTAACTTCTCTAATTGTTTTTGCGAATTGACTAGCCTCATATTAACCCTCTTTTTCATTGATTCAATTGATTTCCCAAACAAAGCATTATTCATTAATTAACTCATTTGTTTCTCAAATTTATTTGTTGATGTTTGTCTCAAAGTTGTATTAAGTCTTATGTATGGCTCCATCCATTTTGATTGAGTGAATTTTAAAACACTTTTCATCTTCCTAACTATCAACCCATCTAGTACAGCTTGTTTTAAATTTAAATAATGACATACATAATCCTTTTTTGGCTCCAATGTAAGCATTAATTTCTCATTTTTGTTGTTAGGGGGGCATTTTTTCTCGGGAAAAAAAGGTGAATCACTATGTTTATCATGAAGTTTTTTAGTTTTTAGGGTAGTCAATGTCAACCTCTAGAATGTAACCCTCACTTGATTCATTCGGAATTTTCATTATGTCCAATGGTGCAATGTCCTGCTGACTTAACCATGCAAAATCGGAAATTGGAAGAAAGTGAGCTAAATCAAAACCATACAAATTATTACAATCGATCAGATTTAAGAATGTTCTCTCTTTTTCTGGATCAAATGTTTCGGGAATGTATTGATTATTGGCAATTGAATGGCGATGAACGGATGTTGTAATTCCACCGCGTATTGATTGGTCAATGAAAATGAACATATCATAATCAGAAATCAATTCTAATTCAACCCTGGTATAAAATAACATTGCATCGAATGTGTAAGAGGCAATCGTGATATAATGACAACAGTCTAGACCATATGTTTTCATACAGCTTTTTCTGAATGTTTCAAAAATGTCCGACAAGATGAGAACATCTAATCTGGGATATAGGTCCGAATATTCACCCAAGTTTTGAATTTCGAATGAGTCCCACATGTTTTGAGCATGGATATATTCCTCCTCATCAATCCCGTCATCCATTAGACTGCTATAGAAGTTTTCAATTGATGGCAGAGTTTCCTCATCTAATTTCTCATAACAATCAACATATTCATAGGGAAAATTGGCTTTCTCACAAACAAGATAAAGTTTGGACTCTGGAAAAAACTTCTTTACATGAACAAAATCATCTCTATTCAAATCGTTTGCTAAATTGGAGAGAGAAGTATTCATGAATCTCATTGAATCAATAAATCTTAGTGTCAAACCGTTTTTAGTGTGTTTTGAAAATGTGATGTACTTCTCACTTGTATTGGGGATAATATCGATTTTTTCCTGATCACAATCCAAACGCAGTACGATGAAGTGAGCATCATTATTGTGAAAGATTATGGAGTATTACTGTAATATATCTTTGTCTCAATCTTTTCAGGTTGCAGGGGGAGCAAAGTTTGGATCTATATCTCCCGGTCAAATGATCATGGTCCTTGACAGGTGTCACAATCATTGTAAACTCATGCTTACACATTTCACAACATGACTGAGAGTTAAAATGTTCCTCATCCTCTTTTGTGAAGATAATTGGTATACTTGTTTCCATCATTTCACCTATATTATTGGCTAAATCAATCAAGTACTTGATGAAATGATTAGGGGCATTACTACCTCTGTAGAGAAATGGGTTTTCTGTGATGGTATTTCTTATTTGATCTGGGAGACTTCCATCCATGACTGTGTAGCAACAGTAACTGAACGGTCCGTGTTTGTGGGTTTTCTCCGTGAAACTAGCGGAAAGTGAGGGCAGGCTAGAATGGTAGAGTTTTAGAATGCTTTCAAAATCCGCATATATTACAATCGGTACCGAATATTGATTCTGATAATTTTTGAAACACATAATGGGGGGTTCCCCAGTTGGATTTGATTTGGGCATGATTGCTCTGAACAAACCATTTTTTTCACAAAGCCTTTCATGTGATTCAAATGTTGTTTTTCTAGTAAAATGAGTGAGACACCGTTTACAAATATAAACTTTTCCCTTGTGATTACTAATTTGACCCACAACTAGTTTACTCAAGTTTTTCATGTAGCACCAATGTGTGTTGGTGTTTTTCTGTAAAAGCAGCATATGAAAGTGATTTCTCTTAACAAATTCGCTAAGTCTCAGAGGATAAATATTTTGAGAGGAGTCTAATCCATAAACATTTATTGAGACGGATGGATTGTGCTTTTCAACATCTTTCAAAGGTGTTGGGAATGAGATTTTGCTGAAATTGAACTTTGATTTTAGATTCAGATGGTGATAAGAAATACGCTCTGGTTTGATTCTTACATATTTTCTCAAAATAGCCCACTGAAAGCAATGATTATCTTGTGTGTTTCTACAGTTGATTACTGATTTTTTGCTAGCAATCCTTTTGGGCAGATCAATATAGGATCTGCCTCTCAATGGTTTGTACTTATTTGTTCGGAGAAGGACCCCATCAATTCTACTTAATGTCCATCCCGATTCAAAACCTTGATAATTAGCTTCCTCATTACAAATAGATGAAATGCAATCATTATAAATATCGCTTATAGATGAACCATGGAAAAGAGGAGTATTCCTAGTTTTAAAATATCTGTTTTGAAATGAAATCTCATCCAATGATTGCGACTGTTTTCTATAGGTGCATTCGACCAGAATGTTGAACTTTAGAGAGCCCACCTCATCCAATTGGGATTTTAAGAAATTTACACACTGATTTTTCAATGATTTCAACAAAGTACATACATCTTTAAATTGACTGTTTCTGCAATAATAAGTTTTGAAAGCATTTGAGAAGGCCGATTCTAACTCTACAAAACTGTTAGTGGAGGGAATTTGAAGTCTACTTGATTTCGATCTGGCACCTCTAATCATTGTTAAGCTTGATTAATAGGCCTACTCATTATTTATCCTCAAATTGCAAACAATCTGAAAACAGAGAGTTGAGATGAGAGAAAGCCAAACTTTATTTGATAATATTTATGATATTAGAGGTTATTCTAGCGAATCAGTATCAATTCATTAGATTATTCTTCCTAGTGGTCTTTGTTACATTAGATTTCTTAGCTAAATCAGCAATGGCGAGTTTCAGACACTCGTTCACTTTCTTAAATTTCAAGTCTTCCTTATTTTTCGAGATGAAAATTCCTTTTTCCATCCTTCCTCCATCTATCACCATCCTTCACGTTTCTAATGTCTCTCAAATCAGTGACTTCTATTTTTACCATCAAACCAGAGTTCTGTGAAGAAGTGGGTACTTTAGATGTCATTACTGGAAGTTTTTCCTGGTCCCGTCTCTGGTATGTTTCAAGAATGGGGGAAATATCACTTGATTTTGAATCATCGATTCTCTCAAAAAACTGGTCTTCAAAATTAGCATTATCATCATCTACAATTATTATTGAAGCAGGTTTCTCAAATATTTCGCTCATTACCGAGTCTTCATCTTGAAAAACCTCCTCATTAAAACAGATTGCATTATTGTAAGAACAGGTGGATGTGCGATCAACCTCATCGAAATCAACTTCTTCAAGTAGACTGATGATTTTGTCGCAATCCGATTTGATGTAAATCTTCTTGTTGAATTCATCAAACTTTTTGGGGCCCAGTCCATCAGTAAGAAAACTGGTCATGTCTGAGATAGATATTTCATTGAAACAGAAGTTTATAAATTTGTATTGGCTGGAGAAAGACTACTCTTCTTTCTTAATAGCATTAGAGAACAGAGAATTGAGTTTCCTGACTATGTTTTTGATTTTCTCAATAGACTTTGCTGACTCTGATTTGCTAACAAGTCTTTTCAGATATGATCTAACACTATCTACACTGCACACGGGTGTTTTTACCAAAATTATAGATTCAAAAATATCTAATAAAGAATTAAGCTCCATTTTCAAATGATTGATGATGATGTGACTCACTTCTGTTGGAATGATAAAGATGGTGGTTCACTTTTCTCATGGTTTCAAAACTCTTTCTGGTAAGATTCGTATATCTGTGAAATGAAAAGACAAAAATTGGTTGAAATTACATCATGTGTGAGATAGAATGATGAAAATGAAATTCTCCCTGAGTGAGTATAATTATCGGAAATTTGTACAAAAAGCAGATATTCATTGATTTTTCGAAAAAAAAGTATTTTCCATCATGTTATCAGATGAGATCTAGACAAAATATTGAAATTCCAAAGCATAGTTCAGTTGAAAATAATATGCTCATTAAATTTTAAATGATTAGAATATTGATTCAAGTTTTTGTGGTAGAATGCATTTGTTACAATTAGAATATGTGAGTCATAATCGGTTTTTCATTAAAATTTCATCCAATTTCAATCGAGATGAGAACATGGTTTACAGATTTCCATCAGTATAATGTTTAAGATAAGAGTTCCATCAAAAATCATTGGTTTTTTTTGCTGAATAAATCAGCAAAATGGTCAGAGTCCAACACATTTCAGTTTGTTTTTGCGTCATTAAAATGACGGATTTATTGTCAAAAGACAAAATAGTCAGAGTACCACACATCTCAGTTTGTTTTTGAGTCATTAAAATGATGGATTTATTGTCAAAAGACAAAATGGTCAGAGTACCACACTTCAAGATATTTCAGTTTGTTTTTGCGTCATTAAAATGATGGATTTATTGTCAAAAGACAAAATTGTCAGAGTACCACACATTTCAGTTTGTTTTTGCGTCATTAAAATGACGTATTTATTGTCAAAAGACAAAATGGTCAGAGTACCACACTTCAAGATATTTCAGTTTGTTTTTGTGTCATTAAAATGACAGTCTATCGAATAAATCGATAGAATTTTCGCCAATAAATTGAGAGGATTTTGGCCAGAATTCACATAAAATCAGAATTCACGGTAAAATCATTCAAATATGATTAATAATAATCAGAAATCATAAATTTCAACCAAGTTTTAAATTTTCATTTATTTTAAATGAAATAACATTATGGTTTATCGAATTTGAAGTAATAAAAAATCGATCATGCTGTATGCTTGCATGCTGTACTGTTATTAACCAATCAAAGGAGATGGTTCATAATTTCACCACTAGATGGCGCTTGCTGGTAATACTGTTCCAAATCACTTATTGAAAATGTTTTGCAAAAATCACTATTATGATGGGGAGAGCTGACGTCAATTTTACTTTTCAAAGTTGGATTACAGATTTTCTTTCATTTTTCGTGAAAATTTTATGAAATAACGCATCATATTGGTTTTCAACACATTCATTCAAGTAAAATAACATGCAAGCAAAGGTTTTAATATGGGATTTCCAAGAGAAATGCATAGTTTTTACGGTAAAACATCTATGAAAATAAAACAAATTATTGGATTATTCTTCAACTTTCGTTTCGTCTTTGATTCTATAGGAACTTTTCCTCATATACTTCAATGGACTTCACACCAATCCAAGTCATCAACACAGCCACCCCACGATTTCCGAAAATCTGAGAGAATTATGGAAGAGAAATATTCTTGTTAATGAAGGAATATTTAATATTTTTCTCATCAAAGACAATGAATAAACAGTTTTCACTAGAATTCATTTTTCAATTTAATGAGTAACTACAAAATGCAAAAAACAAATTAAACATGTGTGAGATTTATACTCATAAGACATGATAAATAATAACCAGGAAATAGTTGTTGATTGACAATGCTAGCGACTTTCATTTGAAGCAATTCTTTCGTCAATTTCCAAAAAGCTATCTAGTATTCTCTATCTTAATATTATCAAACATATAGCTATGTCACATATTTATTTTCACACCACATACAGTGTTAATATTTCTCAACAGGAATTCACATCCCCTTCAACACAAAGCTACCAATCAAAAGCTATACATTTTATGAGAGAGGAAAAATAATTGAGAAATCATACTTCAAACTACTTCAGAATTTTTTCTACAATATTTAGCATTAGTAGTAAAATGAATAAATTTCAAAGAATACTAACAAAGAGATAATCAAATACTGTTTATAAATAAAGCAAATGAATTAATATTCTTGTTCAACTTACGTTTTATGTATGATTATATTTCTTCTTGAAGAGACGATCGCTGACAATGGACGCCACGTGAAAAAGTGGATCTCAGATCTGTCACTTGCCAAATCCGGAATCTGTGAATAGTGGAAAAGAAATATTTTATTGAATGAAAATGAATGGGATGGTTTGATTCAAAGTTGTTTATCAAATTTACACCATCAAAAAACACATTATTCCTTGAGAAAGAATATCAGAGCAAAGATTTCTTGGTGGATATTTTGTTCCGAAATTTCCTTCATGCAGCCTACAAGATATTTGTGCATGCACCAGTAAAAAACATCAACGGAATCATTTTCTATGGAGAAAAATAAACTATTGGACTATCAAGATATTTTTTCATTATTAAGATTTAAATCAAAGTTGATAAGTGTGTGCGTGTTTTCTTTTTCTCATGATATTCTCAAATTTCGAGTGAAGAAGTGTCATGGGATGTAATGCACTAAAAAACAATGACCGAAAGAATATCAGAGCAATGGTTACTTGACAAATTTCCCCAATCATTTGAAGATATTTTAAGACATAGTCTAGTAGAACACCAGCAGAATCATTTTTCAATCAAAACTTTATTGTAAAATATTTTTCATTGATATGATTTGAATTTGAAGATGATGAGAAGTGGAATTATTTTTGAATCAAAAACATTAATGTAAAATATTTTTCATTGTTAAGATTTGAAGTGTGTTTTTTCGATCGATATTGAGAAATTAGGAGAGAAAAGAGTATGATATGCAAATACTAGCAAAAACGAATACCAACAAAACAAAATCAAAAATTGTACTTACATTTGTTTTTCGCTGAAAATGGTGAAGTAGAAGAGTTTGAATGAAAAAATCACTACTGCTCAACTTACTCGAACAGAGGAGAACTTGTGAAAGATAAGTTCATATGCAGAGCATCTCTTATATAAGCTTGTAGGGAAGAGGCCTAAATTCCACCTCCAAGAGATGTCACCAAGAGGTCACCAGTTTCCCATCGTAAAATCGAGCCATTTTTACTTATCATCACGAGTCTACAATAATGTAGCGCGCCTTAACATCGTCCAATTTCTCTATCACCACGCGCCTTCACTTAGACGCATAAGTAAAGTAGCTATTTCCCTATCACCACGCGTCTTCACTTAAACGCTTAAGTAGAGTGGCTATTTCTCTATCACCACGCGTCTCCACTTAAACGCATAAGTAAAGTAGCAAAATCAGTGTGAAGCTGGTTAATGAATAAGACTCTAGATAAAGTATGGAAAATAGGATTTTTCAGGATGGGAGTAGAAAATGAAATCACATTTATCAATAATGAAATAAGCTTTTATTTGTAATACTTTACCCAATCTAGACATAGATTATTTAGTTTGAGAAAATGTGGGCACACACATTAGAAAATTAGGTTTTACCCAGAGCATGCCAAGTTTTTTTAATTATTTCAACTTTTAAAGATGTGTGTTCCTTGAACTCATCATATTCACTATCTGGTTTCATGAGAACATAAAGATACAACATTACCGTATTCAAAATATTTTCACGATGTTTAGTAAAATATTCGTCAATAATTTCCTTGCATTCTGCTTTTGAAAGAGATCCTCCTTTTTGCGATGAATCTGAAGGCCTGTTTGGAATGTGGTCGGTGCGAAATCCATCTTCTTTTGCGAAAATTCTCATCAAATGCTGCAAACGTCGAGGCTGACAGGGAATTTTCATGAGTGAATCTCTAAGATAAATTGGAGAAAACACCTCATTAACACTATCATCTTCTTGATGAATGTAATGCATTTTTCCTTTTCCAAACGTCTTGTTATTAGTAGAAATGATGAATGAATACTGTTAACACCGATATAATTACTAAAATATTTATAGCGATATGTTTGTGGTATCAACAAGACCTTTCTCATACATTTCTTCAATTATAGAGCGGATTTCATTAATTAAGCCAGTATTTCCAGCGTTATAAGAACTTACCAAATATTTGAGTCTATAACACAACTCATTTAGATCATCGTAGTAGAGAAATTGAACGTCTTTATCAGAATTCAATTTCATATTCAAACCTCTTTTGGTAATATTTTTTGTATCAGGATTTTTTTCATTGTAAGTCAATCCGCTCCCTGTTTTTTTCTTAGCAGTCTCTTTGGCGGAAATAATTCCCTGATAATTGACATATATTTTTTGCCTCGATTCGCTCTCAAGTTGCTCTCCTCTTGAGAATCAACCCTGTGCGCATTGGTGGAGGATAAAATTCTTTTATATTTGTCAGAATCATCTGGTGAGAAATCTTTGGGTTCTTTCTTGAAAATAAGCTCGTACACTCCTCTTGTTGGTTCTTCTATTTTCAATACCAGGCCCTCTGTTGAGTTATCATGAATGCGATCCCCCTTGTATAGTTCAATCTTATCATCATCGAAAACCATCAGAGCAGAGCCTAGCTTTAATTTATCTCCGTGGAATGTGGGACCATATGTGTGATCAAAAATATTGTGAGCATCGCTTATCAATCCACCGATATATTCCATTGATAATTCACCTTCTCGGTGCATGAAATCATGATCCACATTTTTTAAATAAATTGGTGCCATGCAACGTCCTTGGGGTGTGGTAACCATTTGCTCAATTGTATTATTCGTTCGAGATGGTGTAGTTTCATTTGCATTCATGATGTATGAATTGCTCGAATCACTACTTGTATTCAGCTCTGTTCTTGTTCCATTATCCTCGTCTCTAAGTGGAGAAACAGGTGAAGTTTCGTACATATCAAGTGATGGTTCATTATTAGACTCTTGAATATCATTATTGTGTGAAGTAGACAAAGCAAAATTAGATTTTCTTCTCTCCGATCCATATTCATCATTGAGAATTGTGAGTTTTTTTGTAGGCATTTATCAATTTTTTTAACTTGAAGTCTTTGGCATTGCCGTCCCTTTCCTTATTATGCTTTGTTTTAATGCTCATAATATTGGCTAACGGCTCTGTGATGGGGTTTAATCGTTTAGCCAAGTCCTTTTCTGCATGTTTTTAACCAAGGAGCAATGCTTACGTTTTATATTTTTCTTGAGTTTGATTACCTGTTTTTTCTTGTCTCTTACCTTGCCCGGCTGCATATTCACGTCCTAACACCTGTATGATTCGAGTGAAACTAATGTTTGGTTTTTCTACAATGGGTTTGATGAAAAATGTAACTAAACTATACTGGTAGCAACATGGAAATGAAGTAATTCCTGCCAACTCTATTCAATATGTGTAATGACTTGATCAAATTGAAAGCGGTAACGACCACAAGTCTTTGGCGATTCCTTATCAATTGTTAAAAATCCATTTCTATTGAGAGACCATGCTTTAGAACACAAATTTTTGAATGAATCAAATGAGATATCCGGCGAAATATTATCTCTGAAAATGTACTTCAGGTTGAGTTCGTCTTGATGAAAAACAATCACAAAATTACTACAGTCCCTAATGAATTGCTTCGGAATTTTAGTATAACTTTGACAAATGTAAAACACATCAATTTTATAGTGCCTGGCCTAGCAAAGTATTCTTGACAATTCATTTGATTCCCAATCGAAACATCATCGAAAATCATAACCGAATTTTTAGGCAGATCGCTAGGTTCTGGAATTGATTCATTATTTGAATAGAAAGAGTAGCTCATGCCTGGGATTGATGAAAGAGTCTTGGCCAAGAATTTATATTTATCCTGATGCAGAGACTTAGAAAACACACATACATTTTTGAATCGAATTCCATTTGGGTGAAAAAGCATGTTAAAAACCGCATTTGTCTTACCGCTTCCACTAGGTCCAACCAAAATGCATCTTAGATGATTCGGAAATAAACTGCTGTGTATTTTCTCATAATCTTTGCTCGACTTGTGCGTTCTACATTTTTCTATGACCTCATCAAAATTACTAACCTCTAACTTGCTGCTTACTGATCATACTAAATCTTTTTTATGAATCCAAGAGTCAAAATCCTTTGTATAGCCTTCCCAACGAACAAATAATCTATCCCCGTCTCTACGCAGCACTTTCTCAACTAGGAAAGTATCTGTCAAAGTTGTTTTAGACAATTCCTCTTTATAAAAACCGCCTTTTATTCTCTCACCTTTTGAATCCTCAATGATGTATGTGGGTGGTTGAGTTTTTTTAACCTCTGAGACCGTGAAGACTTTCTCTGACCAATTCGGAATGTAACCCTTGGCGAATGTGTTTTTATACTTGCTTATACGTACATGATCACCAACTTTATAAACTGGTTTAAGCTGTTTGCGATTACGCCACATCTTGGCATATCTGATTTTCAATTTTTTCTCATTACTTTTATTGACATCTATGGGTCTCATTCCAATGGTTCTATGAATCGAAGAATTATATTTCACCATTAACCTCTTCAATAATATTATGTGCGTCCAATTATAGCTTCCATTTGAAGTGAATTCTCTCCACATGTTCGTTTTCAGCGTCCTATTAAATCGTTCTACTATACTCGATTTCATATTAGTGAATGTGGAGTAGTGATTGATACCATGCTCATTCAACAGCTTTTCCACTGTAGAATTGAAAAATTCCATACCGTCGTCTGTTTGGAGGTTTCGACATTTGTGTTTGTTTAGAATTGATTCCAATGCTAGTTTCACTTCTAATGCAGACTTTGTTTTCAATGGTATGGCAAAAGCTAGTTTTGAAAAACAATTTATCACTGTTGAAATATATTTGTAACCTCCATTTTCTCTACTATATTCCCTCAAGTCAACAAGATCCGCCTGCATCAAATCATCTAAGTCATGAATTTCAACATGGCGAGTTGGAAAATTTCTTCTAGCCTGTCTATGTAGTTCATGTGCGATTTTCTCTTTTTGCTTCAATCTGTATGATGACCAAAGTCAGACTGGAGCGGAATCTTTGAAAGAGAGGGTGTTAAGATGTGAAATGAAAAAAAATATTTACATTTTTTAATATTTACTGGTCTTCAACATTTAACTATTTCACAATGAGGTGACTCAGCACAATGAATTAAAATCGGGTCATCAGTCTCTTCCCAGTCACAAAATATTCCCCGGCAATTGATGCATTGCACATCGTCTTGAAACCCCATGCAATACAAACCAGACTCCACCATTTTTTCAATATTTGGTAAGAACTTTGGCCACTTATTGAAAGTTTTCCTGATTGCCTCTTCAGTTTTTAACACACAGTCTTTAGCAACAACATAGCACTCATAATTTTCATTCACTTTTGAAGCCAAACAACAGTCAGTGTTGTTTATTTTATGCATAAATATGATATGATCTAATTCAAGTGTTCCACTAGTTTTCCATCCACATTTCATGCAAACGATGTATGGTGCGTAGAGGTGAAACATAAAACCGGCTTTGACCACTTCATCTCTGTCAATATATGACATCCTCTGGCACAATAACATGATTCTTCCTGGATTGAAAATCACTTTTCCAAACTCTCCCATCACCTATGATGCGAACTTGTGCAATACAGTCTTCTCTCATCAGAGTCTCAAATCCAACTGAAAAAATTATTCACTTGATCGTGTTTTCAAGTTGAAAATCATTTCATTTAGAGAGGTGGAATAAATAAAGAGGTGAAATTCACTCAATTTCATTGTGAAGTAGGAGGCCTTGACCTGATTGATGGATGGAGAGAGAAAAACTGTGTCTTTCTTCTTCTCAAGTACTCACTGCAACAGTAAATTCTATTTACATCACATTGTACGTGACTAGAGGGCTCTTCCGGCTTCCAGTCTATTGAAACTGCTCTCCAATCTCATGTGAACAGAAAACAGGTAACCTGCAGGCATAATTCATTCTCAAAGCGGATAGAAAAATCACACCATGAAACGATGCTGTGCTTGTATTTCACCTCTCTCACCGCCAATTGTTCTTTTCCCCTCAACTCGCTTATTACATGCTCTATCAATGCCTTGAACAATGTCACAGCATCCACACAGGTTTTCATGGTCTGGAAAATGTAACAGAGATTGTTTCAGAGCTTGTGTCACAGCTCCCGCATATGTTTTCGTGGTATAGTTTGTGTCCCAGCTCCCACATATGTTTTCGTGGCATAGTTTGTGTCCCAGCTCCCGCATGTGTTTTCGTGGTTCAGGAAATGTCACAAAAACCGCATCTCTCTACTACTAATAAATATAATTCCAATTTTAATTTCAATAAATTGAAGAAAAATTGAAGGAGACATGGTTAGATTAAATGGGATCATTATATTCGATTGGTCATTCTTCATAATTTTTTTGGCCATGTTCGATTACCGTGGCTGGTCACCCGTAGCATCAGAAGCTGTGAGATAAATGAATGTTTCAATCTGCTGAGAATGATACGCCTAATAAGTCCTATCACAAAAATAGGACGCATACTTTTTGATACATTTAGATCCATTAAGAGTCGAATTCACCTTAAATCGAAAGTTCGACTGTCAAGCTTGTAGGGCCCTGACAAGGATAGCCGGGTTTTCATACCTGAGACGAATTTCCGAGTTTGTATAACCCACAAGAGGGATATTTTTCTTAAAACTGCCGAGTTTGTATACGAAATTTGGGAATTTCTGACCGCACTGCCGAGTTTGTATACTTCCGTAAAGGGTGAAGAGACCATGTAAAAGTAAGAGGAAAATAAAATTAAAGATCAGACTAATAATTTATCCTTCAATTATATTCTTTGACTTGGATAATAATTATTATTATAATGGAATCATTAACATTATCTGGTACCATTTCATTTCTGTGAAACTTTTAAATCAATTTGGATAGTAATGAGGGTAAAATATAGATATGTGTAATATTCATCTACATTTCATTTCATCTGTAAGATTAATTATTTAGTCCATCCATAAGAAATAAAGTTATATTGACTGGAATTATCGATTATGATGGTTGAAAATACTATTGATTTCATAGACATAGATGACTATAGAGCTATATCCGTTCATGGAATTGAATATGTTGTTTACTGATGATATGATCATCTTCACTGCATCAAAATAAAACATGATCACAAACTCAAGGGAAGCAGAAAGAAGGAGAGACAGAGTGAGAGAGAGAGAAAGAGTGAGTGAGGAAGCCTGTGAAGGAGTAGTGGGTGGAGGATTATGTTTAGAGAATTACGAATGAAAGGTATCAGTAGTCAGTAGTCAGTAGTCAGACGCTCCCGCGAGAACTACTCGTGGTCACTTGCTCATACATTGTTGCCAAATTTCTGGTTGCCATTTGTACGGTAGAACCCTTTTTGTATATTTCTGGAAAAATATACATGGGTGATGATAGCCCTACCTGGTGGTAGAACGCTGAACTAAAATTTATACATCTTCCCAACTTATGGCAACCAAAAAAAAATTTTTCATCATTTTTTATTGATCTCCATTTACTTCGAATACCTTTATGATCGATTTTATCGAGTTCTTTGAACCTTGAAGATTACTGAACAATTTTTTTAGGCGTTTTTGAAATTCGGGAGTTGAGTTATTAATGGAAAAACAAGTGGCAGCCGTATATGACTGCCATAAGTGGGGGCTGCCCCTTGTAATGGCGAAATTTAACATTATTGGCTGCTACTTGTCAAGGAAAATATATATATATATATATTATATATATATATATATTATATATATATATATTATATATATATATATATATCTTCCCATGGTGGCTGCCACAAGTATGCTTTACCGGCGGCTGCCACTTGGATAGGGAGATGCATATAAATAAATAAATATATATATATATATATATATATATATATATATATATATGTACATCTTCCTCAACAAGTGGCATCACATAATGCTAATTTCGCCATTACAAGTGGCAGCCCCTACTTATTGCAGCCATATACGGTTGCCACTTGTTTTTCCATTATAACTCATCTCCCGAATTTCAAAAACGCCTAAACAAAATTATTCAGTAATCTTCAAGGTTCAAAGAACCCGATAAAATCGATTATAAGGGTATTCAAAGTAAATGGACGTCAATAAAAAATGATAAAAAAATGTTTTCTGGTTGTCATAAGTTGGGAAGATGTATGAAATGTATAAATTTTAGTTCAGCGTTCTACCGTCAGATAGGGCTGTCATCACCCATGTATATTTTTCCAGAAATATACAAAAACGGTTCTACCGTACAAATGGCAACCGGAGATTTGGCAACAGTGTATGAGCGAATGACCGTGAGTAGTTCTCGCGGGAGTGGGTGCGTCTGACTATTGACTACAACTGATACCTTCCCTTTCATTTGCAATTCTCTAAACTTAATTCTCCGCCCACTACTCCTTCACAGGCTTCCTCACTCAATGTTTCTCTCTCTCACTATGTCTCTCTTTCTTTCTTCCTTCCTTGAGTTTGTGTTTATGTTTTATTTTGATGCAGTGGAGATGATCATATCATCAGTAAACAACATTAAACAACATAATTCCATGAACGGATATAACTCTATAGTGATCTATGTCTATAAAATCAATAGTATTTTCAACCATTATAATCAATGATTCCAGTCAATATAACTTGATTTCTTATGGATGGAGTGAATAGTTAATCTTACAGATTGAATAATAATGTAGATGAAAACTACACATATCTATATTTTACCCTCATTACTATCCCAATTGACATAAGAGTTTCACGGAAATGAAATGGTACCATATAATGTTAATGATTCCATTATAATATTATCTAAGTCAAAAAGTATAACTGGTAGATAATCTTCAATTCTATTTTTCTCTTACTTTCCACATGGTCTCTTAACCCTATACAGGTGTATACAAATTCGGCAGTGCGGTCAGAAATTCATAAATTTAGTATACGAATTCGGCAGTTTTAAGAAAAAGATCCCTCTTGAGTGTTACATAAACTCGGCTATTTTTCTCAGGTATGAAAACTCGGCTATCCTTGTCAGGGCCCTACAAACTCGACAATCGAACTTTCGATTTAAGATGTATTCGACTCTCAATGGATGTAAATGTATAAAAAAGTACGCTATTTTCGTAATAGGACTTATTATTATCAGAAGATTAAAACATTCATTTATCTTATAGCATTTAATGGCTACGGGTGACCAGCCACGGTAATCAAACATTAAATATTATGAAGAATGAACAATCGGATATATATTTCATACGTTTAATGAATGCATGGTGAAGAATATAGAATGATCCCATTTAATTTCAACTGTGTCCGTCACATTTACATCAATCATTCAGTAAGAGTCATGATCGAGAATCAGTATGCGATGAATTTTAGTTGGTGTTCAATTAAAATTACTACTCCCATCTCCCATGTAGAAACAATGTATTTCTTGCATCAAACTAATTGATTTTGAAATATTTCTTGCCCTATCTGTGACTTGTTGATCGAGGTCTTCGTATTTAATTTCCTACTTCATATGCCACATTCATGTAATTATTTCCTAAAAGATATAAATATTTCTTCAACAAGATCATATGAAATAATATCAGTTTTCCATATTATAAAATTAATGAATGATAGACTAAGAATAACAATCTTATTACTAACAATATAGGATTATACATTGTAAATGATGGAGTAATGTTCTATTGTGGTGTTGAATTTCAACAGAACCTTGTAAATCTCATAGAAATTGTTATCTGTCAGTATAAGAGTTGTTGAAATCTACTTGAAAACTGGAAAGGACGATTCGAGATTAATAATTATTTGTTAGATCACTTGATTGAGTGGTGTCATGTGCGTTTCATGGGAAGGATCGTGGTGATGAGTGGAAAGGTTTTCTACAAGCAAACACGAAATACAATAGGTGTATTATGTAGTCCCTGCTCAATCTTTACAAAAATTACCGAGTTTGTATAGCACTTTTTGAGGGTCCCATGAAATTCTGAAATTCCTTTGACCATTACTGCCGAGTTTGTATGCACCCTCCAATACTCTCTTGCTCTCTTGTACAAGCTCTCTGAATCCCTATCATTTGCTATCTTATATCGTTTGCTATCTTTTATCATTTCTTTATCTCTCTATCTTACTCTCTTTTACCCGCTCACAAACTCATGGGTTTGTCTGATGAAGAGAACCTGACTCTCGCACCCTCTTTCTCTTTATTTCCCTCTTTCTTCAAATAAGTCCTTCCAGTATTTATGCTTTGGTCAATCAATTGAATACTGAATTAGTATCATTTTCAACTATCATAACCTAGAATTCAAGCGAACGTATTTTGTAATTTATATTAAATGAAAAGAAAAGATATTGTCAAACCACAAATTAATAAAAAATCGAGATACCGGTTTCGGTTGTTACACCATTATAAATCTCTGGTAAACTGGTAATCTAAAGTAAATGAGCTAATCTGATAATATCAGATAAAATAAAATAATATAGTTCGAAGCGGAACAAATTAATAAATTTTCTAACACATCATTAATCACCAAAATTCTTATGAATTTTCCTTCTGCAGTAGATAGAAACTTTGAATTCTTTGTTGCCTAACAAATTAGATTATGATTTCTGACAATCTTGCAAGCCTCAAACGTTTTGAAAGTTGTTGATAGCTGATCAATTTTCACAAATCTTGCTATATAGTCTAGCTTGATCATAATTCAATGTCAATCCGATACTCAATACTCCCGATTGTCAATCAATTGAGGAAATGCTAAATATTGAAGAAATTCGATTTCCTCAGCAATAATTTCTAAAAATCATTAGGCCTAAGCACAAACAATAATCTTGAGAACAACGGGATGATTGTCTTGTGTAAGCTCTAATCATTTTCAAACTCTTCATTATTGAGAGCACTACAGTTATAAGCCTACTGTCAAATTTTAGGTCTTCAAAGTTTCACCCAGTGGCAAGGTACCTTAATATTACTGCTAGTCTTCCTTTAACTGGCAAACATTGTCTCATGTTTGTATCTTCTCGGAGTAAAAAAGGTGTAAATAGTTTCAGCAATTTCTCAAACATAATATCATTCATGCGGAAATAGTTTTTGTAGTAGTACAGAACAGTAGACTCCACGCAGTATTCTCATCCACAAGTACCTGATTGAAACTAAAGACCTTATGGAAATACAGCAATAGACTGGCTTCTCCACACATCTGTGTAATCACTTGTCAGCTGATTTATGATGAATAATTCTATAGTCTGATTTTTACGCAATTGAAAAAGGAACATACCTGTCAAATTTCATGAAAATCTATTACCGCGTTTCGCCGTAAATGCGCAACATATAAACATTTAAACATTCAAACATTAAAGAGAAATGTCAAACCGTCGACTTGAATCTTAGACTTCACTTCGCTCGGTCAATTATAGCAACACAAGCTTTTTTGCTTGATCATTTTTTACGTTGTGGTAACACAAGCTTGACCACACCTTTACTGAAGGAAAGTAATGACAGTGAAGAATGATTGTGTAGGGTTAAAGAGTAATGATAATCTGAAATGACATTACTGGTAATCGCTCGCCTCTGTTTCAACTGTCTCTTCTTCTATGATTGATTCTCTTCAGTCCTGAAAAGCCTACCCATAGCATGTTCAATTGTTCAATAGCTGTTGATATATGAGTTTCGACTTGCAATACCACTAGCAGTGGTTTCAAGTATCACTTATAAAATGATTATTTTTTGTCAATGGAACAATATATAACATAACAATATCATGACATATTTCAAAAGATTATCAGTCATTTTTTGGAGATTCAGCTTTCAGGTTGCGTTACTAGGAACCTTCCATTCTCACTTGCTATTATCTACCATTTACTAATTAAAGTTCAAAAACTCTATTGAGAATATATAAAAAAACTCCAGAGAGATTATATCGAAGTAATCACGGAAATCTTATATACTTTAATAAGTGAAGGCGAGCGATCCTACTTATAATTCACTATATGCTGCATTATAAGAATATGCTGCATTATATTTCGAATCTTCATAGGCGGGAAAAAACCTTTAAAATATTCAACCGTGATTCATATATTAATTTTTTGAAATGTTATATCCAATTGAGCTGCAAAAGTATTTTGAAATTAGATCATTAGAAGTTCGATCCAATAAATTGGATGAGTAAATACAATAAAATTGAAATCTATCTGCATATTCATCAAGATCAGTGGCTACCAGAAAGTGGTCCGCAAGGAGCCCAAGGAAAGAAAAATTGATGTTTACGCTATTAGTGTTATTTGAATAAACTTTATCAGTCTTTTTTTAAGTATAGGCCTAACCAACTTCCCTTCGAAAAGGTTATACCAAACTCATCGGAAGTTCAAAATTTGTTTTCAATCGGTGAAAGAAGAGATAAGTACCAAATTTCCAACGCAATAAGATTGGACTATAAAGTTTGTTTGAAATCTTAATGTCGGATTTGTACCACGTGATTGAGCTAGTCAATCAAATGTGTGACAGTCGATGGCCATACTGTGAGTAATATAGTTACTGCAATTCAGACTAAAGGAGATCAGTAACTAATTGATTCAAAGTAAAACTGTTCTAGAAAGTGTGGTAATAAAAATTAAATATTGTTATTATAATGAGACAGTGCTTGTTAATTGGTCATACTGTGAGACTTGAGGATGGAATGATCAAAAACAAGTTGAGAACCAGCTTGGAAAACAAACGTAAGATAACAATGAAAAAAACCAGAAGAAAAAACAAGCTATTGTAATTCCTGGTGAACATTATGAGTGATGGAAAATGTTCATAGCGAAGAAACAAAGAGGAGTCAAAAGGTACTGATTGTAAATCCAATAATTGAGTACCTATAATTAAGGAAATCACATTCTCATTATCAGAAGATTCTTGGATTCTTGTATTATAGTATGTTAGTTAAAATATTTAGTTCAGCTACAATGATTGTATTATTGTATAATGCCACAAAGTTGAAGGAATACTGTTACTTCTTCTTATGTGGTAATGCTAAAAATAAATTAACAACAATATTTCTAAATCGTGATTAAGAAGAAACAATCAAATAAACTCTATTCAGAATACTTTTCAATGTTTTGATTGTAAGATTCTTGGAAAATTTATTTCCATACCGCAGTGAAAATGCTGGGTGTAATTAATTCATCTTAAGAAACACCCATCCGTACTATTTTATTAATAATTATTTCAAGTATCTTCACTCAGTTCATTGCATTAATTGACTTTACAAGAGAGTAAGTTATAATTTATAATAAAATAATTAGTCGAATGCAGTAAGTCGTAAGTAAGTATGACTCTGTTACACTATACTCAAATAATTGAATAAAAACCTTCAAATAAGGCAATGAAATATTTACGAATCGACTAGAATATTATTGATTCATGTAGTTAATTGAATTAGAAGTATTCAAATTATACATCTTGAAAGCGTATATATCATTGTCAAAAATATACGCGTGTATAAAATATAAGTGTTAATTACGGAAGAACTGAACGATTTAAAATCTATCTGATATGTTAGATATATGAAGGAACTCTTTAGGTACACAATCCTGCATTCAGAAATTCAAAAATATCATTGAATAATCAATTTTTGACAAAAATGAAATGGGTAGTCCGAATTGTGTTCAACATCTATGTAGGTTACACGGAATTTATTGTACTTTGATCGTTTAATGACATAAAATCCGAAAAACCTCAATAACTTTTTTATTTGTTGACAGATTGACTTGAAAATTTATGGGAAGGACACTAATGTTAAGATAAATGTTCCTGTTTTTTTGTAGAATTTTTCCATGGCTCCTTTCCCCTCCAGATCCGAAAAACTGTTCGGGCGATTCGATTCCGTAAGACCGGTTTTGAATCTCCCGGCTTACTAATTCTTTGGCGCGCTTTTACGTGATTGCGTGATTATTGCCCGCAGAGGCTCTCTATTGGACAGAGCTGATAATTTGCTTTGTGACGGTTATCCCACACCTTATCCCATACCTTATTACTCATAGATTCCTTTTAGTGTTGAAATCTTCAATAATAATCATATTGAAGATGTATAAAAAAACTCATTGTACAAAATAGTTAAATAAAAAAACACCTGCTCAGAGAATAACAACTTTCATTATTTTTATAGGTTCATATTCATGTATCTGAATTGTGCTGTGTAGTTAATTTAGCTCTCTCTCTCTCTCTCTCTCTCTCTCTCTCTCTCTTCTCTCTCTCTCTCTCTCTCTCTCTCTCTCTCTCTCTCTCTCTCTCTCTCTCTCTCTCTCTCTCTCTCTCTCTCTCTCTCTATGTAAACAACATCGATGTAAACTCACTTAACAAAATTAATGTTGATGGTGTCGAAATAGCTTACTGTGATTCAGTTAAAAACCTTGGAATTAATGAACGAAAATCTTGACTGGTCTGATCAAATTAATAAGACTTGTAAATTTGTACTCTCTGCCATGCATTCATTGAAGAAGATGCAAGATATTCTTCCCAGAAGAATTAGATTGCTACTAGTCAAATCGCTCATATTCCCACATCTTATATTATGTGCTCAATGATATACAAGTAACCTTAAACGATAAACTTCAGCGATGTCAAAACTATTGCCTCAGGTTTGTTTACTCTCTCCAACGCCATGAACGAATCACTCAAGCCCATATTGATAGTTCAACTTTTAAGTTACCTGATCAGAGAATTCTTCAAATAATCAAGCTTGTCAGGGACATTTTGAAATATGGTAAACCAATCTATTTCAAAAACGATTTTAAATTTGTCTCTGAAGGTAGGAGAATTAATGCTTCCCACACTCGAACAGGTGAAAATACTCTAAGAATTCCAAATCATCGAACAACTATTTATACAAAATCCTTCCTTGTTAGCGGTTGTCGTGCATGGAATGCACTCCCAAATCAAATTAGGTCCATAGAGAGTCAAGCGAGCTTCACCCGTACATTCAGACATTATCTTTCAGGAAAAATGGCTGAAACTGTCCAACCCTAGAGCAGCATGACATTCAAATTCCTTCCTTAATCCCTATCCTTATCCTTTATAATCATTTCCTTCCACTCTCAAGTAAAAATGATGGTTTTTCTCTTTTGCACTATCATTCATGTAAATTTAGCATAAAAATTGTGTATAAGCTACATTCTAGATTGTTTCTTATTCAAACTCTTCCTGGAGTGGATCTCAGCATTCTTATTCTACATCCCTTCCCCTCTCTTTCGTATTATAGTTCCCCCTTCATAATTCCCTAATTGGAAAATTATTTTTTTGGAACTTTCATAATCATATCATCTTGTTATTTACATAAACTAATCTCTTTTGTATAATAATTTCCCTTTCTTATTAACATTATTTTTGGATTTACATCTACAAATCTCTTTTCTCATGATAACTTTCACTCCCTCATTATTCCACTTATTATTACATCATATCGATTTTCTAATTATTGGGAATTAACTTTTTCTTTATTTCCATCCTTATTATGATTTACTCTTTTCTGTTGATGTATGATTTACTCTTTTCTGAATGATTTATCGTTTCTGTGATTTGGTTTTCACTTGATATATTTTCTTAATTTTTTACGCTTAGACATAATATTTCGTTTGAATTTTCAACTTTCTTTTTCTATGGTTAAGTGCTGAAGGGGAGGGTGTCTCAGAGAATGGACTTCTTAAAGTTCAAACTTCACCGTTTCATTTGAAAACATTACAGTAGTACCTCAACTTTTGCATATTTCATCACTTTTCTTGCTCAATGTTATTGTAGAACTCATCAGTTAAATATGATTCACCATGTTATTTTACAACGTGAGTTTAACTATGTTTTGCTAAACACATGAATAAAGAAATCTGAATCTGAATCTCACTCGCTCTCTTTCTCTATCTCTCTCTCTTTTTTGGTAAAGAGTGTGAAGTTGTGCTCCTGGGGGGGGTTATCTCTTATGATAGAGTCCCACGTTATGAAGCTATTGTGAGAAGTTGTGGATTGCAATTCCTTCACAGATAATACGATGTTTCTGGTATTTATAAGAGCAGTCTCTAAATTCCCTCTTTTGCGAATAAATTCACAAAAAATTAAGGCCTTCCGGCTCGCAAAATTACTGGGTTCAAACCTCAGCTCTAGCTCAGTGGTAGAAACATGAATTTTATAAGTACAAATAATCACCATAAGGTTCAAGGACCAGGTATTGATAATTCTTACCGCTGCTTCTATGAAGTTCTTGAAGAATACCAGTAAGGAAATTAAAAGAATATTTGATGACTGATTATCAGTAACCATGTACCACTAGAGAATAATCAGGACCAACTATAGTTGTTTCTAGTTGATTCTTAAAACGCTCGTCGTGAATACAAGTATTCACCAATATACCCTTTCAAAATTCCTTAGAACTTACAACGCCAGTTCTTGAAGCTCTCTGGATCCTTATATGATATAACTGGAACCTTATTAATATAATTTCTTAATATACTTGTTCTGGCTGATAAAATGAATATCATCAAAGGATGATAAATATTGAGTGCTTTGAATAAGGTTAATATAATTGATTCAATAATTTTAAATGTTGCTAGATATTTGTTGGTACCAAAACAGCTCAAACTATATAACACGAGATGAACTAGGATAAAATAAATTTCTACGATTTGTATGCTGACATAAAACACAAAATATATTCCCACAAAAAAGATGTGCATAAGATATTCGATATAACTATAATTCACTTAAATAATCTACTTTTAAAATCTGAATAATTATCACAGGCTTTGCTAATATTCACAATAATGAGTTTCAAATTCATAAATATATTATATTCAATACTGGTACTTAGACTTCCAATCAATACAAAATTCTACCAATAAAAACCTGTTCGGTCTATAAGTTTGATATGATATACTTGGTTCAATTACAAAATTAATATTTAATAAATTAATATTCAAACATGAGATCTCAGGGCTTTTAATATGAATTCGGGCAGTGCATGGAAGTAAGCTTCCTACATATAATAAATAAATTTATAAAATGTTCTTGTGAACTATGTGATATTGTTCAACACGTGGTGACTTTCTATTTTAATTCTAATTAATTGGAATAGCGCTTTTTTATTAATTATTACCCCACTGAACGTAGAAAAATGAGCTCATTTGGTTTGACTTATCACTCACTGACTGAAGTTCTAGATGTCCTCGTGGATTGAATTAATTATTTCCAATAATTAATTAGGTAGGCTCCTTTTCGTCACTGCTGGGCTAACGCGTGATCCAGATTTTTATAAGTTTCTTTCGAATTAAAGCTATTTTTATGGGAATCTTTACAATTACGAACTCCTTGACAGCACTGAGTTCACAAACAATTAACATTCAACAAACATACATTACATTTAAAAAAGGGTTTGGCTTAATAATTCATTAAAAATTTTTTAAAAGGAAGAAGAAAAGACCCTAAACTCCATGTGCATCCTCTCCGGTTGGGATCTTAAGCCAGAAGAAAGAGGTTTTTAGAAAAATTTTGCTTCTTCCTAGAATAATTCTGTAAGCTACTCTCTGATTGGCCTTCAATTTAATAGACTCAATACAATTGGTTGCCTTGGGAATCAGGGCTTCCTCGGCTTTACAATAGAAAAAATTAAATAAAAGAAGTTTTTATACAAATATATGGAGTGTTTATCTTAAATTGAATTCATAAATAATCGTAACATACGATTTTAATAGATAATACATTTAGTTTTTATATGAGTTTTGTATACTCTTGATTTATCATGCTTTTTTAGATTATAACAAATGTTTATACAGAAATAATAGTTATTTGTATTTCTACACATCGACTTCCTTTAGTATACATAATATATCCTTTATGAGTGAATTTTATATGATTCAACCGGTCATATGGGTTGATCGAATAATCAGCTGATTCGTTCAGTATTGGTTCTAATAATTATCGATTTATCCAAGATCGACTAATTCTTTTCAAAAGGTAAACAAGTAACTCTAACCTCAATGTTCATGCATTTTATTTTTCTTTTTTTTTTTTTTTAATCCGCCAATAGTAAGTATGCCGCTTTATAATTTTTTGATCTTACCAATGGGTTCTCATAATTATTAAATCACAATAATACATGTTTTCTTATCGTTGTTGATAATGCTATTACTCCTAATCACTAATAATACTTGATTTGAGTTGATTTACTCTTTGGATAGGTCTAACCTTCTTTCCAATTTTATAGTTCTATTACATTTTATTGGCTCATTTAAAAATATTTGGTGGTTTCAAATTACCACGTGACACAAAACGCCCTCTGATTTCTGATTTAAAACGACAATTCGAGAATATAATATAAATTTTATGATCCAGTTGGTTTTGGATCAGAAATCATACATGTTACGAAGTCTGCTAATAACTCTAATGAGAATCCTACCTCCTAACAATTCAACAACATATACAACAATAAATAAATTCAATTCAAATACATACGCCTTACATCGGCCAATCTCCTTCTACGCACAATACACAATATAAACTATCTCCTCCTCCATACATAATATAAATCTTTTTTCTAATCCACGCTCTGCCCTCAGGCCAGAAGCACATTTGAATGTTGGTGCAAAATCATTGCCAACCTAACAAACTGATAATTCTCCGACTTGCAGAGTATAACATATTTTCTCCCTCAACATAGAACAGTGACTTGTACATTTTCATTTCATTCTCTTGCAGAAATTGGGCTTTGTTTTCATATAATGGATATTTTTAAGGATAATCTTTGGTAGGTTTTATCAACAAGAACTTCTTATTCCTCTAATACATTGAGACTTGGGATTAATGCTTTTGGTGGTAACTATGCGGTTTGATCATTTGGCGGATAATTTTAGTGATTTTCTTAATAGCTTATACATAAATAATAATAATATAATATCTTTATAATATCTCTACATGCAATTCACATTTATATGACACTTGATCTTCTCTTATTCGGGATATCAACTTAGATGATTTAATAGGCATTGACTACTCGGGTTTTCGTAGTGTACAGCTGGTTTACGTTGGCTTCGGTTTGTCACTTGTCGCCATCTTGATGTCTCTTCCTGTTACATGAAGGTAAGTTGGCTTTTAACATTAGAAGTTATTTATTCTCTTGTTTCATTAATAAGAAAGGTGTTAAAAATGGTTTCTAAATTTTTTATTTCTTTATTTTCAGGTGTTGTTATTTGAAGTGGATACTCGTCTGCGAAATAAGTGTGTTGCCTGGAGTTTGTTTGGTACGTATTTGTTGACAGGTAGGTCCATGAATCCAAATATTATTGTTTATATTCTTATCGCTTATTGTCTCGATAATACGGTTTGAGATTAGAGGCATGGGCTTTGATTCTGTAAATAATCTGGCGGTTTTGACGACCGGTTCTCCATCAGCTCTCTTATCCTGGCTAGCCTAGAGTATTTACTTGGTGTATTTTGAATCGTTCTGAGTTTCAGATTAGCTTTGAAAATTTTAGAACTGATTCTCTCAACATAAGACACGCCCTCATTCATCAGTACTTTAATGATATTTTCCTTAATTGATATTGCAGCCATAAATATAATAATACTCACAAAATAAATCAATGCATTTACCGTGTTTCTCACAACATAACCTTTCCACTCATCAATAGTAGTTTCATTTAGTAATAATAATACAATATTTTTCATCCTATCCACAACACAGTCTTTTATCCATATCACAGTCATAACAAATAGTATACAATATATCAGAACATTTATCATTTCTTTAACAATATAATCTCTCAACATATAATAGTCAGGTACTTTCATTTTATTAATATAACTCCTTATTTCTCTCACTCTTCTTAAACACTTTCCAGTCTTCATTAGTTCCCACAAGTAATCTAATTTATTGTTATCATCCATGCATGTTTCCATATTTGTTTCGTAAGCAGCTCCATTTTTAATCCATTTATTAGGTCCGTTTTTATCACATTTCTTTAGCCCATTCTTCCGGTCACATCGCCGATCTTCTGCTTTAAAGCGAATGTGCCGCGGATGCATGCTGTCGATCTCCGGTCCTCCATCCTGGTTTTGGTCCGGAATCCTCCTCGGGCGTTTGAAACGTGCATGCGGCTGGTATCGTCGCGCGCGGTACTTCTTTTTCTTCCGCCTGACTTTCCGCCTCCGGGCCTTGCGGTGCATGCCTCTTTTCTCCTGTAGTCGGTCATGCAGTCGGTCGTCCGGTGTCTGCCTCGGGCGTTTCCGTCTCCGGGCCTTACGGTGTATGCTTCTTGTATCCCGAATGTTGTCCTCCCGGTACTCCCTGGTGTCATCCTTTTGTTCCTCCATCCTGGGTTCCTCGGGGTGCATAAGTCCTGTGCGCGGATGCCTGGTGGTGGTCCCTTGATGCGCGGGTTGCTCTTCCTGCGGTGATGGTTCTCCAGTGGGAAATATAAGGCTCAAAAGGGATTGATGTTTACAGGGCGTTTTAAGTGCATGGCGTGTGGCGGTTTTTGGTGTTGGTTTCTGTGTGTCTGGTGGTGGGTTATTTGCATGTTGATTTTGGGTTGTCTTTGTTGTATGTGCTACTGTGAAAGATGTGTCTACTCTATTATTATTTTGTTTATTTTCGTCCTGTTTTGTGAAATTTACATCCTGATTTGTGAAAGTTATTTTCTGTTTATTATTTCTATTCAAGCGATCTCTGTTATCATAATATGTTTTTCTATAGTACTGTTTGCTGTTTTGATATTGAAATCTGTTTCTGCAATTATTTTCAGTGTACTTTGCACTTTGCGCATTTGCTCCAGCGTTTGCAATATAGTTTTCACTATTATAATTTTTTCTGAAATGATTATTTTGTTGATTAAAATTTTTTGCTCGATTATTTAAGTGGTTTGGCTCAGACGTAGCTGATTGGATAGAATGTAAATGTTCTATCAGTTCTTCACAACTGGAAATCGAAGATACTGCCAGTGTCATACGAACATTGAAAGGAAGCTTTTTTGATAAGATGTGGACCAGTGATGAATCAGCTAGAGATTCGTCTAACTGATAGTTTCTGCTTATCAGATCTGTTATAAAATCAGTGTAGGATTGTCTATTTCTACTATCGTAAGTGCGTAAAATAATTTCCGACAATGCGTCCATCTGTTTACATTTACTCCAATACTGTTGCAGGAACTGGGAGATGAAGTCCTCCAGGCTGTTGATATCTCGCATCCGGCTCTGGAAAAACATCAGTGGCTCGCCAAGTAGTAAACTGGACAATTGGAAACGCCACATTAACCAAGAGGTGGGTGTCAGTTCTTGAACGGCTCTTATTTGGTCCACAAATAATTTGGGTTGCATGTGACGGTAGGAATTATCAAATTTTCCAAGATTTTGGAAAGGTTGAGTGCTATTTACTGGTTCAATCGGTATATAATGTATTCTGCTGGCTGGAATATTTTCCATGGATGTCGCTAGTCTAGAGACTCGTTCTTCATTTGCGGTCCATTTATCATTCATAATTTTCTTATGTGTATTCACTTCATCATACAATCCGGTTAGCTTCAACTGCTGTCCGCCTATAGCATTCTCCAATATGCTGTATCTCTCACTTGATTTTGCCCCCTCCTCCGCTAAATTTGCCATACATGCCTGCACGTTACTTTGTTCCTTGACTATCTCTATTATTTTCTTATTATTTTCCTCCACTTTCGACTCTATCTCGCCCTTATTTTCTAACACCTTTCCCATGACAGTTCCCATGATAGCGGTGCCCAGCTCCTTACCCAATACGTCCACCTGTTTTTCAACTTCCTTTGGTACGTTATCTAACCGTTCATTTATTTGACAGGTGACGTCATCTATACGAATTTCTAACTTTTTGATAACTGCAGATTGAGTATCTATTTTTGTATCTATTATATTTCTCACTTCCTCCCTGAAGCTAGAAAATTTTTCATCCATAGTTTTGATACCTTCCTGTAGGATTTTAGTATTTTCCTCCGCTTTATCCTGGATGGCTTTAGTGTTTTCATTGATATCTTCTTGTATTTTTTTAGTCACTCCCTCCAAGGCTTGGCTGAGCAAGAGTTTAAATTCATTTATAGAATCGTTTGCTATGAAGTTTGTAGTATATCCGACTGAAGAATTTAATGTGGTGTTGCCTTTTCCTAGATTGGTGGTTGCGGATGGCGGTTGACTGGCGATATCGGATGGCGATTGGGTGGCGGCACTCTCCGTTCCCTCGGCGGCGCTTGGGGCGATCTGCGAAGACGCCGGTACCGGGTTGGACGCCCTCACTCCCACATCTCCCTCAGCCGGACTCTCATCGGAATTAATCGCATCGACGACGTTATCAATCTTCGTAGAAGACAATTGGGCTAAGTTTTGCGGGTCGAAACTGATGGAGCATATGCTGCCTCCCTCTCTCTCTCGTGGGGTCTCCGCTGCATCGTCCTGGGGCTGTTGATTTGCCGGTGTCGTGGCTACATATTTTTGGGGATGTTCGCTGAAGTAGGAAATTTGCGAGTTAGCCGGCGACTGGTTCATGGTGACGTTATTATGGAATACTTCGAGTAAATAGCCAAGTGTGTTGCCAAGTCTCAGGAATATTAAAATGGATTCAGTGATAGTGCCTATTCTGGATAAAATTGTGTTGTGTTGAAGTTTCAAGTGTCATGTACATATATTACAAAAAGACCTTCGAGTGCTACAGGTACGCTTATCAACATAGACAGATATGGCTTACAAATTACACTAATATAGTTCTTAAAATTTTAATTAGGGTCTTATCCTCCTGAATAACGATAGTATTATAATGCCTCAAATAACCTATAACCCTGGTCAGCATACAATGTCTAGATTCAAAGATCAAAATCAAATTTTTACTATAACTTTTATGGAAATTTCCATCCAATTTTCTCTATTATGAGAATTATGTTATCAAACTCGTGTGATACAGTTTGTCTGTATTTATGCAGCTTGAAAAATTTTAATTTGAAGAGCAACTCAATTATTTTAGCCAGAACTTACAATAGATTATCAGATATATCTTGTCGAAACAACTTCAGTTTATACTTCTTGCAGCTTTCAGTTTTATCAATAATTTCATTAATCATTGATAGTAAGATTGAGTAGGTAATCTTTTCCTCATGCTCCACTGGTTGGGTGCCATTGTGTGAAGTTGTGCTCCTGGGGGGGGTTATCTCTTATGATAGAGTCCCACGTTATGAAGCTATTGTGAGAAGTTGTGGATTGCAATTCCTTCACAGATAATACGATGTTTCTGGTATTTATAAGAGCAGTCTCTAAATTCCCTCTTTTGCGAATAAATTCACAAAAAATTAAGGCCTTCCGGCTCGCAAAATTACTGGGTTCAAACCTCAGCTCTAGCTCAGTGGTAGAAACATGAATTTTATAAGTACAAATAATCACCATAAGGTTCAAGGACCAGGTATTGATAATTCTTACCGCTGCTTCTTTGAAGTTCTTGAAGAATACCAGTAAGGAAATTAAAAGAATATTTGATGACTGATTATCAGTAACCATGTACCACTAGAGAATAATCAGGACCAACTATAGTTGTTTCTAGTTGATTCTTAAAACGCTCGTCGTGAATACAAGTATTCACCAATATACCCTTTCAAAATTCCTTAGAACTTACAACGCCAGTTCTTGAAGCTCTCTGGATCCTTATATGATATAACTGGAACCTTATTAATATAATTTCTTAATATACTTGTTCTGGCTGATAAAATGAATATCATCAAAGGATGATAAATATTGAGTGCTTTGAATAAGGTTAATATAATTGATTCAATAATTTTAAATGTTGCTAGATATTTGTTGGTACCAAAACAGCTCAAACTATATAACACGAGATGAACTAGGATAAAATAAATTTCTACGATTTGTATGCTGACATAAAACACAAAATATATTCCCACAAAAAAGATGTGCATAAGATATTCGATATAACTATAATTCACTTAAATAATCTACTTTTAAAATCTGAATAATTATCACAGGCTTTGCTAATATTCACAATAATGAGTTTCAAATTCATAAATATATTATATTTAATACTGGTACTTAGACTTCCAATCAATACAAAATTCTACCAATAAAAACCTGTTCGGTCTATAAGTTTGATATGATATACTTGGTTCAATTACAAAATTAATATTTAATAAATTAATATTCAAACATGAGATCTCAGGGCTTTTAATATGAATTCGGGCAGTGCATGGAAGTAAGCTTCCTACATATAATAAATAAATTTATAAAATGTTCTTGTGAACTATGTGATATTGTTCAACACGTGGTGACTTTCTATTTTAATTCTAATTAATTGGAATAGCGCTTTTTTATTAATTATTACCCCACTGAACGTAGAAAAATGAGCTCATTTGGTTTGACTTATCACTCACTGACTGAAGTTCTAGATGTCCTCGTGGATTGAATTAATTATTTCCAATAATTAATTAGGTAGGCTCCTTTTCGTCACTGCTGGGCTAACGCGTGATCCAGATTTTTATAAGTTTCTTTCGAATTAAAGCTATTTTTATGGGAATCTTTACAATTACGAACTCCTTGACAGCACTGAGTTCACAAACAATTAACATTCAACAAACATACATTACATTTAAAAAAGGGTTTGGCTTAATAATTCATTAAAAATTTTTTAAAAGGAAGAAGAAAAGACCCTAAACTCCATGTGCATCCTCTCCGGTTGGGATCTTAAGCCAGAAGAAAGAGGTTTTTAGAAAAATTTTGCTTCTTCCTAGAATAATTCTGTAAGCTACTCTCTGATTGGCCTTCAATTTAATAGACTCAATACAATTGGTTGCCTTGGGAATCAGGGCTTCCTCGGCTTTACAATAGAAAAAATTAAATAAAAGAAGTTTTTATACAAATATATGGAGTGTTTATCTTAAATTGAATTCATAAATAAATCGTAACATACGATTTTAATAGATAATACATTTAGTTTTTATATGAGTTTTTGTATACTCTTGATTTATCATGCTTTTTTAGATTATAACAAATGTTTATACAGAAATAATAGTTATTTGTATTTCTACACATCGACTTCCTTTAGTATACATAATATATCCTTTATGAGTGAATTTTATATGATTCAACCGGTCATATGGGTTGATCGAATAATCAGCTGATTCGTTCAGTATTGGTTCTAATAATTATCGATTTATCCAAGATCGACTAATTCTTTTCAAAAGGTAAACAAGTAACTCTAACCTCAATGTTCATGCATTTTATTTTTCTTTTTTTTTTTTTTTAATCCGCCAATAGTAAGTATGCCGCTTTATAATTTTTTGATCTTACCAATGGGTTCTCATAATTATTAAATCACAATAATACATGTTTTCTTATCGTTGTTGATAATGCTATTACTCCTAATCACTAATAATACTTGATTTGAGTTGATTTACTCTTTGGATAGGTCTAACCTTCTTTCCAATTTTATAGTTCTATTACATTTTATTGGCTCATTTAAAAATATTTGGTGGTTTCAAATTACCACGTGACAAGAGTTAGTGGGAAGGATACTTCGAATATTCTTTCCGAAGAATGGACATTGATATGTCCAAAGCTCCGCCAAAATTTATGTCGATGCATAACAATATTATCCATTTTATCTATAGTTATTACAAATTGCTTTTTTCATATCATATACAGCTCAATAATTATTTTCTTAATTTATATTTTGTAAATTCATCTATAATTTTGCTGTATTGTAAGCTATCGTATAAAGTGTATAAGCCAGTATATACTGTAATCTACATAAATGAAGTAGTCAATCAATCAATCTCTCTCACTCTCACTCTCTCTCTCTCTCTCTCTCTCTCTCTCTCTCTCTCTCTCTCTCTCTCTCTCTCTCTCTCTCTCTCTTATCTAATCTAATCTAATCTCTGTTATAACCAGTGAGTATAGGATGAATATTCTATACTCACTGCTTATAACATTCGTTCAAATTAAAGAAGTGCTGGACATTTCTTTCTCTCTCATTGTTAGTCTAGAATTTCTGGTTGCAGCTGTAAAACTAAGAGTCCAAATAAACAGTAGATGTAGTAGTAAACAGTTAGTATACATAATAACAGTATATGTCATAGAAACCTGAAAATGATAACTCAAATTTCTGTTCCTCCATCTCAATTCTATTTGATTAAGGTGAAAAACATTATTTCAACAAAGACATCCATAAGGATACAACTCCATGATCATGTATTATATTATAGTAGAACTATAAATAATGTATCTTTCATTGAACCATTCCATTTCAATTAATAAAAATACTGCACTAATAATATAAAAATAGAAATTGGGGAAGCCCATAGTTATTGAGGTAAGAGAGGAATCACACTGGAGAAAGAGCGAAAGAGAGAGCGTATGTCTTTTTGATATCATCAGCATAAAAACGGCAATCGTAAGCCTCCATTGTTCGAAACTGCAATGTTTTCGTGGAAAAAAGTAGCTCGAAATCATAATATCGAGCTGACTTTGCTTGCATCCTATTTTGAGAATGAATGACTACAATATTAATGTCATTTAGAATTATATTAATTAAATTAATTAAATTTAAATATGAAATAATATAATAATTGTCATTATTTATAATAATTGTAATTATTTATATTAATGGTCATTATTTTATGATAATTGTCAATCATATATAGTTCAGGAAGTTATTCCCATACAACGCCAGAAAAGTAGGGAATCTTCACTAGTAAAAGTGTACGTTTCCGTATTTTGAGAAAAATGTTTTGCCCTTGATAATAGAGAATTGAATTTAAATTGTAGATGATGATTCTCCCTTCCACTTACATTGAATTGGATTACAATAATAATTAGTTCTGAAATTAATTAAATGTAAGTTTAAAAAGAAGCCGAGGATTTCAAAAAATGTATCCTCTTTCCAAAGCTCAAACGGAGTGTATGAAGACAAATTTGAAACAACAGGGTTTATAGAGGAAGAGATTTTCCACAAATCTATAACAATAATTTGTTTTTATTGCATTAGTCTCTAGTTAGTGGTTGATAATTAACTGAAACATAATGAAAAAAAAGGAAAATCTAGGAAAGCCGCTATTTTCACATACTGGCACTTTCCAATGCAGAATTCAATCATGCATAGTGAATTTGATAGTTTTGAATAACGATGCATATTATGATGGGTTTATCAACAGTTTTTAGGATCACAGCTGAAATCCAAATTTTGTACAGAATAGCTTTTTCTGTAAGGCTAGCTACACACACATCGATTTTGGTCGTATGATAAAAAATCGAACGACCAAATTCCAATGGTAGCGCAATGAAATAGATTGGTGATTACAAACACATCGATCAACGATTTTTATCGTACGGATGTCGTGTAGTGGTGGTCTCTTGTCTCGACTAAACACGACATCGTGTAGTGGTTGTTCAGTGGTCGTGAATACAGTGGCGCATGTGATCAAAGCGGCAACTTCATACACATCGAATTTGTTCATACGATCTTTTATCAAACGTTTGAGTAGAGTGATCATTATGGCAATTTAAAATAAATAATTTTAATGATACAAGGCCATCTGATCCCAAGACAGCACCGTAATGAGCATGCGCACGTAACGTTCCATTCAGTTTTTTAGTTCTAATAAACGTTCTAATAAACTAGTAGTTATGTGAACAGTAGACCTCGCGCAGTTATTAACCACAGCCTCCTCTTATACTGTCAATCAGAGTAAATTATGTCCTGTCCTGTCGTGTCAGACTTTAAATATACATTTAAAGTATATAAATTCTATACGAAGTCTTTGAAGTGTTTATAAACTTTAGATGAATAGTAACTCAAGCCTCCTCCTCCTCCTCCTCCTCCTGCTCCTCCTCCTCTTCCTCCTCCTCATCCTCCTCCTTCTCCTCCTCCTCCTATTCCTCCTTCTCCTCCTCTCCTCCCACCTACTCCTCCTCATCAACCACCACCTCCTCCTCCACCTCCTCAACACTCAACACTCCTCCTCCTCCTCCCCCACATACTCCTCTTCCTCCTCACTCTATTCCTCCTCCTTCTCCCCTCCCCCTCTTCCGACTATTCCTCCTCCTCATCAACTCCTCCACCTCCTCCTCTTCCTCCTCCACCTTCTAATCTCCTCCTCCTCCTCCTCTTCCTCATCCTCCACCTACTCCTCCTCCTCACCATACTCTTCCTCCCCCTCCAAATATTCCTCCTCCTCCTCCTCAACTCCACCACCTCCTCCTCTTCCTCCGCCACCTTCTCCTTCTCCTCCTCCTCCACCACCTACTCCTCCTCCTCCCACGCTTACTCCTCCTCCTCCTCACCCTACTCTTTCTCCTCCTCCAACTATTCCTCCTCCTCCACTACTCCTCCACCTCATCCTCTTTCTCCTACACCTTCTCCTCCTCCTCTTCCTCCTCCTCCTCCTCTTCCTCCACCACCTACTCCTCCTCCTCCCTCACCTAATCCTCCTTCACCTCCTCATCCTCTCCTCCTCCTCCTCCAACTACTCCTCCTGCAACTACTTCTCCTCCTCCTCCTCACCCAACTCCTCTACCTACTCCTCCTCCTTCCACACCACAGTGAAAATGCTGGGTTTTCATTGCATTGATTGACTTCACAAGAAAGTAACTAATAGTTTATAATAAAATAATTAGTCGAATGCAGTAAGTCCTAATATTAAGTAAGACCCTCTTACTATTCTCAAATTATTGAATAAAAGTAAGTATACCCAAATACCTAAACAATGAAATATTCACGAATCCACTGAAATATTATTGATTCATGTAGTAAATTAAATTAGAAGTATTCAAATTATACATCTTGAAAGCGTATATATCATTGTCAATAATATACGCGTGTATAAAATATAAGTGTTAATTACGGAAGAACTGTGCGATTTAAAACTTAACTGATATGTTAAATGTATGAAGGAACTCTCTAGAAACATAATCCTGCGTTCAGAAATTCCAAAATATCATTGAATAATCACTTTTTGATAAAAATGGAATGAGTAGTTCTAATTGTGTCCAACATCTATGTAGGTTACACGGAATTTATTGTACTTTGATCGTTTGAAGACATGAAATTCGAAAAATCACAATAGCTTTTTTAGTTGTTGACAGCTTGACTTGAAAATTTATGGGAAGGACACTACTGTTAAGATAAATGTTCCTGTTTTTTTGTAGAATTTTTCCATGGCTCTTTTCCCCTCCAGATCCGAAAAACTGTTCGGGCGATTTGACTCCGTAAGACCGGTTTTGAATTTCCCGGCTCAAATAGTCTTTGGCGCGCTTTTAGTTGATTGGGTGATTATTGTTCGCAGAGGCTCTCTAATGGTCTATTTTAGATTCTGTTTGTAACTCACAAGTATTATTCAATAACTAATGTACATCATAATAACAATTTCAATCTCTAAATAGGCTTTTTTCTTCTCTGGTATTTATTTGGTTATTTGTTTGAAACTCAAACTTTTTTAATATGCTCTTTTCTATTTTTTCGGAGGTTATCATTGAAGATTTTCACGATTGTTGATGAGATTTAAATTCTTAATTTCTAAGTTTTAAGGGCCACGTTGTCTTGGTGGAAGGTGAGTAGGATTCTTGTCTGAGGGCGGCAAAATTGAGGGCGCCGCCGAAATATATATACAATAAAAATATTGTGTCATACAATATTAAAAATCTAATCTTTATATTTCCAATACAACAATATATCAATAAAATGAATTTGGGGAGATAATACTAAAGTTATAACTATTGTAATATTATATACTAGCAGGTAACCCGTGCTTCACAAGGGACTTTATTCAAACTTGACGTAATGAAATCTAGAAGAATTCAAAATAGGCCTATAAGAATCCTTGGTTGATTAAGAATTTATATGCTGCATTTCAAGTAAATCAGTATGACCACCTTTCAATTAAAAAAAGAAGTTGGATTGAGAATGGCGGAAAAAATTTGGGTGTGACGGAAAACCTGTTTTTATCATTCGAAAAGGATCCCCAATCATACCTATCTTCTAATTTCCCTTTTAAGAGAAATCTTCTGCTGCTTCCATACAAACTGGAAGCATGATAAATAATTGAAAACTTGACAAACTGAAAACGTGATGTAATCAAATCTTGAAGAATTTAAAATTGGTCTATAACCACCCTCGGTTAAGCAAGAATCTATATGCAAAATTTCAAGTTAATCAGTCCAGTAGTTTTCCTATACTTTACACCTGTATACGTGTATAATCCAGTTCTTTCCTTCATCATAGTACAGAAGATAATAGATGGATGGATGATCATTGTCATTTTACGAAAAGATAGAATAAGTTGAGTAGTTTCCCTTTCAGAGGGAGTTTTGACAACCCACAAAACTCATTTTTCATTTGAAGATAGATATAACGAAAAGGTGCATATGACCTAATTTTTTTGCTCAGCTTGCCAAAATACCCCTCATTCCAATATTAAAATTTTCGACTGACTGTACAGTGAGTCAGTCATTCTATCAGGGATCGAATAATTTTGAAATTTTAATTAAATGAAAATGGAAGAATATAATATCTTTATGTAAATAACACCTTCATTCAAAGACATATTAACTGCATGCGTTTTCATATTTCCGTTACAGCATTGATGAAACTGTAGACGTTTATTTAGCACTTTGTCTCAAAAATTGTTCTAGCTGAAAAATTAATAATCCATGCCACGTGTAGGCCTAAACATTGCAACAGGAAAACGAAGATCAAAACTATTGAATGAAAAAGACTAAGAAATTATCAAAAAACCACTGATTTATTGGTAATTAGAAAGACCGGTTTCGGTTATTACACCATTGTCAATCTCTGATAAACTCTTTGAAACTCTTTGTGAATCTATGTTTTTCAGGTAGAAAGCAATATAGAAACAGATGTTCATTTTTTAATTTCGACCATATGATTTGGTGATTTTTTAATGAAATCGAATGTACTTTCATTAATGAAAAATTTAAACATTAATTCTGAAAAATCTAGAAGGAAAATTAAAATTTGTGCTTCCAGGTGCACGAGATTGATATTTTTAGAATCTATGTGCAAAATTTGGAGATCTAAATCATTCCCGTTTATCCAAGTTGTTTAGCCAACAACTTTGGCGATTGGCGAGCGATTGTTATTGTTAATAGCAGGTGCACACCGACGCGAATGCTCCGAAGTTTTGATGCGATACTACGTGCGTATTAAATTCTGAGAACTTGCCGTGTTTAGTTTATAGTTTATATGCTGAACTCCTTCCAATAAAACAAATATAAGCGCTGTGAATCCATTTGTTGAGACTAGACAAATCTTCACTAATTTCGAGCAAGATTTGGCTGAATTTAAAGCAATTCGTCGATACTTAAAAAATTATAAATACTGATCAAGGCTTTGAAGATTCTGATCACAAATGCTCTGAAATCTTGGAAATCATTAACAAAATATACAGCTCTCTTATTTTGTTCTGTTGGAGGATGAATTTGAAAGTGTGAGGCACTAATCACAATGATAATTCTATTTGTCATTCATTTTAATAGGGATTTTTGGTTTCTGCTTGATTAAAGTCAAGAACTATAAAGCTGAATTCAATCTATCCCGTGCTTTAACAATAGCCTTGCAGAGCATAGGTTACCTGCTAGTATTATTTATATTTATGATTATTGATTATTTAGGTTTATTGATTATAATAGACTAGGCTATTGTATGTATGGTACAAAAAAAATAATCCACTCAAAGACAAAAATTTAGATTAGATCATTAGATTATATTTATTATGTATACCAACACTGGTGAACAGTGCTTGGTGAATAAAATAACTACTGTAGCTTATATAATATTGTTTTATTATTATTGTTTATTATTATTCGAGAAGAATCGCACAGATTCATAGAGAGAAGAATAAAAAGAATTCGATTAATGTAGGTGTAATTGCAATTTCCAATAGGCTACAGTTTATCAATAAAGAAGTAATAATTCAATTTCAATTTCCAATTTATTAAAACACACAAAACAAAACAAAATTACCAAGAATTACAAAACAAATAAAATACAATAAAATGTTACAAATATAAAAAAACCGTGGGCTTTGTGGTTGGGTGAGTTGGAGAAGAGAAAAAAGAAAGGAAGATACCTAGCCAACTATGGTTTCCTATGTAATAGGCTGGCAAAGAAGAGAAGAGAGAAGTGAAGAGGGAAAAAGGGAAGGGAGAAATGGGGGAAGGAAGAAAAACAGAGGAATAGGTACGCAAAATGAAGGTAAGCAAGTCCACTGAAAAATGAAAAAAAAAATAATGAAAAAACAAAGCTGGAGCAAAAATCTTGAGTTTTATGTAGGTATCTAAATGGAAGAGGAAATTACTGTATGTCCAGTTTAATTTTTCCGCTGATCTTATTGTCCATGAGAGAGTGATTTGGAATAAGGTTTATTATTTTAGTACCTATGTGAATTAACTGCCTCCTTATACATTCAATATTAGTGTTATAGGTTACATATTTGTTAGCAGTGGCCCTTAGATTATAAAAATTGAGTGTAGAGTTCAATGTGAGAGGAAAATCTGATCTATATTTTATTAAGTACTCAATTACGGTTTTTATGTATAATTGACGTATAGACATGACCTCAAAATCACTAAAAACCATATCCGTTGGATAGAACCTGGGTTTGCTTAATATACTTTTAATTATCAGTTTTTGTGCTAAAAATAATTCAGCAATATGACAGTTGAAACAGCCTCCCCAAACAACTATGCCATAGGTACTGCAGAATTGACTTGACTAGAGCATGATATGATCATTTTCAGGTGGTTCTTATTAAGAATTCTGTTAACTTGGTAAAATTTAAAAGATAAATATCTCTTTTTTCTACATATATGTATTTAATATGAGCATCCCATTTAAGGTTTTCATCAATTATGATTCCCAAGTACTTAGTATTAGTGACTTTTTTAATGGTGGGACAATCACAATTACCCAAATTTAAATTGCACTGAGAATGGAGTCTCAAATCTTGATTCTCGTTGGGCTGCCCTACTCTATTTGCAGAGAAAGTTATTTAATAAGTTTTTTCAATATTTAAACATAAGGTATTCTCATCTAACCACGTCTTAATTAAAAGCATATTATGTTCAGCTATAGTATGAACTTCATTTCATGAATTACCGTGAAAAATAGCTGCAGTATCATCTGCAAAGGATAGTTACACTAGATTGATCATTTATGGTTAGAGACTGGTTCTATTACTCAGATAGCTTTTGAACAATTTAAGCGAGACTCCTCTGAAACCGTTATACACTTCGATAGTCATTATTCAATAACATTCCTAATTAGCCAGATATAATCGATTGTGAGTATTCAGCTCTTGTTGTTCTATAATGAAATTATTCATTTTAAACTGTCTGTATTGCTTGAATGAGATTAAAGCATGCTGTCAAGCGAATTATCACTAATTACTTTTTTTGCAATGATAGATAGTAAGTGAGAGTAGTTGAACAAGATTGTGAGAGAGAAGTACTGTATTGACGTGTGGGCTTATGTGAGATAGAGGGAAAGTATAGGATTGAGAGAAAAAGACTTTGACAGAGCTTCAGGTACGCGCGCGCGCGATATGTATGAGAGAGAATGAATGAGAGTGAATGTTTAAGCCTGGTGTAGACAGAGAAAGATCCCCCTCCCAGTGCAGTGATCGTTTAATGCGAGCAGAGGGAGCAGAGTTGTGGGGTGATGAACGGCTGGTCCTTATCTAGTTCCAACAGAGTTGATGCAAAACCGGCTGAATGAATTTGTAATCTATGATGGTAAAATTGGCAACGTTGCTGGCTGCCATAAGTCACCAGTTGTTGCCACTTGTTGGTCATCATGGGGAAACATACAAAAATATACACGGCTGCCATAAATTTGGGAAGTTGACGGCTGCCATTATTATAGGACAATTTTGCAATGTTAGCAAACTTTTTGTTTATTGATATTATGACAATAAAAAGTAGATCTCGGACCTAAATTCGATGTTTTAAGACATTATACACCATAAAAACGACATATACTCCACTCCTAAGAGTGGCTGCCACACTTATGCTTTACAGGCGGCTGCCACTTGAATAGCAAGATTTATATATATATATATATATATTTACGTTTTTGTGCCTGTTGTGGGTCCAGTAAAATTTAAACTCTTATGTAGTTCCCCGGGACCCCCTATTTTAAATTTGATCAGATAGTCACAAAATGAAACTATTATGTTATACCTGAAGAACTTGACTTGCTGAATGGTTATATTCCACTCAATTTATGATATATTCATCCATAATTAATCTAGATCCTTGTAAAGTTATTCACCTCATGATGGTCCTTTCTAACCTCCAAAGTGCTTATATAATTCTGCTATATAAAATCTACTCCTATGTTGGGTCTTGAGTGATTTGGCGCCAACATTAGAGTTGCATGCAAATTTTATTCCTCAAGAAGGTCCTTCAATATTATAATTGCTGCGTGAAATGTGCTCCTATGTTTGGTCCGCTGAGCTGTGTTGCCAATTCTCATATAGTAAATAAATTTCACTCCTCATGAAGGTCCATCAAACGTTGCCATACTTTGTCTTTGTAATAATGATTCGAGATTTGTTTGAATCAACCAGCGACCGGCTCCGTGAACTTGTATTGCACATAACTCAAAACATTTTGTAGAGCATTGTCAATAAACTAAGATTTTCATGTTGTCAGAATATGTAAAGGAAAAAAATTGTACAAGCACCGTTTTTTTATGAATTTAAAGTTGATTAATAAAGTTGATTTATTTATTTATTTGAGGTTGCATAATAAGTCAAGCATGCTCAATAAATGTAGAAATCTAGGAGATTACCCTGAAAACCCCAATGAGCTGTATCAGTTGAAAGGGAATTACCGAATTAAGAGCCATTTGCACAGTCAAAGCTTAAACTGAATTTAATCAGCTGGTGGCTTAAACTCAAAATGTAACACATTATAACAAACGAGACTTGATATGGATTTAATCCAGTTTAAGATGGAATTTTCGTTTAAACTGTCACTGTGCAAATGGCCCTTAGAGAGACAATAACAACTATAGAACAAGTACAGTTTTCACGAAATGAAATTTTTCAAGTTCAAGATGACAGACAAAAAGCATTACATTAGGGAATTTTTGGGGATACAAGGCATGTGTTCAGGAGCTGCAAGCTTCAGTGGGTGGCAAGGTCGGTGGATGCTAATGGTGTGAGCGACCATAAAGGTTTTAAACATCCCTTCTCTTAAGAATATAAAAAATGGGCTGTTAATATAAAAGAATTTGACTTTTGGGTATCTATCAATCATTGGAAATTAAAAAAAATGTTTTTGACTTTCTCATCAGAAACTAACCCCACTAATCTTAAGGTATGAACATCTGAATAAAATTGGGGAATGGCCGTGAAATTCAAACTTATTTGCTGGAATAATATCAAGGTTTCAATTGTTAAAACTGAATGAAGACTTTTGGGCAGCATGCCAGGTCTTTGAATGAATTTTAATCACAATACCATCTTTACCGAACACTGCCTATTGTTATATTGATTTTAGAATTATTTCGTGTATCAATAAATTCAGTTTATTGCAGTGACATACACAAGAAAGTACAATAATGAAGGACTACTGGAATCATTAAAACAAACTGTTACTACATTTACATTATAATGAGCAATGTACTCCAACATCTTTCTAGTATGACAATTATTCCTTATAGAATATTAGTGAGTCTAACTCCAATCTCTAGAATATTATCAAATTATCTGATATTAATTGATTTGTATACGAAGTATTCATCCATAGAAGTGTAGGTTCATTCCTTAACACAAGGTGGGTCTTTTGTTTAAATCTCTACACTTCGTGTTGGTCTGTTCAATGGTGAGAATATACTCAAGTATGTAATTTATATAATGTATATATTTATTAATTTATATATGTAATGTATGTATTTATGTAATAGAAATCTTAATTACTGCATCACTGTATATTATATAAATTGTACCTGATTGAATAAAGATATGAAGAAACATTTGAAAAATATGATTCCAAGCTCAGAAATGCTAAAAATGCATTCATTTTTCCATAGAATAAAATGAGAACTCAAAGTTCAGCTGAATGTCTGGTAGGGGATATGGATATTACTCTATTTTTATTCTTAACCAGCATCACATTTGAAAATGCTTATAACTTTGTTAAATTTGGACAGATTGATTTAAAAATTTAGAAGAATCTTAAATATATGAAAAAAACGTTCACGACTTTTTGTAGAATTTTCCCATGACTCCTTCACCTTCCTAAGCCGAAAAAACATAATTATTATGAGAGTTGTGACGCTAGGCAGACATTTTCAAAAGTCGCGCTTCGTTCAGCTGTCGCCCGCCAAGGAACTGAATTGGATAACTTTTCCCGCATAACAACGCTAGTTCAAACGATATGCATTTATTTCATCTCTCCATTAAAGTGGAAGCCGTAGATAACACCAAGCCACTTGGAATACAAGGTACTGGCCACGTGCATCTCGATCTTTTAATGATCAGAGTCGGATGATCGGTGTGACATCATTGGTACTCTAATAATATCTATTCTTCCTATATTTCCAATGTTAAATTGAGCAGCTTTGTAAGTCTTTTTCTCAAAAAGTAAATGACTTTCAAGTCCCATCGACATCTCCTACGACTCATACAATATTTATCTTTAATTTTTTTAGAAATTCAATACTTTTGGACCACTGGATCTTTCAGAATGATTGATTTTGTAAGAGCCTATATCGAATACCTGTTGCCCTCTTATTGAAAATTAACATGCTTTTCCTGGCTCTTTTGTAATTCAATCACTCAATGCTAATGAATTCGATAAATCGATCATTGAATAAGGTATGAAAACATGAAACATTGATTGTACTATTATTTCTTTCACAATCCTTTATCTTGTCTGTGTACTGTATATCATATGTAGAATCAATAGAACTTCTTGCCTAATCCCTTAGGAGGAACTCTTTTTTCAGGAAAATTATGGCTTTCACATACTTGATGAGGAAATAGTTTTCTGGTTGAATCTTTCTAATTGAAAACTATAACAAAAAATATAAGGGCGAATATTATATTAAAGCATGGATTGCGTGTGAGGAATTCTCAATAATTGTATTGAATACTTGATCTCGTATTCTGAAACACATATTTCTAATTCAATTATTTGTGAGAGGAATTCTCAATTGGTACTTATTGTAGAACTCTCATTCTTTATTTATTTGTAAAAGGGAAAATCAACTCTTCATGATTCAATAATAATGAATTTAATGAAAATGAATCATACATTGAAAAGTATGCATATGAATATGAATTCATACTATAAGTATCCTACAATATATTCCTTCTAATAAACTTGATAATTCTATAAGGCAAGTGATCGGTTGAATTCCTGTTTGAAAGAATAGAAAGGATGACAATCTCTTCAATCAACTCGGAGGGCATTTCAATTCTAGAAATTGAACTCTCATAAACTTAAAACAGGATAATGTGCGTGGTAAATTCCAATTATTTTCAATCTCCACATTATTTTCCTATACTGGAAAGATAATATAGTTGGGCATATTTCAAGATATTTTTTCAAATAGCAAATTATTCACTTTATAATGCATTTATGAATGTGAGTGTTATACTATCACCCCATACTTCCTTTTGTTCCATATATTGGGGCTTTCTACCACATAGAGTGTGAGTGATGTATATGTGATAAAAATTATGTTACTAGATTGTGCCTTGGTCACTGAGTGTAAATAATTTTTAAACCAAAAAAGTTCTTTATCGAAAATTAAATTGGAATTTAATTGTTGATCAATCCAGTTGATTGGTAATAACAAACAAAATCATCAAATATCATAATATAATATCATAAGGGAGGAAAGTGGTGCGCTTATCATCTTCATCCGTTGATCATCCACATTCTCCTTTCAAATCACTGATGGAATACCCTGCACTAACAACGTTATTCTCTGCAACCGCTCTTGATTTTACTTTTATCTAATTAATATTAGCTTTTCCTTTATATGTCTTCTGCATTGAGATTGGTATTAGAATCAATTTTGAAAGGATAGATATTGGTTAAGTTTGCAGAAGAATATCACAATGAACAAAGGAAACAACTCAAATGTGTACAACGTAATAAATAACGAGAAAGCTCGAAATAACTATAAAGTATTCAAGCCAAGCCTAATTATTATGCTGATAAAAACAGTGATTGAAGAAGTATAAGTCTATATTATCACTCAAAGTATTACTAGGAGAAATAGGCTACATTCAGTACCTTTTTTCAACTTTATAATTGTTGGGGTATTAAAACTTTGAATAGAAAACCTCCAGTAGAAAACCTCTGAAGCCATTCATCTTTTCAAATGTTGACAAATAAAATCTATTCATTCATTCTACGAGTATCCCTTCTCGTAGTAACAAATGAGAGTTCTCTATCTCCAAACCGGTATGCCCTTACATTATCGAGAATTCTGGAAGATCTAGGAGTTCAAAGGTGATGAATTTCTAAAAAAATTGAAGATAAATATTGTATAAATCGTAGGAGATGTCGATGGGACTTGAAAGTTATATACTTTTTAGAAAAAGACTTACAAAGCTGCTCAAGAAAAAAGATAAATATTGTATGTGACCGTAACACACAACTATCACCTGGTTAAAGTATGTGTATATGTGTATATCATTTTTTTCCTGAATTAAGAGTGCACTCCTAAAGGATTAAAGATGTTGAACCGGCAAGATGTTCTACTGATTCTATGTAATATACAGACAAGATATGAAGGATGTTGAGAGAAATAATATTATACTCTAATTAATGTTTCCACGTTTTTAATTCCTTATTCAATGATCGCTTTATCAAATTGATCAGCATTGAGTAATTGAATTACAAAAGAGCCAGGGAAAGCATGTTAATTTTCAATAAGAGAGCAACAGTTATTCGATGAGCAGGCTCTTACAAAATCGATCATTCTGAAAGATCCAGCCGTCCAAAAGTATTGAATTTCTAAAAAAATTGAAGATAAATTCTTGTATTAATCGTAGGGGATGTCGATGGTACTGGAAAGTTATGTACTTTTTGAGAAAAAGACTTACAAAGTTGCTCAATTTAACATTGAAAAGATAGGAAGAATATACTTTTAGAGCACCAATGACGTCACACCGACCAGCTGGTTTGGATTTGTCAACGCGCATCTTTTCGTGGCCAGTACCTTGTATTCTGTATACCTTGTATTTTGTATACCAGTACCTTGTAGGTACATTGGATAACACCTACTTTTTTCCCAACTTTTCTTTTTCTTCTGCTTCTCCTTCTTTGTCATCTTGTTCTTCTTTTTCTCCAAATTAGAGAATTCTTAATATTTGTCCTTTCATATTGAGTGATAGCTCATTTTACTCAGCTCTTCAAGGCGGTTTCAATGCATATTTCGGTTGCCTGACAAAACCTCACTAGTACCTCTAACCTCACCAGATAGGCTATGTATATTTTAATGAATTGCACTGTTGACTTATTTATTACACTGTTGAAGTATTTTTGGAGCAATCCCATTCCAAAAAGTTGAGTTTATAATCATTTCATTAAAATACACATGTCTGGTGAGGTTGGTCGTGGCGAAGGCATGCGTTGGGGTTAGGTAAGGTTCAATCAGGTAACCGATATGCATTGAACCCACCTTGAAGAGCTGAGTAAAATGAACAAATAATTTAATGAATGTTTATTTGCCAAAAAAAAAAAACTACAAGATAAATTACAATAAATTACATACAAAACCTAGTTAGTTACAAAAAAATTTTATAATGTGTCCTCTATTCTACTTGTTTAGTTTTTTCTGTGTGGAAATTGACCTACTCCACTATGGCATACCATGTTCTAGAGTAAAATGAGCTATCACTCGAATTGATAAGATAAATGATATTGAAAATTATTCTCAAATTTGGGACCCCACATCTTTTCGGACAAAAAAAATTAATAAGCTCAATGGCTACCATACATAACTTGTAGGTTCCGAATATAATAAAAGAGAAAATTCCGATCTACCTGTACAGACAATAGGGATGTCATAATTCCAAGTTCCAACACAAACGGCAAGTTGCACAAAAGAAAATGTAATTTAATTAACATAAGATGACGTCATCATACAGAGCTGAACAGGGAAGTGGCTGCAGTGGCTCCATTAAAGACGTCATCTCATGGTTTGATTTTCTTTTATACAACTGGCTGATAGAATTTAAATTTTTGGTTCTCCGTTCCTTGCGATGTCTGTAAGGATTCTTCCAATAGGCATGATTGCAGTATTTTCTTTCGATTGAATTTATTGATAATACATAATTTTCCAAGCTGATAGGCTGAGTGCAATTGATTTGTTGATGCACTTCATAGATTCAATTTATGATTTTTAAAGTGACATTGGAATTTTTTTCATTGATTTTTATTGTTAGCTTCATTAGTAATTTTGGAAGCTATTCTTCCAATAAGCTAGATTTCTTGTTTCAGGATTTGTTTCAATGTATAATTCATAGCTTTTTAAGTTTGATTAATTGTTTCCATCTATTTCAATTAAACTAATCTTTCTCGAAGAAAGAGATCATCACACTAAATGACACATTATTTTAATTTAGTCTTTGGAAAAAACAACAGCTGAAATACTTTTTTGATACATATCATCGTTTTTCAATAAACATTCAAAGCTGCAATTTTCAAAAAAAGTTGTTCACAATAAGAAGGTTAGAACCAAAGAAGAGGTAGAGTTTGTAATCTAATAATATTGTATGTGCTAGAACCCACTACAATGTGCATTTTCCACAATTGTTTCACATGTATTTTCATGTGATTTTCTAGAAAGTGAATATAAGATACTGTAGCTATTCTCTATCTATGAAAATTGTTCATATTGAATATAACAGGAATTATTATAAAATAGATGAAATAATAAACAAGAATAAATTGTAGAAATAAAAAAAATACTGAAATTCAAAAACCATTTTTAATTTCAAATTATTATGGGGGTTATTCATCCACTCATCCATGTGTAATAAGTTAATTTATTATAGGTAATAATTTAATTAATGCAGAAAGTATTTGTTTAATTCTCTCATTACTCACAAAGATGTAGGAAACTAGAATACAAACAAAAAATAAATATGAAATCCACTTTCAAAAATGAGCAAGCCTTTTTTTGTTCAAATTCTTGAAAGAATAAGAGTAAGAATCTATATTATCATAGACATTGTTAACAATGCATTGATAAATGTCAAAAATAGGTACTAGATATTACATAATACAATTAATATATACAAATAATATTAGCCTACAAATATTTGGTCCAGTCAATTACATGAAATTCTTGGATGTTATATAAACTTTCAGCTTTCAGTACAGTTTTCAATTTCCTTTTGAAGAATGTAAGAGGCAGTGCCTTAATTTCTAGTGGTAATGAATTGACAGTTTAACAGATGTGTACAGAAGATTTTTTTGGGAAGTTGTGAACCTGAACTATTGAACTCTGATATTATTCCTATTTCTGGTTTCATATCCATGACAGTCACTATTTAATTAAAAAAAATCCAGATTACTTAACTAACACTAAATAATACATACAAAGAATAGACAGTTAATATTCCCAATTTTGTGAGAAAAGGTTTACAGTGGGTCCTCATATCAACATTACAAATCAATCTAATTGCTTTCTTTTGGAGTATAAATATTTTTGAGACATGAGTACTAGAGCCCCATAATAGTATACCATAGGACAGTAAACTTTGTATTTGAGAGAAATACACATTCAATAATATATTAATATCTACAGTTAACTTTAACCTTCTCAGCAAGTACAGTACCTTTGCTATTTTTTTCACTAATTAATTCTGCATATGTGGTTGCCAATTAAGTTTGGGATCAAGAACAATACCTAGAAATTTTAGAGGTTCAGTCCCTACTTCATTGTTTGAATTTCTATCATAGGTGAACATAATAATTACTAGCACAACAATCATTAAGGAGTAGAGAGCTATCAACTAGACAATTTTGTACACCTGCTTCGGATTTACAACTAACTTTGAGACCAAAATCATCAGCAAAGAGAAATCCTGCTTTATCAGTGCCTTCTATATTACAAATTATGTTGTTAATATATATATATATATTAGGGAGTATTGATCCAAGTATGGGCCCCATAATGAACCTTTCTGCCCTTAGAGAATTGACAATCTTTGTAAACAAACTGGTTGCGGTCCTTTAAATAGATTGATTTTGAATTGCAGCCATAATAAGAAAATTTTTCAAAAAGTATGTTATGCTTAACAGTATCGAAAGCTTTAGACAATATGTCATATGACCCAAAACTAACAGATAGACCCTTCTCCAAATCATCAAAAACACTATTAATTTACTAAACTTGTTACTGCATTGCTAGTATTTCTACATGGCCTGAAACCAAATTGTTTTTTAGTAAAAATACCAAAGTTTTCAAAATTATTTGAGATCTGGTCTTGCATTATGGCCTCAAATACTTTGGATATCACAGGTACAATTGTTATTGGCCTGAAATAAGGCCTGATTATATTGGCCTGAAATATTGGCCTGAAGTTTCTCTTATCACCTTTTTTATGTAGCCTACAGGTATTACCTTAACCTTTTTCAATACACTTGGAAAAATGCCCTTGTATACTAAACAATAATTAAAAAGGTAACTCAAAACTTCACTTATATAAGGGGCAGATATTTTTAAGACCTTAGAATTAATACCATATATATCTAAAAAAAACTTGAATTACTAAGACTACTTATTTTCTGGTACACATAATCTGCAGTAACAGGTTGGAAAAAAATGGTACATTGCGCCTATTGCACTTATTGATGTAGTGAGAGCTGAGATGTTCACTAACTGGCACATTTTCACTAATTTCCTCAACTTTTTCAATGAAAAAGTTGTTAAATGAATCAGCGTTGTTATCATCATGTGAATCAATAGCTTCATTGTTGACATTTGTAAGAATTTTAACTACCTTCCATGCAGCTTGAGTTTTATTTTTTGAGTGCTCTATTTTGTTGTTGAAATAATTTATTTTTGCATTCTTAATAGCAATTCTATACTCTTTCTTACAGCTTTTATATTTATCTCTAAACTGATTAGTCTTAAAAAATTTCAGTAAGCTATAATATTCATCACAACTATGTTTGAGCTTTATTAAATCAGCAGTATACCATCCATCATCCAGCTTAGGCTTACTAACTTTGAAACCTCTAAGAGGATAAGCAGCATTAACAGCTGACATATACAAATCAAAAAACTTCTTAAACTTATCATTCGCATCATTAGGCTAAGCAAATACACCACACTCCAGTGTATGATATTAATTAATTAACCTAACAAATAAATAAGTGTTCTGATCATTAATTAACTGACCTATCTAGCTTTTTGTTTACACTAGAAAAACTTTGAGAGTCATTTTTCACATTTATTAAAGATATAAATAGTAGGGCATGATGATCTGACAGTAGATGTGTATTGATAACTCGGGTCACATGTCTGCTATCATGAATATCAGTCACAACATTTTCAATACAGTGACCTTCATTCAGTGTGCCTGGTCTAGTGATTTCATTTTTGTAGAAATATGGATACCAAAACATTCAAACAAATTGCAAAGATCTCTATTAAAATTATCATTTACATTAAAGTTGACATTGAAATCAGCACATAATATTAAATTATAGTTACATTTATAAATGGCACATAATATATCATTAAGACAGGATAGAGAGTTGTTAAAAAAACTAACATCATTATTATAGGGTCTGTACAATGACAAAACAATTATTTTTTCATTTGGAAGTTCAATTGCAGCAGCTTCACAAATCATTTCTATAGAAAGTTCCTTTACTATGCTTAATTCTTCTAATTTCAATCCATTAATTAAAAAAATTGCTTCTCCACTATAAATGGAATTTTTCCTTCCATAGAAGGACCCAAGTTCATAGTCAGGTATTGTGAGACAGTTACAGTCATCGTTTGTTAACCAGTGTTCAGCAACAGTAATTATCCTAGCATTAGGCTAAAGTTTTATAACATAATAAGAGGGAAATATATTCTTATTTGTTTGATATACCCTGGACATTCAAAGATATGGTGTTTAGAAAAGTTTCATTAGCTGTTTATTCATCATTAGTCCCAGGCCCAGGATTGGTATTGTTTGCATATCACATAACCTAGCTACATTTGGACTGTTGTATAAATTAGAATTGGAACCGTTTTGGGCGTATAAGCCTGTGGTACTTTTCTGTAAGTTGAGTAATTCTCATTGATTGAATAAATAAATAAATATCCATTCCTATCTTTAGACCTATTAAAAGAGTTATTTATGAAAAATTGCATGGCTGAAGAGGAATGATTTTAGTACTAACTTGACTTTTATGATCTAAATATTTATTTATACAATTGAGAATTTCATTGCCAATGAGCTTCTTACCAATTCTATCCAGGTATATATTTATTGTATATATCCTAATAGAATAAGATTCTTGTGCAGAATTAGTTGAGCTTGTAAGTAGTGATGGAAATGAAGGAATTACATTTAGGATTTTATTTTTTGTTACATTTATTTATTTCCAATCACTCAATTACATACACTCTGTGAGTAGTGATGCGGTTTACTTTTAATTTCTACTTTTGATGTGTTTTATTCTTGATTTCGTTTCAAAATGTTAATAACCTTAAAGCATTACTAAATCTCATAAGGAAATAATTGTAAAAGAAGCAAGCTAAATAGTACAAGTAATTATAATAATTCAAGTACAAGTTATAATTCTATAACTGACTTACCTTTCAAAGTTGAATTCAAAATTTTATCACTGCTTGAATAATCTTTTTGGACATTTTGACACAATCACAACATCACAAAACACAATATCACTTTCACTCTGCACTGTCTGCAGACAACAGACAGCTGACAGACAAGGACTAGACAAGAATATTCCATTCACAACAGAAACGGCGCCAACTTCAATACATAACCTCAAATCAAGTTCAGTCTGAATAAATGGCACGAACGCTCAGACCCACGGGAGTGAACTATAATACTCCATTACACAAACGCCATCACATGATAGGCTGTGGAGCTACTAAAGATGCTTGGACCATCTTACGCGAACGTACCAACATGAGTTGTAAAGATTTATACAAAAGACCAACTTTGTGTTAAGGAATGAACCTATATATATATTATCACGTACACCCTGAGTAGCTTCAGAAGTGGGTGATTGATACCCAGGTGTTGCTCCTGGATGACTTCGCTCAGTCGTAATGTGGGCGGGGAAAGGAGGCAAGTCGAAGTTCCTCTTCCTTCTTCTTTGTGCCTCAGCTGGCGTGAACAGCACCTCCTGGTGCTTCTGACGGCGTGAAGGTCGATCTCTTCTCTGATGACACCACTTTGATGTAATTTTGTATCGGCCTTACGGCCTCGGTTCCGCTCCAGTGAAGTAGGAAAAGGAAGGACAGAAAGGATAGGGACGGCAGACAACGGTCCGCTGTGCCCTGAGGAGAAGAAAGAATAGGGACGGCAGACAACGGTCCGCTGTGCCCTGGGGAGAAGGAAGAATAGGGACGGCAGACAACGGTCCGCTGTGCCCTGGGGAGAAGGAAGAATAGGGACGGCAGACAACGGTCCGCTGTGCCCTGGGGAGAAGGAAGAATAGGGACGGCAGACAACGGTCCGCTGTGCCCCGGGGAGAAGGAAGAATAGGGACGGCAGACAATGGTCCGCTGTGCCCTGAGGGGATGGAAAGAATAGGGACGGCAGACAACGGTCCGCTGTGCCTGGGGAGAAGGAAGAATAGGGACGGCAGACAACGGTCCGCTGTGCCCTGGGGAAATGGGAGGACAGGGACGGCAGACAACGGTCCGCTGTGCCCTAGGGAGATGGGAGGACAGGGACGGCAGACAACGGTCCGCTGTGCCCTGGGGGGATGGGAGGTCAGGGACGGCAGACAACGGTCCACTGTGCCCTGGGGAAATGGGAGGACAGGGACGGCAGACAACGGTACGCTGTGCCCTGGGGAAATGGGAGGACAGGGACGGCAGACAACGGTCCGCTGTGCCCTAGGGTGATGGGAGGTCAGGGACGGCAGACAACGGTCCGCTGTGCCCTAGGGAGATGGAAGGTTAGGGACGTACGGCAGCCAACGGGCCGCTGTACCAGGGCAGGAGGTCGGGGACGTACGGCAGCCAACGGGCCGCTGTACCAGGAGCAGGAAGGTTTGTGAGCGGAATGCTGTGGTCTGGGGCTCGTCCGGCCTTTAAATACTCCCCCAAAGTGGAGGGGATGGAGTTGAGCCGCCGCCAGAGGCGGTGGAAATCATCTTGATGCGCGGAAGATGGTGCGCCATCGGTACCTCCCTTATCTCCGCGGTCGGCTAGCATTGCTGATAGCCGAGCGTCTTTCTTCAATATTATCAATTATTTAACAATATTTTCCATCACAATTTCACTTTGTGACACCCCACTCCTACTTGGGGGGGGGGGGGGTCGGAGCCCTCTATGGCACCACCTTAAAAGGCGTGAGCCATCTAGGCATCACCTTAAGAGGTGTACACCTCCCAGGCATCACCTTTAGAGGTGTATGCCACTCACTATGATCATCATCTACACTCGGTCCACCAGGTACATATTTACATCGTCCATCTGGAAATTGGACTTTTATACGTGGCTTGCCATCCCGTTTACGCTTACCAGGTGTTGAGACTCGGTGACACAACACTGGATCCTTATTCCTTGAGAGTCCTGGTCTGGGATCCTGGGACTGTGAGACTACTTTCTTGATGGTCAAAGACTGTGTTGGCTCTTCTACAACCATATCAATGGGGGGTGGTACTAACTTTTCCACATCACTCTCGGAGCTACCACTTGTATTGGTGGCTGGGGCATGAATCGTGGCCTGCCGTTCATACTCAGTCATCTCATCCCTGTGATCCATCACAATGTTGCCCCAGGATTCTTGCCTTGGAATATATGACATCTCTGCCTTTCTATCAATCAAGGCATTGGGTTCGACTCTGTTCAAACCAAACTGCATGAATATCCTTTTGTCGCGATCCTTGTTGTCCTGAGATTCAGATTGTACAGCTGATATTGTTGGGACTGCTGTTGTCTTAGTCCCCAATAAGAGAGATCGCGACATTATTAGCGGACTTGTAGGATTCAGTTGGGGAGGATCCCACTCTACCTCTCTCGTGAATGTGTGAATATTCACCCTGTTTTCACGCATAAATTCCATGCCTAATAGCAACTCTTGTCCAAGTCCATCCAGTATAGACGCCACTAGTGGAACTGTGATTTGTCCTATAGTGACATTAGTTGTCAGCTTCCCATTTAATGGGGTAGATCGTCCATCAGCTAATATTGCGCGGTGACGTGCTGGTTCTTTCCGTATCATCCCTATTTTCCGGATGACTTCATAGACCTCGTTGCTCATATAATTAGCTTCAGCACCCGTATCTAGCAAGGCCTGGCACTTTTTACCGCCGATTATTACGGCAATGAATAGTCGGTTGTCCCTTGGTGACTCTTTGATCACAGGAATCGTCCGTGTCGTTCGCACCACTGCTGTCTTGTTCGATGTTTCATTCCCCTTTTGCATGTCACAGACACAGTTCCGTGCCTTCTTCCCGCATTTTTTACATGGTGGGATTTCGGGACATTGTGATCTCCAGTGTCCCGGTTTTTTACATTGCCAACACACTGGTTCAGACTCATTAAGAGAGGGTCTGTTACTAGGAGTTTTTTCTATTTCCACCTTGGATCTTGTGGTTTTTTTTGTGTCCTCGGTCTTGTGAACTCTCAAACTCTGTCTGTTCTGTTTCTCCTCTGCTTTGATCTGTTCATACTCTTTCACAAATTTTTCCAACTCGTCAATACTATGAACATCCGATTGCCGAATATACAATTTGTACCGTGGGAGAAGATTTTTATACACTCTCTGTAATTTATTCTCGTCTGTGAGACCTCCTCGTCGCCTCATGAGTGTCAGTACATCTTCGAGAAATTCGTCAAACGATTCACCTTCCCTTTGCTTCCTTGCCTGTATTAAATTCTCGAGGTCCTCCTCATAGGTGAGTGGGTAGTAGCGTGATCTGAAATCTGTCACAAAGTTGTCCCACGATTTCCACTGGTCACGACGATTACGCATCCATAGAGTAGCTTTACCAACTAGTAGCTCAGGTAGCGCGACTAGTAGTTGGTTGCCAGTGAGCCCATAGGCTTGTTGTAGCTCATCTAGCCTTTCTAAGAAGCTGGGATCATCTGACTGGCCGTCGAATGACAGTCTCCAGCTTCTTACTTTGTCACATACCACGCCTGGGTCCATGAGTGGGGTTTGTGTTAATGTTGGTTCTGAACCCAGCTTGGGCACCTGTCGCTGAGTGGTTCTTACTTCGTTGCCTCGTGCCCCAAGTGTGGGCGCCAATCTATCACGTACACCCTGAGTAGCTTCAGAAGTGGGTGATTGATACCCAGGTGTTGCTCCTGGATGACTTCGCTCAGTCGTAATGTGGGCGGGGAAAGGAGGCAAGTCGAAGTTCCTCTTCCTTCTTCTTTGTGCCTCAGCTGGCGTGAACAGCACCTCCTGGTGCTTCTGACGGCGTGAAGGTCGATCTCTTCTCTGATGACACCACTTTGATGTAATTTTGTATCGGCCTTACGGCCTCGGTTCCGCTCCAGTGAAGTAGGAAAAGGAAGGACAGAAAGGATAGGGACGGCAGACAACGGTCCGCTGTGCCCTGGGGAGAAGGAAGAATAGGGACGGCAGACAATGGTCCGCTGTGCCCTGGGGAGAAGGAAGAATAGGGACGGCAGACAACGGTCCGCTGTGCCCTGGGGAGGAGGAAGAATAGGGATGGCAGACAACGGTCCGCTGTGCCCTGGGGAGAAGGAAGAATAGGGACGGCAGACAACGGTCCGCTGTGCCCCGGGGAGAAGGAAGAATAGGGACGGCAGACAACAGTCTGCTGTGCCCTGAGGGGATGGAAAGAATAGGGACGGCAGACAACGGTCCGCTGTGCCCTGGGAAGAAGGAAGAATAGGGACGGCAGACAACGGTCCGCTGTGCCCTGGGGAAATGGGAGGACAGGGACGGCAGACAACGGTCCGCTGTGCCCTAGGGTGATGGGAGGGCAGGGACGGCAGACAACGGTCCGCTGTGCCCTGGGGAAATGGGAGGACAGGGACGGCAGACAACGGTCCGCTGTGCCCTAGGGTGATGGGAGGTCAGGGACGGCAGACAACGGTCCGCTGTGCCCTAGGGTGAGGGGAGGTCAGGGACGGCAGACAACGGTCCGCTGTGCCCTGGGGAAATGGGAGGACAGGGACGGCAGACAACGGTCCGCTGTGCCCTAGGTGGATGGGAGGACAGGGACGGCAGACAACGGTCCGCTGTGCCCTAGGTAGATGGGAGGACAGGGACGGCAGACAACGGTCCGCTGTGCCCTAGGGAGATGGAAGGTTAGGGACGTACGGCAGCCAACGGGCCGCTGTACCAGGGCAGGAGGTCGGGGACGTACGGCAGCCAACGGGCCGCTGTACCAGGAGCAGGAAGGTTTGTGAGCGGAATGCTGTGGTCTGGGGCTCGTCCGGCCTTTAAATACTCCCCCAAAGTGGAGGGGATGGAGTTGAGCCGCCGCCAGAGGCGGTGGAAATCATCTTGATGCGCGGAAGATGGTGCGCCATTGGTACCTCCCTTATCTCCGCGGTCGGCTAGCATTGCTGATAGCCGAGCGTCTTTCTTCAATATTATTAATTATTTAACAATATTTTCCGTCACAATTTCACTTTGTGACAATATATATATATATATATATATATATAATATATATATATATATATATATATCTGTGAGTGTCGCATAAGGTCCACACTATTATTCCTCACCCACCATATAGCATATATAATATATCGAACATTCTCACTCCCACTCAACCACATCACTCTCTCACACATACCCTTTCCTTCGGGCTCACTCTCTCTCTCTCACTCTCACTCCTCTCTCTCTCACTCTCTCTCTCTCTCTCACTCTCTCTCTCTCTCTTATCACACACATGATAATGATTTGAAACGCAGATTTCTATCTTTGACACTAATATCATGCTTTAGTTAGATCAATAATGTTTCAATAGCCATCTAGATCTAGGTGAACTATTTGTAACACAAAAACTAATTATTGAAACCACCCTAAATAAACCTTGATTAGTCCCAACCGATATGGTTTTCAGTAACTTTAAGTACATGACAAAAAGACAGTAATTGTGGGTTGGAAACGTAAATTTTGAATATTTATTATAATAAAATATAAATCCCATTTTCCCGGTGCTCTAAACTCGTTATTTAATAATAAGCCTACAGTTTAAGAGCCATCAGAAGAACAAGAATCATAAACTTTATTCCGGGCCACATTCTCATTAATTCTAAATTCTCGTATATGTGTGTGATAAACGAAATTTGAATTTGAAATCACAACATTTTTTGAAAAACGTGCTTATTCTACGAAAATTGAAACCCCTTTCTTAGCTGGCGTCTAGGAATAAGAAATATATTGACCGATAAATACAAACAATTTGGATGTAAGTAGATTGGGCGATTAGGCCTTGTCTAAAGAATTCAGCTTATAGTCTGTTATACAATAAATGAGCAATTCAATATTCATAACATCTTAGTTGTCATCTTATGAATAGTGTAGTCATTCATCAAATCAGTCTTATCAAGTCATAATTATCATTACTCATTACAATTGAATAAATTAAGTCATACATTGAAAAAAAACTATTTATAAACTCACAGCACTTAATATCACATTTTCAACAATTTGAGAATTAATGTACGGAATAATAAGCATTTTCATTCAGAATTAGATTTAGTGCGTTTTTTAATTTATTCAAAGGCCAGTTTCTTCTAATATAAGATAGGGGCAGATATTGAACATGGAGTACACTAAATAGGGATGAATTTCAAGCTCTTACTCAATCTGACATTAGGAGATACAATACTCTAGTAGTCCAGATAACAGTAGACCTCACTGAACATCCTTTGCAATGTTGTAACGAGAATCCTTTGCCATCCACTACAAATGCTATCTACTAGGAATAAAGTCATTGTTATAATATCAGGTCTTTTTTAAAATGTTTGCCAATGGCCCCACTAAGAAATCTGATCAGGCTGGTTGGAGACTTCCAATCAACCATACGATCACATTTTTATATTACATTACATTATATTATATTACATTACATTACCAGGGCTACCAGACATTGTTTTGCAGTAGTCGTCAATATACTATATCATAATGGAAAAAGTAGAACTTTTATATGAAAGTAATGAACTCACTTCGTTACAAATAAAATCTATTGGTGTGCTAATCTAAATGTTGCACTACTTCAATCCTGTAAAAATGAATACCGATATAATACTTATCCTGAATTGATGGAATCCCAAGTCCCATTGCGCTCATGATAATTTTTAATATTAACTCAGTAAGTTCAGAAAGTTATTGCTCAGTTGAATCAGAGCTACGATTAAAAAGATGATTCGGGAATTATAAAGTGGCACTTTTTGTTTTTCACTGGGATTTTCATTTTGTAACATGTAGAGACGCTTGTCGAACAACAATCTGTTAAATTTCTATGGGAAAGATTTCATGAGGAAAATGAAGTTTTTCATTGACATTATCATCCGTAACTCGGAACGCCATGATAAATCTTGGCATCTAAAGCGGCGTTTACACCAATCCTCACAGATTATTATAGATTGAACGGCACTTGAAAAACACATATGTTCATCATGTGTATGAAAAGTTATGTTCAATCTGATAGAATCTATAGAATCTATTGGTGTTAACGCAGCTTTACTCTGTGACTGTCTGAAGTTAATATTATATTAATTTGAATTTACAATTCGAGACCGCAGCTTGGAAAAAGAAGAGATGATTAGCTCATAATATCGGGGACCGAGCTTCGCTCAGGAGTACAAAAGTATAAACAATTTATTACGAAAGAAGGAATTATAATGAAAAACCATTTTGGCCATGTGGTTTTTAAGAAGCGGTGATGAATAGGTCAGTGGTAGGCTATTTGGCTTTTATATATTCCATTTCATATTCATATTGATTATTCTTTCGGGTTGAAGGTTTAATATATACTCATTAGATATATTGGAATAGTTATCTTGGAGTTTGGTAGAAATATATTACATTTGCATGGAACTCAATTTATTTATTTAAGTTATCTTCATAGTTCTATCTATCTTCTATCTAATTCTAATAGGTTACCAACCCATCCCTATCTTATATGATAAACCTTCAATCATAAACATATATCTGCATGATTGAAAAACAGCAGACATTCAATTTACTAGAACAAATAATGGAGTGCCTTCAAGTTCAGAAGTAGGCAACACGCCTAACTTCTTCCTACATTCGCTACCTTGTCTCTACGACACTGACCTTGCTTCTGTGAAACACCTTGTTTCAGTAAGAACTTGCTTCTGTGAGACTGCCATTTATAGCGCTACTACTTTGGACGGAGACCTTGTCTCTATGAAACTGCTTGTCTCTGTGGGAACTTGTTCCTGTGAGACTGCCATTTATAGAAATACATGCTCCTGTGAAACTTGTCTCTGTGACACTAATATCGTTCAAAATGACTACTTGTCTCTGTGGGAACTTGTCTCTGTGAAACATACCCCTATAGTTCAGGAGTTATCATTGATTTTTTGATTTACCATATAGTACATGGGCATATTATGAGTGGGAATTACTAGAGAACTGTTATGGCTCAAAACGTCAATTTCTGCTGAGAGTAGCTTCTCATGGACCTACTTTCTTGTGCAGGTTTCCACGTTTTGAGCACCACTAGTTCAGGAGTTATCATAGATTTCTTTGATTTACCATATAGTACATGGGACATACTATAAGTGGGAATTACTAGAGAACTGTGATGGCTCAAAACGTCAATTCCTGCTGAGAGTAGATTCTCATAGACCTCTACTCTTGTGCAGGTTTCCACGTTTTGACCACCTCAAGTTCAGGAGTTATAATGGGTCCGTATCACAGAGACAAGTTCTCACAGAGACAAGTGGTGTTTTTGAACGATATTAGTGTCACAGAGACAAGTTTCATAGGAACAAGTAGTTTTATAAATGGCAGTCTCACAGGAACAAGTTCCCACAGAGACAAGTTGAGTCTCACAGAGACAAGGTGAGTCTCACAGAGACAAGGTGAGTCTCACAGAGACAAGGTCTGTTTCACTGGAACAAGTAGTGTCAGTGGAAAAAGAAGAGGGGTAGAGTCCCATTCGAACAAGTGTAGTGTCACAGAGACAAGGTCAGTCTCACAGGAACAAGGTTGGTGTGGTGTGTTGTCTACACATGAAGATGAAGGCATTCCATTTGCTCTAATAAATTGGATGTCATTTGTTTTTTAATATATATACATATATATTATGGTGACATGAATAGAATAGAATGACTGCCTTTATTTTTCTTAGAAAGCGTCTATTTTTTAATACATATACATATATATTATGGTGACATGAATAGAATAGAATGACTGCCTTTATTTTTCTCAGAAAGCGAAGTTAGGGCGCAGTCGACCCTCTCTTACACTCAACTCTCTATCAAGTATTATAACAATACGAAAAAAATGAACACAAATAATATGATTAGAAACAAACAATAGTTAAGTTATCCACTTATTTAAAATAATAACAAATTTTAAATTATTGAAAAGAAAGAGAAAAAAATGATATTGAAAATAATACATAACAATGCTGAATGATAGTATTTTCTGATACTTCATCACTTTAGTAAAAAATAAGACACTACAGAATACAATACAGTAGGCCTACATAGCAACTGAAGTGTTTGCTATACATTTCATTTCCTACTCTTATTATCACTATGTAAATCTCGAAGTGGATAAGTAAATTACATTATGATTTATTTAAATAGTAAAATAGAATCTTTCTTCAATCAACAAACAAGTTCACAAACAACGCTCCTTCAATCCACGTGACATACATATATAAATATATAATTTACATATGTTAATAATGTGGTGACATCATTTGAAGCCAGCTTTAAACGTTTCTCCTGTAGAGAGAAAATGATGAACTAAGTAGACTGTTTAGTGGATCCTAGACATTCAGATTCAAATCTATACATAACAATAATTGATTCCCCTTTTCATCCAGGATATTTGTGGTTTCTTAAAATTTCAATTTATTGACCGAGCGAAATGAGTTCTAAGATTCAAGTCGACAGCTTTGCATTTCTCTTTATGTTCATATGTTCCGCAATTACGGCAAAACGCAGCAATAGATTATCATGAAATTTGACAGGTATATTTCTTTTTAAATTGTGCCTCGACGTATATACAAGGTTTTTTGAAAATTTTGCATTTCAAGGTTAATACAATAGGTAAAGTCCCCTTCGAACACCAATATTACAGTAAAAATCAGAATAGAATCATCCATAATAATTCAGCTGTTGAGTGGATGTTTAATTGCATGCGATAACGCATGCAATTAATATATCAATGTAACTTAGTAAAAAATCAGCTGTCGTGTTGACTATTCATTGCATGCAATGACGCATGCAATTAATAACGGAAAGAAAACATAGTATTTTCTCTCGACCTTTATCTGCTTTCAACTCGGTCTGACCTGTTGCCAGTAAGTTGAAGGAGATTAGATTTTGATGTTAGCATATTTTTGATACACTAACCCCAACAGCCATTAGGTGTTTTCACACCGACATCTTGCCGACACAACATACAAACAGGATTTACTCTTATGGACATTATGAGACGAGGTTGTGTTTTATACCTGCGCGAGGTCTACTGTTCTTAGAACTACTAGTACAGGATTAAAATGTTGTTTTACCAAAATCATCAAATATTTAATAATTCGATACAATGATACATGTACAAATGTGAAGCTGACTTGCACCGAGGTAGAATCAATTTAATCTTAAATAATTCAAAATATATTTCAAGTTGTTAGGCTTCATTAATTCAATGAACACCTATTTTATCATTATGTGTTATCAGAACCTATAAGAATTATGTAGATTGCCTTTAATGAATAAATTAAGTTCCATGTAAATGTATTATTTCTACCAAACTCCAAAATAACTATTTCAATGTGACTTTTAATTGTTCAGTCAATATAAAATAATTTTTATTCTGCAGTAACTTATACATAAGTGATATCAATGTAAGAAAGAACAGATTTTATACTTCTAGATGAATGTAACAATATTGGAAAGATGTTATCCAATGGTATTTGAATACACCCTGTAACATATTGAAATTTTGGTAGATATAAAAATCCCTAGCTGAAATATTAATAGGTCTGAGTAAAGTAACTGGCTAATATCACCAAAGAGATAACATAAAGATTAGATAACATCAGCTTGTTCTGGCTAAACTGTACAACAGCCTAAAAGGAATTGAAATAATTTTTTGCTAATATATAATATTATATAAAATATTGAAGATTGAGGTTAGGCATAAACATTTAGTGATCGGCGACCTAACGATCGACCAAGCCATGCAACGTAGAATCTGACCAAGCACCTTGGCAGAAATCTATTGCGGCAAAACGGTATGCAATTTGGAGGAACAAAAGGTCACGTGGCTAACTATTATGATGCATGAAACAAATAGTAATGTATAGAAAATTAACTAGCATGTAGAGGGCATATTTAAAAAACCTAATAAAAATAATTAAATGTATCCAGGAAATAGGAGGTTACCAAGCGCATGAATACTGAAACAATTTGCATGCACCAATCACATAATGGCAGTTGATAGGCGGCAATAGTATGCCGATTCAAAAATATTTATATATATTTCTACAAATGATTAGAATTTGTATAAAATTGTTGTATAGTCTATGTTATGGATATGGCCCGAAGGCAAAGAAATTATTAAACATATAACATAAGTAATAATTTAATATTTTAGTACAGTCTATTTGAACCTTTAATGGCGGAGGACTAGGATATTCAATTTTTATGTAAATTTGGAAGTCGGAAACGAGAATTGTAAAATTGAGAAAGGAGAACCAACACTCGCCTGCCAAATGCCAAGATGAGAGGTCCCTAAATATTATAGAGCGTAATACCTTGCTATAACTTGTAAAAGCTAAAGTTAGATTGAATTATTAAATTTCTTATAAGACTTTGTGATGCTCTTATAAAGCAGAAGTCATTTTCATTTTTAAATAATTTTGTAACCCATTGGAAGAGACGACTCCGGCTACCATAGTCCAGGACCACCAAGTGTTGGATCGACATCAGCGGCTCATAAGAAGATTTCGACACGTGAGTGAGAAATATTGAATTAGTGACAGGGCGCCCTCAGTGCTTCGAAATTACATAATAATCAAAGCTAGCTTGTTGAAAGGGTTTTCTTATAAATTAAGAATTTAATAAAAAAAATACTTGTGCAAGTAAATATAGTATTAAAGGTATTTTATTAGAGGAATAATGAGTCAGTACATTTCAGAAAATTCTAATAAATCAAGGAAGTATGAAATCTAGGCTGTTAATACATATTCATATGATCTTTAATTTTTGCAATAATTTGCGATAGTTTGTTGTAGCTCTGATTCACTAGATGAATTGCTCTACTTATTCTGTCAGGTGCCGAATCTTGCACCCTGAGATAAAATATATATTCATTACAAAGAAATCTATTAGATACTGGAGAATTTAATAGATATATTTGGATTATTGGTTGCCAATTTATCAAGTTGATTTTAAGGAACCTATTTTTAATAGAATTGTCCAAGTCGACAAGTATTAGCAAGCTTATATCGCAGCTACATACAAAAGGATGCATATGATTAAAAGATAAAAGCACATGGTAACGTTTTGTGCTATAAATTTAGAGAATAGTATTTAGCCTATGATAGTTTACTGATTTCGATTATTGTTCTATTTTTATATCATATATTTTTATCGCTCTTTATATTTTTGCCCTGATCTATTTTTTGCAATATTTGTTAATATATGTATCAAATTGTTTATGGTGTGCAATTTATTTTAATTCCTCAACACTATAGGATAAGTACCATATATATATATATATATATATATATATATATATTATATATATATATATATATATATATATATATTTATTTTTTAATGAATTACAAGAATTATAGGGGAAGCTCATACGTGGGCCTATAAAGATTTTTATGAGACTGTATCCTATTAAAAAACCACGACCTAATTTTTATAATTATATCAAAATATTCTATGCTCTACCGACTGATGCCAAGCAGGAGGCTAATCGTTATTTAAATATAAAGAATAACGTGACATAAACATGTCTCCCAACGTGATAGGCCACGGATACGACATAAACATGCCGTACCAACGTGGGACTGATGATGAGAGCTGAGCTCATTAAATAATTATTTGAAATTAAGTCAAGACCCATATTGAGGATAATAATTAAAGACAAGTCTAGTCATATTGAAATCTGTCGTGGATGGATAATGAAACTATAGATATATGAGTATTGAGGAAAACAGGCGAATTAAACTTTGTATTACTTTTTGGGGAATCAATAGCTTTAAATAAAGAGAAATTATATGTTTTAAAGAAAATTTTATATTATTGTTATTGTAGAAAATATATTTTATAGGGAGAGATATTATCGTTATAGAGATCAGTTATCATTCAGCCGTTGCAGGAGACAGTCAATTTTGTTTTGCTCTCGGTCGCTATCTTTTGTTCAGGTCATTCGTGCAATGAACTGATAGTCTCTTTTCTTTTCACTTTTAGCCGCGCCGAATCTATTTAATAAGTTAATTCTAAGCTTAGAAATTTTTATTCTATTCTTCTTATTTATTCATTTCCAACTTGAAAAGTAAACATTTCGTATCAAGTATGAGTTTGTGCAACGTGTGTAAGCTGTCCGTGAATAGAAGTAGTAAGGATAAGATTGTTTGTGGACAATGTAATTCCTACTTTCATGGAATGTGCGTAAAACTAGGAGAGACTGAAATTGAGGAGCTATCGTCTAGGCCTGCTGGTTGGACTTGTAATAAGTGTCTTAATAAGCTTAGGGCTGAGCGTAGTAAGAATGATTCAACACCTGTTCGTACGAGCAGTACGACGAATATAAGTGCCGGTTCTATTGTCACTCTAGAATCTTTGAACAATTCCTTGGAGGAGCTTAAGGCTATTTTCAGTGCTAGTCAACAAAGTTTGAAAGAGGAACTTTTTAGTGCTATCGGTGCGTGCACTGCTAAAATGAATGAGAACTTTGCGACTCTTTCTGCGCAAGCTCAACTTATAAAAGACCAGCAGACAACTATAAATGAGCTATTAAGTGAAAATGCTACTCTTAACAAGAGACTTGATGCTGTTGAATTGCATGCGGATAGGAATGAGCAGTATTCCAGGAGGAATCTTCTAGAGATACATGGTATTCCCTCAATTCCAAACGAGGACGTAGTTGGGACGGTTCTTAGTGTGTGTAGAAGTGTGGGCTTAGACTTTAAAAGGCAGTCCATAATTGACTGTCATAGATTGAAAAAACGGAACAATCGTCCTTCGGCTGGTATTGTCGTGATGTTTTTGTGCCGAGATGATGCGGAAGCCTTGCTGCAAAAGCGGAAAGTTAAGCACAACTTGAACACTGAGCATATCGGCATTGGTGGGCAAGTGATGCCGATCTATATCAATCGGTCGATGACTGAGAGGCGGAGGCAGCTGTTCGCCAAGGCTAAGAAACTGCAGTGAGATAAGGGTTTCAGATACGTTTGGGCTGATAGAAATGGAACATTGAAGATAAGGCTGACCGAAGGAGGCAGAATATTCGTTGTCAACTCGGAGGAGGACTTGCAATGCTTTCAGGCTGATAGCGCTGGCAACGGAGGCTCCGATGGGTGCACCGACAATCGCTCTACTGATAAGTGATAACGCTTCCTAAAAATTGACCATCTCATTGCTATCTTTTGAATATTCGAATTTTATAATGTAGTTTTGATTTATCATCTTGAACATTATTTTTCCACTTGTTGAATTTTTTATGATTTTCATTTATTATTATTTATTTTTATTGAGGCCTCTTTATTATCCTGATTAATCTATTCATAATTCTGAATTACCCTTTTAGGACTGATTAATTTATTATTCAAGTGAAGTACGTTACATCTATGAACAGGTAACACATAAAACTGAGTTTCAATATAAATAAAAAAGACTAATATTATGCCCTAATATTCTTTTAATATTATGTACAAAGTTTAATATTACCTTATATTATAAACAAATAATTTTTGTCTAATATGTCTATAATATCTTGTATAAATTGTCTCTGGTTATTTGTTTTCTTTTTAGGCATATTTCATATTAGAAAGGTGCAACAACAAGATAATTTTGTTCTGCTTATGCTTGAAAATTTATTTCTGTCTAATGGGCATTTCATTTTCAGTTGAGTAATGGAGTTAAAGATTTTTCCTTTTCATAGATTTTTTCTAAGTTCAGTGATCATATCTTAATTTTTTTTTTCGTTTTTATTTTAATTTGATTCTTATTTATTTTTTGTCATGATTGTACTTTTTTCTTTTATAATACTTCTAGTTAAATGCCAATTGAACAATTTCTATTGCTCTTTTGAATTTTGAGAAGGCGTGGCTGGTAGTGCGAGGTTTTATTTCTCTTTTTCATTTTTCATTCAATTTTTATTTTCAAAGAGAAAGAAAAACAAATCATTTTCATTTCTCTTTTTCCAATTTCCAATTCCCTTTTTTTCTTTTTATGTCCATAAATTCCCATTCATCTATCTACTATCAAAACGTTAGAGGACTTCGTACCAAATCATTGCACTTCTACACATCATTGCTGAGTACCGATTACGATGTTATTGTTTTGACTGAGACTTGGTTACATAGTGGTATAAAGAGCTGTGAGCTTTTCGATGATCGCTATTCGGTTTATCGGAGTGACAGGGGTGGGGGTGATGGCTGTCTGAGGGGAGGTGGTGTGCTTATTGCAGTTAAGAGAACGTTGCAAGCTGTTCTGTGCGATGAGCTCTCTAAAGAGTTCAACGAATATGACTCTGTCGCAATTAAAGTAAAGTTAAATGCAACCTATTGCTACATAAATGCCGTTTATTTTCTCCCTTCAACCCATTCAAATATTCTTCTCCAGTACGCTGAATACGTGGAATCTCTTAGTAACCTACTTAATGGTAATTTTATGATTATTGGAGACTTTAATTTACCAGAGATTTCCTCCTCCGATTATGATTTTTCTATTGGCAGTAGCTATAAATTGGGAGATCAGATGGGCTTTTTTGCGCAAATTTTGCCCATATTTCTACATCTAATGCTATACTGTCAAATTAAAGTGAATGCTAGATGAGGGAAAAAATTCTCTACTGTCAAATTGAAGTGAATCCATATTTCTACATCTTTATACTGAGTGAATCTGTATAATTTCCCTTTCTCAGTGAGGGAAAAAATAATTTCCCTTTGAGGGAAAAATTCTCTACTGTCAAATTAAAGTGAATCCATATTTCTACATCTTTATACTGAGTGAATCTGTTACATCTCTATACTGTAAAATTATAAAGTGATTGCAAATTGAATAATTCGGAGGGTACAAGAGAGAGAGTGATACACCCATCGTTTCTCTGTCTCTCGCATAAGCTTAAAGATTGTGCAAACTACTAGGTGGAAAAAACAGATGGCCCCATGCGTTATCTCCTATTCTCGCTTACTCGCACCATATCTACTGCTTTTCCTCTATTTTGAAAGCCATGTGAAAGAGAAATCAGTTGTGAGTTCCTTTTTAATCCCGCCTTCCTATACTGCCAGTTAAAGTGAATCCATATTTCTACATCTTTATACTGAGTGAATCTGTTACATCTAATGACTTGTACTGTAAAATTAATACAATTGGTTTGCTTTCCACCCAACAGTTAAGAAAAATTTCACAAATTTATATTGAAATTTTCTATGTGCTGTACAAACCGCAGGCGTTACTTTTTTGGTAAGTGTGTTCTCCGAGAATATCTATAGTAAATTTAGTATGAACAAGCATTCCAAAAATGGCTATAGATATCCTCAGACCTATATCACTTGGTGTGGACAAATCATCATCATCATCAATATCGGTACAGTTCTCTTAGGAAAATTCTATTTCCACTGACATTTAGTTCCCATGACCGAGAAAGAAAACTTTTAAGCTTATGCTTGTTTAGCACTAGAGAATACTCATTCGGCAATTTGATAATTTCCTTAAAGTCCCCCTCACTATCAATATCTATAATTTCAAGTTGAATTTCACCATTATCGGGAAATGTTACATTTGTTACTCTAAACCAATCGAAAGGAAAATGGTCAAATCCCCAATTGACTTGCTGGTCTGCATCAATTGAGAATTCATTAAAACTTGTGCAGTCAAAAATATAAGCAGTCATTTTCTCGTCTTATCAGTTTGAACGATTAGAACCAAATGACTCTCTCTCTCTCTCACACAAGCAGCAGACTGGCTTGCACCCAACTCGGGCCCCCTGGCACGTTGCCGCTTTTCCTCTATTGCAAAAGCCATGTGAAAGAGAAATCAGTCGTGAGTTCCTTTTTAATCCGTCATTCGTATACTGTACTAGTGAAACCATTTATGCTTCTCTCCACGCAGTGATCTCTGCATTACGAATGGCAAGTAAAGGAGAGAAATCATGCCGTTCTCCCCTTTGATCAGTCGTACGCTACTGCCAGTTTAAGTGAATCCATCATCCTCCTCGGCAGCTATGCCTTAGTACATCGCGTGCTACGACGCCCACTTTCCTTTTTGCTATTATCAACAAGGAAGGCGGGCGGCCTTTGAAGGTCGGGAGGGCGTTGCCCGGCCTTGACTGAGTGAGCGACCGAGTGATGTCAGCTTGTGCGAGCATACATCAAGCTATAAAAACACATTTTAATTTCTTATCACTCAATGCAGCTTGCATAGTGGAGAGTGATTTAGTGCACTTGTCTACACATACTAGCAGAGAGAAACACATAGGAGGCCCATCACAATTGGCGAGCACTGCATACTCCACAGAGGTTTAGCTCGACGCTAACATTATTGATTGTAAGTAAAATTTGTTACATTCTCATATTTTTGTGAAATAACACTAAATTGATTTATAATATATATATTTGGTTACAGTTATTGAATATTTCATTGTTTTTCACAGCATTTTCTCACCTCACAACTCGGTCTCATAAGCAGTTGTGCTCTCGTGAGGGAAACTTACCTGCATCGAGAAAATCATAGGCGAGGAGCTACCTGAGTTGAGACAATACCTGAACCGAGTCGAGGAGCTGAGAGAAGCATATCCGATTATTTCATTTCGTCATCATCATCAACACATGTAAGTTCATTTTTACTTAAATTTTCCTCTTCTCCGAGGACAATATTGTTCTCCATGTTAGATCCTTCAACATGGAAGTGAGAGGACCTCATTTTTCAAACATGAATCTTATCTTGTCAGTGTTTTTTATCATCAATGAGATAACGCATTTTAATATTTAACCAACCAGTAGCAAAGTTGATGCATTTCATTTATTTACAATATTGCACACATACACTTATATGTTTTGATCTTTCTTTGTCAATCTTGTTCTAAGCCTGTCTCATCTGAAGAATCTCGTAAAAAATTCCAGATAAGTTCATTTAATTGTTCTTTTGTTAAATGAGCATTGTTTTCTATTATAACCTTCTTAATTCTATTGATAGACTGTATAAGGATTGCACACTCACATCTCCATGAATTGGGGATATCGCCATTCCCCCAGAATTTATCATATGATGTACCATATAAATCACAAACAAGAATATGATTATAGTTATCACTGAAGCAAGAACCTAATTTTTCATAGTCTCTCACAAATGTTAGATATTGTAGATTTGTCCATCCTTTTTCTGCTAATCGCTGCAATATATCTAGGTGCGTGTCCAAGAGTTCACTTAATTTATATTGATATTTCATTTTTTCTAAAGGAACAGAATGGTATTCACTTAATTGATTAAAATGTCTATCTATAATGAATTGAACGCACAAATCTGAAGACTTTAACTCAGACTCCACTGATGCTGCACCAAACACATTATCCATCTCAGTACAGTAGCTTGATGTTGTATCAGCAAAGACAAGATCACTACTAACAGATTACCTTGCTCTAGCTTATTATTATTATTATTATTATGAAAAGCACACTCTAGCGATAATTTAATGTACTTTATAGTACTCTACTTATATATATTTGGTTACAGTTATTAAATATTTCATTGTTTTCACAGCATTTTCTCACCTCTCAACTCGAGGAGTCAAAGGCAGTATCTACACCTGAGAGGAATCAATCATACCATAGGCCGCTATCTACACCTGTACCATAGCCCGCTATCTACACCTGTACCATAGGCCGCTATCTACACCTCTACACTCGAGGAGATTCACGCAGCATCAACCAGTACATGTAAGTACATTTTTACTTCGATTTTATCCTCTGAGGAGGAAAATTGTGCTCCGAGGACAGTTTTTCTCCTCCGAGCACAGTTTTTCTCCTCCGAGGACAGTTCTTGTCCTCAGAGGAGAAAAAACCTTCTACAATATACTGCATGCATGCGATTTTACTTCATCTTTACGATACGGTATATCCGGAACATCCAAGCCCCGCTCTTCTTTCTCATACTCTCCATATAAACAAAACGGTAAATGTATTACTTTTTCAAATGGATTTTCGATAATATATTTGCAATAGACACATTGCAAATAGAATGGATTTTTATGTAAGAAATAACCATTTCTCGCAAAATACTCTGCTTTATTGCATAATGATTTACAAAAGTCACAATGTAGATGATGATGCTTTTCAAAATACTCTCCTTGAATGGATGAATCTTCTACACAATTAAAAGTTGAATATCTTTCTTCATATTCTCATAGAATATTATTATTGTAATTCTCCTCTTCAATTGTTATATTTCCTTTCCTTCTACAGTTCGGGCTGTACCTTGCATGTTCTATTGCTGGTATGTCACTTTCTTCCCATTTTCCCAAATAAATTGAACAAAATACACATCGCACAATGTCTGGTGCAGATGAGAATATAAATCCCTCTTTCGACATGTTTTCCGCGGACAAATGCGGAGAAGATTTCAACCATCTTTTATCAAAAGATAATAATCTCAATCTTTCATGCAACATTATCTGTCCTTGTGATAACATCGTGAATGCTAATTCACAACTGATTGTGAATTGTACTCCTTTACACACACACACTATTGCCTATGCTATCCTGATCATTATTCTTTTGTTTTTTCAGCATCATGCCGAGGGAACGCAGACTTCGTGGCATCAATTCAAGCGCAGTCCGCCATCGCATCACCCTCGATGACGAGGATATTGACATTGAGAATGTGCTTGAGAGGTCGAAAACTCGAGTTTTCGAGATAATTAGGGAGCATGCGGCACGGTATGATGGAAATGTAAAGTGGTACATAGTTTTAAACGTTTCATTGTATAAATTAGTGGTGCTGGATGACAAGGTTGATGAGTCTGTTTCATCTCTAATAAATCTACATAGTTACTCCAACATAGCGCTAAACGTGCTTGAGAACTATGAAGATTTTAATGAGCATTTCATGTTAGCTGTGAGAAAAATCCTCTCATCTTTCGAAAATTTCGTAAGACATGGGAGCAGATGGGTGCTAAAGAAAATTGAATCACTGGATGTTAACGTGATTAAATTTAATCCTATATACACATCCAGTTTCATTCAAACACCCCAGTTTTTGAAAAACAAAAAATGTATTATAAATGTCAAAAATCTCTCTGACGAAAAATGTTTTTTGTGGTCGGTCCTCGCGTATTTCCATCAGAAGCCAAGGAACTCGGACTTGACTGTAAAGTATTTGAGCAAGTTTGCTCACAGACTCAATATGTGAGGTGTAAATTTCCCGGTGACGACACGCGATATTAAGAAATTTGAAATACTCAATCCGGACATTGCAATTCACGTCATCGCGTATGACAACAAAAAGTTTTTCCCCTTCCCTACAAGCATTTTCCGCACTCGTAAACACCAAATTAATCTTTTTATGTTGAAAGGCGATGCAGGAAAAACTCATTATTGTTTAGTAAATACCGCAAATGGGAAAAACGGGCTATCTCGTCTTCTCTCCCACCTTTCAAAATCCCACGGTCAAGTACATGTTTGTAATTTCTGTTTTCACCGGTTCACATCAGACAAAACTCGAAATGTAGACGGTAAAGCAAATTTGTTGAAACATGTGGAACTTTGTTCCAAGTTTGAATCTCAGCGCGTTTCATATCCTAAACGCGGAGAGACAATTAAATTCAAGAAACTAGGCGCGACGTTGAAGAAAAAGTACACCATTTACGCGGATTTAGGAACATACGTTGTGAATATTGATAATGATGATGATGATTCCGATTCTGATGAAGTTACTCGTAGTTACACAAAGAAAACGGCGCGGCATATTCCTTGCGGGTATTGTTTCGTTGTTATAGATGTAAACGGAGAAATTGCATACGGACCTGTACTCCATAGATCGAGTAGTTTAGACGAAAAAATCATGGAGAAATTTCTTCAGGAAATTACAGATCTTGGCGAAATTTTGTATGAGGATATGAAACGTTAAATTCCGATGCAACATTTGTCCGAAAGTGAAGAGCGCGAATTTCAAAATTCAGTAAACTGGGGGCTTTGTGCTGAACCGTTCTCAGAAACCGATATTAAATGTCGACACCATGCACATGAAACCGGTAATTACCTATGTGCAGCACAAGTTTCTTGCAATTTAACAGCTCGTACTCCGGAGTACATTTCGTGTTATTTTCATAATTTCTCCGGTTTTGATTCGCATTTTATTCTGAAATCGCTCGGTAAATGTAAAAAAGAAATTTCCTGCATCGCAAATACGTCAGAGAGATTTTTGACACTTTCAGTAGGCAAAATTAAATTTTTAGATTCCTACAAGTTTATGTCTGAATCCTTGGAAGTATTGGTGCGTAATTTGGTAGAAAGTACAGACATGGAAAAGAAGTTCGAACGATTATTTTCGGTGTTTCATGATCCACCTCGCGAACACAGACAGCTCTTGTTGAAAAAAGGAGTATATCCCTACTCGTACATGAGCTGTCCCGAAAAATTCGCGGAAACATCGCTCCCTCCCATTGAATGTTTTCATAACGACTTAACTGATACACCTCTGTCTCGCGAAGAATATGAGCATGCGCAAAGAGTGTTCTCAACATTCAAGCTGAAAAATCTGGGTGAATATCACGATTTTTATTTATGTTTGGACGTAATGCTATTAGCGGTAGTTTTTGAATCCATGAGGTCTACGCTTTTTAGCTCATACGGTCTTGATGTGACCCATTTTCTTTCTCTCGCGCACTTCACCTGGAATTGCATGCTGAAACACACTAAAGTCGAACTGCAATTACTTACAGATCCTGACATGCATCTTATGTTTGAGGCGGGATGAGGGGTGGGGTGTCATTTATCGGTAAACGTTATTGCGAAGCAAATAACAAACATCTACCTGAGACATACGATCCTTCAAAACCGTCTAATTATCTGCTTTATATCGATGCAAACAGTTTATACTCGGAAGCTATGAGCAGACCCCTCCCTTTTGGGAATTTCAAATTCCTCACAGAGGAAGAAATTTCCAAACTTGATTTCGCGAATTTGGACAGCAATTCAGGAACTGGTTACGTAATTGAATGTGATCTCGAGTACCCGAAAGATTTACACGATAAGCATGCCAGCTTCCCTCTCGCGCCGCTACACTTAACTCCACCGCGGGAATTGCTGTCCGAGTATCAGACAAATGAGAACGGTCAGGGAGTGACCAGAAAACTCATGAACACACTTTTTAACCGTGAAAAGTACATTGTACACTATGTCAATTTAAAACTCTACCTTCAGCTCGGTTTGAAATTATTGAAAGTGCATCGCGTCATTAGCTTTTCCCAATCTCCCTGGCTGAAAAGCTACATCGACTTCAATATCCGGAATAGACAGAACGCGAAAAATAAATTTGAAATATCCTTCTTTAAGGCATGTTGTAACTTGATATTTGGAAAAACTATACAATCAGTTCGGAAACATATGAATGTTAAAATTATTACAGACGAAAAACGATTAGATAAGTACATTTCAAATCCGTTATGCAAACGCTGGCAAATAATTAGTCCGGACGTGATCGCGGTTTTCTCTCGCAAGTTGGAACTTAAAATGAACAAACCTGTCTATTCCGGCTTTTCCGTACTGGAGTTGAGTAAATTCCATATGTACGATTTTTTCTATTGCAAGTTGCAAAAAATCGTACCCTGGAACCGCGTAGAACTCTGTATGACCGATACCGACAGTTTTCTTCTAAACCTAAAAGTCGAAGATGTGTATCAGTTGATTAAAGATAATTTGAACCTATTCGATACTTCAAACTATCCACCTGCCCACCCTTGCTTTTCCATGGAGAGAAATAAAGTTGTAGGTAAGTTTAAGGATGAAACGGGCTCAAGGCCGATCTCTAAATTTATAGGTCTTAGATCGAAACTTTACAGCTTTTTAGTTTGTAATGAGAATGATGACGAGGTTGTAAATAAATGCGTAGCAAAAGGAGTAAAGTCATCGGTTAAATGTAGAAAACTTAATTTTATTTGTATAAGAAATCATTGTTTGAACGTAGTGTACATGTAGAAAAATTTAGTATGTTAAGATCCTATAACCATAGTATGTTTCAGGTCGAATGTGCTAAGGTCTGTTTGAGTCCTTATGACGATAAAAGATACATTGAAGAAAATGGTCTGAATACTCTGCCTTTCGGTCATTATACCCTCAACACTTCAACTGATTGATCAGTATGTGTCGTGACAATCATCCAACACCACTAATTTGATTTGTCTGTTGTAAATATCATGAATATTATTAGATCTAAGCTAGCTTTAGAGCTTCATAGCGTGCCGCGTGTGAACTATCCCACTCGCAAGTATGAACTGAAAAGTGAAAAAGATCTCCTTCAAGCAGACCTTATTGAAATGATAAGTTTATCACGTTTTAATAAGGGTTATAAATATATCTTAGTTGTTATTAATTGTTTTACAAAATTTGCATATTGTGTACCATTAAAAGACAAGACAAGTCAATCTGTATTTAACGCTCTCCAACCAATTATTTCTAAAAATAAGGGCATTAAGCTGTTTCAAACAGATCAGGGAACAGAATTCTTCAATTCAAAAGTTAAAGCATTATTAGATAAATATAGTATTAAACATTACCATGTTTTTACCGATAAGAAAGCCTCCATAGTTGAAAGGTTTAATAGAACACTTAAAGCAAAAATTTATAGATATTTAACTGAGCACGGAACCAAAAACTGGTTAACCAATCTAGACAGTTTGGTTCGTGATTATAATGCTACAGTGCACAGTTCAATTAGAATGAAACCTAAAGATGTTCGCAGGAAAGATCGTACACATGTTTTATCGTCATTGAATTCTGCATTCAATAGACGATATAAATTGAAAAATTCAAAACCAAAATTTAAGCTAGGCGATATCGTGCGAATCTCGAAGAAACGATTATTTTTCGATAAATCTTATAACATAAACTGGAGCGCAGAGTATTTTGTGATTCATTCTATATTTCCTTCCAAACCTATAACCTACTCACTGAGAGATCTAAACGGTGAAGTAATTAGTGGCCGGTTTTATGCAGAAGAAATTAAAAAAACGCAATTAAACGAAACGGAGAGACAAGTGTATTTGATTGAAAAAATATTAAAACGTGATAAAAAAGGATTGTTAGTGAAATGGATTGGATTTTCTAAACCTAGCTATATTAGTAAAGATCAATTATTAGATGAAAAATAATCTTTTGTACTCAATTGTAAATAACATGTACATTTATTGTAAATAATCTATTGAACATTTATTGTAAATATCATGATGTACATTTGTTGAAAATATATTAGAAGTATTATTTGTCATCATCAAACATTGGTTCTCATTTCGTAATATAAGAATCTTTTGAACATCCATAATCTGTCTGATGATGAGGAGGAGAGGAGGTGGAGAGTGTTGGCCTGCATTCCAATCTCTGGGAAACGCCTCTCTATACATGTAGCGTCATCATGCCCTTGGTCATTGTTCTAACTATTGTAAAAATTTTCAGTACCTTATCAGATCACGTTCTGTACGTTTGTAATCATGAGCCAATTACCAATTGTTAACTTTGATAAATCAATTACAAATAAAGAAAAGCCTGCATTTTGTAAAAATGGAGATCTACTACCTCACAATGCACGAATGTTAATTATATCTCCCAGTGCTGGGGGAAAAACAAATCTCTTATTTAATTTAGTATTTGCTGAAAATGGTTTAAAATTTAAGCACATTTACTTATTTAGCAAAAGTTTATATCAACCAAAATATGTTTTTTTAAATAAGGTATTTGCAGGTTTGAAAAATATCGGATTTCACATGAAAGATGATGTGAGCCAAATTCCCCATCCAAACCGTATCCCTGAATATAGCTTGGTAATTTTTGATGACTTGCAACTGAGTAATGTCCCACAGATAAGAGAATATTTTACTATGGGACGACATCGAAATATTGACACTGCATATTTAATTCAGAGTTATGGAGCTACACAGAAACATTTCACTAGAGATAATGCAAATATGATAATAATTTTTAAGATGGATTTATTGAGTCTGAAATTAATTCACAGAGATCATGTTGGAGGAGATATGTCTTATAAAGATTTCAGTAAACTTTGTCATACAGTTTGGAATCGTAAACCGCATAATTTTCTTACAATTTTAAAAGAATGTAATATAAAGGAAGGAAAATATCGGGATTCACTGGACACGATTCTTTCCGTTCAGTAGAGATTAATTCTTTGTACAGTCATGTTGTCTAAAACACATATGAGGAGGAGGAAGAGGAGAGGAAATAGCATAGTAAATAACAAGAAGGAGAGTTTAATAGAAAAGATTAAGAAATTGAGAAAGGTGATCAGTGACAAGCATAAAAGCTTAGTCAATTTTGAAAAACGAACGGAGGAATTCAATAGGAAAACTCTTTCGCCATTAATAGAACCTATAATTGAATTGGGAAAAACCAAATCTAGTTTGCACTCTAATCATGATTTTACACCTAAAAAGGAAGAAGTAAAAGAGGAACAAGAGAGTATGGATATTGATGATAATGAGGAGGGGGATGAAGAGAGTTATGAGAGTTCAACAGACAATTTTTTAAGCTCGACTAAATTTGAAAACAGTTTACTTGGTTCTAGCAGAAACGATGATGTGCTGTCACAATATCTAAAAACGTTTCATGCGGAAAAAGTGAATAATTCAATCAGTTATGGAATTTCATATAATTCTAAAGATGACGTGTATTATATTGGAAATCAGCAAGTAATATTCGATAACGGTTATATAGATATTGATAGTGAAAGATTCCGTTTAACACATGGTCTACTTGAGTTATTATTCAGTGCGAGACCAAACTCAAATCTTTATAATCAGAGAGATCTGGATAAGTATAAAAAAATCTTAACACTTACAGGCATACATTTAGATCGAAGAGGCTATGTTAAACGAAATCAGGGAATTAAATCGCAAATGATTCAAAAGTTATTTCCCAGTAAAAAACTTAGTAAAAAGAAGGGTTGGGGTTTATTGAAATTTGCAAAAAATAATTCTCATGATAGAATTTATCAATACTTTGATAATTTTGACGAATTAGTGGAAAGATTAAATTTACTCTATTCCTCAAAAGCTAGTGGCAACACCGGGCATGATGTGGAGATCGCGTCTATAATTGAAGAGCTAAAAGAAGCAAAATTAATTGTTTAGTGTTACGATGACTCTACATCGATTCGGACGAATTGATACGCCTAGTGCTAGCGGACCTGTTGCTAATCTTACGTGTGATATTGACTCGATAACACAGAAGATAATCGAATCGATAAATCAACAAGGAATCAGCGAAGCTGTGAAATTTTATTTAGATTCGCAAATAACCAAACTCGTTTCGGAAAATACAAAGAATATTGGAGTGAGCATAATTGAAAGAGAACATATTCTAAGTACATTACAAAATTTCAGTGCTAATATCGATAAAGCTATTGCAGAGAGAACTCTAAATTTAGAATCTGCTCTAGGAGAAGTGAAAACTTTAACAGACAGCTTTTCATCTCAGTTGCTCAGTATTAACAACGATAAAGTTGATAAAGCTTATTTAGATGAGAAATTAAAAGCCATATCGGATAAAATTAGGAATTTGGAGGTGCTGGACAGAAACTATCTCAATACTAAATTAAAACTACTTAGTACAGAAATTTTTACTAAAGTAAATGAAACACATCCATCGTTAATTGATAAGCAATATTTAGAATCTTCTTTGCAGAAATTGACTAGTATTCATTAACAAAGGAAGAGTTTGAAAAACGATTATCTGAAATGGCGAGTGCAATAAAAGCTAATATTATGGAGGGTATTGAACAATTCATAACAAAAGATGCTATTGCTATTCTAATTAAGCAAATTGTGGAAAAGTACGCAACTAAAAATGATATAGGAGATTTTATTAAGAAAAACGAGATGGGAGTAGCTGTGAAAAGCGTTCGTGATGAAATAGCTGAGGCAATTAAAAATTCGGAAGAGGGTGCTGTCATGAGACTGCAATGTTCGGCTCCATTCATTGACTATCTAAATTTATTCATACACAGAGTGGCCCTGGACATCGTATCCAAATACGCCCAGGTTTCTTTTCACATGAACTGGATTGAGGCCAAACAACATAACCTTACAGAAAATCAGGTAGTGCAAATTATTACAGAAAAAATGGATTTAGCCAAATATAAAGACTTTATATTGGGGCCGAAAACATAAAATCTTGTAAACAGTTGTGTGAGAGAGAGTGAACGATATGTTGTTTCAGTCTAGACATTTTTGACTATGATTGATTGTGGTGTGAATTCATTTCCAACTCGATTGAAAATTAAACCAATTCAATTCAAGTTGATGTATTGATTAATTAACCTCAGTTAATGTTCAACCATTGAGTTGAAAGGTAATGAAAAATGGTATGTAGGAGAAAAAAGCAGAGTTCGAGGAAACGGGGTAGAGGAATCTTGAGTTCAGCGGCAAGAGTTTTTAAAGGTGTGTCAGGTTTGGCAGGTAATGTGACATCAACTATTTTAAATAAGGTAATTGATAACCTGGGAGAAGAATATCATATTCCGGGATACGAGTATTGCGGGCCGGGCACCAAGGTTAATGAAAGGTTAAAGAGAGGTGATCAAGGTATAAATTCATTAGATAGAGCTTGCAAGATACATGATATAGCCTATACTCAAAATAGCGATAATAAAACTCGAGCGGTAGCTGACAGAGCTCTAGCAAACGCTGCATGGGACATTTTCAAAAATCCTCAAACACCCCTTGCCGAGAAAGCACTTAGCTATCTTGTTACAAACGTTATGAAAGCTAAAGCGGCGTTTGGTGGGTCTTTGAGAAAGAAGAAGAAGAAGAAGAATGAGAGGAGAAGTTATAGTAATGATATTAGACGCAAAGCTATAGCTCAGTTGAAACAACATATTGCAGGAAAAGGATATTATTTGAAGCCTTACCCACCGCTTAGTGGTGGCAGACTTCTACCCCCACCCCCACCACCATCATATGGAGTGAGTTTATTCCCTCAAGTTAAGAAACGTAGAACAACAAAGAAGAGTAGGAAGAAGAAGAAGAAGGCATGAATATTGAAGGAGAATTGAGTAATTATGATTTGATTGATTGGTCAAAATTATTACAGATTCAGCTAAGAGGAATATATATGCTAGATGCATTACCCAAAAAAATTCTAAAAAACGAAAATGCCATTGTGAATTTAGCAAGGGAAAGCGAGGATGGCACACATTGGGTAGCATATAAGAAAGTTGGCTCTAATGTATGGTATTTTGATCCAATTGGAAATTTACAACCGCCATACGAATTGGACAAATATTGGAAAAAAGAAAATGGAGTAAATATATTTTATAATGTGGAGCATATGCAGCCATTAAATAGCGATTTTTGTGGCCATCTTACATTATTGTTTCTTGCAAATCAGTTGTAATTAAGTGTTTGTGGTGAACACACAAGATGGTCGTTATTACCTTAAGATCAAAGTCAAGTAACCTCTATGAACATTTACAAGAAATTATAGAATTGGACAAAAATTGTGAATGGGAAATTGGACTGATTAATTTTTCTAGTTACAATAGTATTGCAAACATAAACAAAGGAACAAATTCTAGCTTCAAATATGGCGATAAGTTAATCATGTTGGATACCGGCGCATATGAACTTGAAGATATTATAAAATCTTTAAAGAATAAATTGAATATTGATGGGAAGAAGAATAAACTTATTATACGTGCAAATGCAAATACTATGAAGATTGAAATTTATTCTGATAAGCCTATTGATTTAACACGTTCTGATTCGATTGCTAAGATACTCGGTTTTGATAATGTTGTTTTGCAAGCAAATAAATGGTATTATTCCAAACATTTGGTTAACATAGCAAGCATTGACAGTATTCTTGTTGAGTGTAATTTAGCATGTGGCAGTTACTTTAACGGAAAAGAAAAACATATAATCTACGAATTTTTGCCAAAGGTTCCTAGCGGTTATTTAATAAACGAAGTACCCTCTCCAATTATTTATGTACCTTTGAATACACGTCGAATTCAAACTATTAATGTAAAGGTGACAGACCAGAACGGATCGTTTATTGATTTCCGCGGAGATACAATTACAATTAGACTGCACATACGTGAAAAACAAAAGTAATGGGATATCTTGTTTTTAATCCGCGTTCGAATAAGACCAATCAAGTCATTAGAGAAAGGAACGCGATAGCGTCAACATCTACTAAAAGCAATAGGGCGTTATCGGCTAAAAGCGCGAGAATATTGGAAAAATTAGGTTTTATAGTTGATTGGCGAAATGTCAGGCGCAGCAATTAGTGATATTCTGGATGTGGAGACAGAGCTTCAGTTTTATAATGACATAACCAAATTCCAATTTCATACTCATACAGTTTATTCGGGACAAGAAATAAAAAACTCTGATGAAGCTCGGATAGGAATAAATTCATTGGATGTGTACACTTTACCTTGCAAATCATTTATATTGATTGAGGGAACGGTTAGCTGCACAAAACCGGCAGCGCCTGCGATTACAGTAGCAGGGGAGGCAACTCAACCGGCTGGTGCGCCCATTGCGGCAGACTATAAATTAAGCAGTAACATAGTGGGCAACCTTTTTGATGAAATACGATACGAATTAGCAGGTCAACAAATTTCCAAATCAAGATTAATTGGTTTAACTTCTACAATTAAAGCTATTCTTGTGAAGAACGCATCTGATAAAAACACATATCATTTAGCTGGTTTTGACAGAGCAGGATATGAGCTAACAGATAATAAATTCACTTTCTGTGTGCCGTTGAAGTTAATCCTTCCATTTTTTGAAGATTTTCAAAGAATAATTTTAAACTTGAAACAAGAGCTTGTATTATTGAGGTCGCCCTCAGACCTCAATTGCGTCGAGTCTGCAACCGGTACAGAGGTTAGTGTAAAAATTACTAAGCTCCAATGGCGGATGCCCTACATTACTTTAGAAGATCATGTGAAATTTTTGAGACTGCTCGATGCCGACACTCCACTGAAATTAAGTTTCCGCCATTGGGAAATTTGTGAATTACCAAATTTGCAAAATTCACTTGTTCATTCTTGGTCAGTACGCACGACATCGAATTTTGATACTCCAAAATATATTATAATTGCATTTCAAACTGATCGAAAGAATAAAATTGAAAAATCAATATCTAATTTTGACAGCTGTAATATTTACAATGTTAAAGTATATTTGAATAGTGAGTATTATCCATACGAAAATCTGCTAGGTAAGAAGGAAGTTTTATACCGGATGTTCCTGGATTTCGCACCCTCGTATTATAATCATTCAATCAATAGCGAACTTGGAACAGAAATCGATTTTAAAACGTTTTGTGAATCAACACCGCTGATTGTTGTAGATTGTTCACACCAACCAAGTCATTTGAAATCATCGACAGATGTTCGTATTGAAATGGAATTTAATAGTGCAGTACCTGCAAATACTTCCGCGTATTGCGTTTTAATTAGCGATCATGTGATGGAGTACACACCTCTCACGAGCATGGTGAAAGAAGTTCAGTAATTTGTTGATAGAGTGCATCACTGCATGCAATATTATATATAAGGTGTGAACTGTGCCAAATGTAAGCCATTATCAGTTTTACCTTTGAACAGGAATCATGTCCTATTCTTTGTGCTCTGATATTTTGGACAAGCCACAAACTCGCTATATTGGTATCCAGTGTGATCTCGATTCTGATATTTTGGACAAAGCTCAAACTCAGTTGTCGGTACTTTACGATATGGAATCAACAAGTTTCTATTATGAACCAAGGAGAAGCAGTACACCAATCCAGAAGTCGTGAGAGGAGGAGGAGGAGGTGGCAGCAGCAGAGGTGGAGGAACAGAAACGTGAAGAGGAACAGAAAGGAGTGGACGACAAGCAGACACCTACGAAAATTGCTACGGTTGATCTTCACTGGTTTAAACAAACTTGTAATCAAATTATTGTGAAAGAACTTGCTATCGTTGACGAGTGCAATAATTATGCTGTATTCCATTTCAAATCACCATTTGCAAAGATGGAATTGAGCGCAAAATTGTATAACGATGTAACATGGCTGGAACGTAACTATCATAAAATAAAATGGGAAGATGGAGATTTAGAATACAGTGACTCATTAATACGTGATTACCTTGCAGGTTATGAGAAAATTTCCACAAAAGGAACTGAGAAAGCAAAGTTTTTGAGAAGATTGCATTCTAACGTACAATGCATACCGGAGGACTTTCTCAAGCCCAATTTCAGCTTTTTCACCACTTCGTGGTGTTATGATGCATGTAAGATACATAAGTATAGACCCGATGGAAGGTGTGCTTTATTCTCTGCCCAACATTATAATTCTTTGCTGTTTAAAAATATGTATCAAACAAATAATTTCTTGTGCGAAAACAATCGAATGCAAAGTATGAAATTGGCACCGATGTATACGAATGCGCAGAAAAGAAACTTTGCACGTTATGGATTCTTCTACAACGGAAAGGAATTACAGTGTGTTTATTGCTTGCATGCACTGGGATTGCATAGAGCTCGCACGTGTTGTCTGTCTACAATTATTAATGAAGAAAGACTGTTTAATTACTCTATAATAGTGCCCGCCTACACATAGTTTACTCCATTCGCTCGACAACTATGGATCCGACAAAGTGGTTAGCTGCTGACAACGAATTGGAAGTGAGGTTAAAAAACTGCATAGACTGGTATGATGAGTGTGAAAGTGCAATTAGGAAATCAACTCCTGAAAATTATAGTTTGGCGAAACAATTGAAAGACATTTTTCTAAGCACAGTTAATTTGAACGATATAAAAGACTATTTGTGCTATTACCGTCCACACAATTTGTCCATAGATAAATTAATTAAAATTGAAGATGAAGTTATGATGTATTGTTGTAGTGGAATGTTGTAAACAAATTTTAAATTCAGATATTTCCTCAAACATTTTGGTTTAGTATCAGTGTAGACTTGATTGAGTGAGGACGCGAGATATGCCCCCCTCAGACACAACTGTTACAGCTAAGTGCACATTCCTACCTTATCAAGAGATACGCCCCCTCAGACACAACTGTTACAGCTAAGTGCACATTCCTACCTTATCAATTATAGTTCATAGCAATCAAGGTCATGCAGTGTTTTAGCTTTGCAAAATTCAAAAAATTAACTCGCCTCTTGATGTCAATTTCATTCAATGAATTTGATTCTATTGCAAAAAATATTAAATTTTCAACAGGATTCCAAGGCGATGATGTTGATCTAGCGTTAACAAAAACAGAAAATGTACATTTTCCAATTTTATCTGAGATTTTCGAACTGCTCGATATACTAGATACAGGTCATCTACATTATTGTAGTGCAAATGATTTCTCAACTATTGTTACAAACTCCGATAAACTTTGGAAATGCTTGTATGACATTGCAGATAAAAAATGTAAAAGATGAATTTACATAATATAGACTAAGAAAATAATTATTGAACTGTATATGATATGAAAAAGCAGTTTGTAATATAATAACTATAGATAATAATCATATTGTTATGCATCTACATAAATTGGCGGAGCTTTGGACATATCAATGTCCATTCTTCGGAAAGAATATTAAAAATATCCTCCCCACTAACTCTCTACCAAAACGTTAATTTCGTTATTTAAACTAAGGATTTATTTATTAATGGAAATATTGTAAAAGTTTTAATCAATATGAATATTAAAGAGAAAAAAAACAGAAAATTGATAGAGTAAAATAATTATATAGGTAGATAAGATCAAATAATTGATTAATAAAATGAAGTAGGCTGAAAGTAGATCAGGGTTATCAACTTTCAGTAATATACAGCATTATGCAGTGGATAATTGAAATAACATGAGTTTATATAATATATATATATATATATATATATATATATATATATATATATATACAATTCGTTCTATAACATGGTTTAAAGGTTTGTATTTGTGGGATGGGTGGGGGATGGATGTCATGTGATCGTTCTAGGGCCGGACAGTTTCAGTCATTTGTTCCAAAAGATGTTTTTTTAAAGTTAGGATGAAGCTCGCTCGGCTCTCGATGGACCTGATAGAAACAGGAAGTGCATTCCATGCACGACAGGCACTGACTAAGAAGGATTTTGTGAAAATAGTAGTTCGATGATTGGGTATCCTTAAAGTACTTTCTCCGGTTCTAGTATGTGAAGCATCTATCCTCCTACCTTCAGAGACAAATTTGAAATCATCTTTAAAATAGTTCGGATTACCGTATATCAAGATATCTCTAACAAGCTTGACTATTCGAAAAAGCCTCTGATCGGGAAGCTTTAATGTTGAACTAGCAATGTGGGCTGGGGTGATATGATCATGGCGTTGGAGAGAGTAGACGAAACGTAGACAATAATTTTGGCAACGCTGTAGTTTATCATTCAGAGTGACTTGCATATCGTTAAGAACAGAATTACAATACATTAAATGTGGGAAGATGAGAGATTGAACCAATAATAATTTAATGTTTCTAGGGAGGATATCGTGCATTTTCTTCAATGCATGCATGGCTGAGAATACCTTTTTACAAGTTTTGTTCACTTGTTCTGACCAGTCAAGAGTATTATTCATAATAATGCCTAAATTTTTAACTGAGCTACAGTAAGGAATGTCATTACCGTCTACACTAATTTTGTGAATCGATTCAAGGTCAATATTGTTTATAAGACGAGAATATCCAATTATAATGGGTTGTGTTTTGATGGGATTAAGCTTAAGGCCATTTTTCTTTGTCCATTCCACTATCGAATTGATATCCTGATTCATTATTCCAACTGTTTCATTAATTTTTGTTATGGGACAGCTTAAATAGATTTGAAGGTCGTCTGCATAAGTATGGAAACTGGAGAATTTGATAATGGAAGAAAGGTCATTAGCATACAAAGTGAAGAGGAGAGGGCCTAAAATTGAACCTTGTGGTACTCCATGCATAACGTTTTTCCAAGTTGACTTTTTGTCACCGACAGATACACATTGTTTCCTACCTAATAGATAGGATTTAAACCAAACTAACGAGTTGTGACTGAAACCAAGAATAGCCAACTTATTCAGAAGGACTGTATGATCAACAGTATCGAATGCTTTAGAAAAATCAAATAGGGTGAGGATGGTGCATTTTCTTTGGTCCATAGCTAACCTTATATCATCAGTGACACGAAGCAGAGCTGTCTCAGTTGAATGGAATTTTCTAAAGCCTGATTGAAAGTTATGAAGCTTACTATTGTTGTCTAGAAATTTTACAACTTGAGCATGAATGAGTCTTTCTAGCACTTTGGACAATGCAGGTAAAATACTGATTGGTCTAAAATCCTCAACTTTATTGGGTGATGGAACTTTATTTAGAGGGCGAACCAGAGCAAACTTCCAGTTTTCAGGGAAAATGCCTTCTTCAAGTGACTTGTTGAAAATGTATGTAATGGTTGGTAAAACAGCAAATAACATCTTCTTGATAAATTTAATAGGAATTTTGTCTACACCCATAGCATTACTATGAATACGTTGAATTGCTCTGAAAGTGTCTTCTTCTGAGATTGGATGGAAATGAAATTGATCAGTGATTGGTAAATCTAAGTTTGTAACCTGCTCTTCAAGATCATCAATGTGATTAGCAATGACAACTTCGTCGCGTTGGTTAGAGTGTGAAACGAAATGGTCATTTATATTATTCAATGGTAAGTCAATTTGTGGATTCGATTTCTCTTTGCCAAGCCCGAATTCTTTTATTCCCTGCCAAAGTGATTTAGAGTCTTGTCTATTGTTTGTCATAAACGAATTCAAGTACCTAATCTTTGAGTTCCGTAATTCCTGTTTAACCCTATTTCTAAGGCTCCTATACTCTATCAAACTGTCCAAGTCAAATGTCTTTTTAAATTTTCTATGTGCTTTGTCTCTACGTCCCATCATCTTAAGTATGTCTTCAGTCATCCACGGTACTCGTCGTTTTCTATTAATCCTCCTTGTCACATAAGGTGCATGTTTGTCATACAAAGTCAAAGTCCAATTCTCGAAAGTCTTGACCATGTCATCAACTGAGGGTAATGCTTCAATTTGATGCCATGGAGTCTGAGCCACATCAGTCAGGAAGGCGGCTTCATCAAAGTTTTTGAAGTCTCTATAAGTGATAATTTTCTGTTCTGGCTTGGGTATCTTATGGGAAAGTACACAGTAGATCAAATCATGTCTAGAAATAGCTGGGACTGAGATTTGGCCTGCTTGAACAACCTCATTGGGATCACTAACAATGAGAAGGTCAATGAGTGTGTCTGATTCATTAGTATGATGAGTTGGATCGAGAGGTAAAATAGTCATGTTTAGGCATTGGAAAATTGTAGTCAGTTGAAAGTAGTCAAAGTTACGATTTGTCATGTTCAAGTCGGTGTTCATATCCCCCATAACTAGTATACGGTTATAACAAGGCATAAGAGAAAGCAAGGCACTTTCGAAATCTGTGAAATGACCTATTTTTGGTGGGCGATAACAGATACCAACGAGTAATTTATCAGTACTAGATAAGGATAATTCAAGTAGCATAAACTCTGGTCTGGAACAATACTCTTGTTTAGATGTGATTAAAACTTTTGTTTTGATACCTTCTTTCACATAAATTGCTACACCCCCACAAGCTTTATTTAATCTATCATTCCGGAAAAGATTATATCCAGGCAATGCAACAAAATTTGATGAAATACTAGGCTTCAAAAATGATTCGGAAATTCCGATTATATTGAAGTCCTGAAAACGGAAGATTGCTCTGAGTTCATCAATGTGGCAACTGAGGGATTGTACGTTAAGGTGAGCAGCCTTGAAAAGTTTTTTGAAAGAGTGGAGCTTATTTGCTAGAAACATACCTGCGTCATTATTACTATTATTGAAATAATCATACCTACTTGAGGGCGAGCGAGCTGACGTGTCAGTGAGAGGCATCATGGAAGCAGCAGACCAATCGTGAACCGACCTCAGAACAACACATGACGGGGAAAATGGGGATGAAACTGATAAAACTTAACCTAAATGAAAAAGTCTCTTGATTCGAGTGCATTCAGCATGCCTTGACAGTTCGGCTCCCTTCACTATTTAAAGCACTAGTTCAAAACAAAATTCACTAAACACAATAAGATGTAGATGTGTGGAGTTCCGGTGATGAATAATCCTAATGGTGAATAAGACGAAGATTGAGGAAGAGCTGGTAGTGGGAGATCTGGTCCAAGTGGAGATAGAGCGAGTAGGTATCCAGTAGTGGAAGAATCGGGTCCAAGTGGAGGTAAGCGAGAAGGAATCCAGTAGTGGAAGATCGAGTCCAAGTGGTGACAGAGAGAGATGGAATCCAGTGGTGGAAAATCGAGTCCAAGTGGAGATAGAGAGAGATGGAATCCAGTAGTGGAAGATCGTGTTCATGGTGGAGATAGAGCGAAATGGGATCCAGTAAAAACTGAAAAAGAGAAGAAAAAGCCAGCAGAAAAACGAAAAATCTTTGAAGAAAGTTATCAATTGAGAAAAGATACACAATACAACTCGCACCTCGGGAGGAAGACTGCTCGAACTCGAAAATTGTCAATTTTGATCTTGTGTATTTTAGTTGGTTTCTATGCACTTTATTCGGTGGAAGACTGTTCCAAGTCAAAACTCGTTCCAATTATTCTATAATATATCACAGAATGTTCAGTATTCCTATTTTGAACACCAATGCAATCATTTACAGGAAGACTAAGCCATATTATGAATGAAAACATAAATACAGGCCACTTTTAAGAAGTAATAAGTGAACTAAAACAGTTGGAATCAGAGAAATTGAGCAGAAAATTCTAAGAGCAGAAAATCAAGTTTGAATACCTATGAAAATTTTAAAACTGCTCTCCTGAATAAACGACTTTTTTGAGTTGGAACAGTCTTCCTCCCGAGGTGCGAACTGATAATGAATAATATCCCCATAAAATTGAAGAGGAATAGTATGATTCAATGTGGGAAAGAATCGAATATTATATGGATAAATATATGGATATTATAATATAATATATGGATACTAGTAGAAGGTAATCAGATAGAAAGAGAAAAGGTAGGAAGATAAATATATATAGAAAGAGAAATAAACATTTGAACATGCTGGATAGCTAGTGAAAAAATCACAGGGAAAATAATGATAACAATGGGGAAGAAAAGAAGAGAAAGAAGGAATGTGCACAAATTGAGAAGAACTTATGAAACTGAACTATAGAATAAGAAATAGAACATCGTATTGTGATCTTGAATTAATCAAGGATAGAAGAAGAAGAAGAAAGAAGAAGAAGAAGAAGAAAAGAAAAAGAAAGAGAAGAAGAAGAAGAAGAAGAAGAAGACGAAGAAGAAGAAGACGAAGAAGAAGAAGAAGAAGAAGAATAGAAAAGAATAATAATCATCATCGCAAACAACAATATTCAAGTAATCATTATAAATATAAGATCAAGAAGAGAAATTAGAAAGAAAAATAAGAAGTAGAGGAGACGATGGAGAAAGTGCTAGATTATTTTAGATGAGTTTTAAATAGGATTGAACGGTGAAGTGTGAAAAATATTATATAGTATTAGAAGTATAATTAACTATTGGGAGTTGCAATAACAATAAAAGTAGTAAATTGAGAACTGTAATATTTTAGTGATGAATGTCTAAGATAACATTAAATGAAACACAGCCCCTATATAAGCATATGAACAGACTACCCACCCCTCCGTTCTATCAATAATTCTTCACACATTTGCTTCTATTGCTCGAGCTGTGGCAACAGTAGGAGATATCATTATGTACACCTAATATAGAAGAGATTACTATCTTTACCTATAGATTACATCCATATCTATAACGTATGTTAATCATCCAATTTATTTGAAATTCAGCATTTCGAAAATTATTAATTATGGAAATAATTTTGGTAAGAGATGTAATAATTATTAGTAAGAATAGAGATAATGATTCTCTAAGTACCCTCTGGAGTATAGTAGTTGATGCATTGAACGTAGTTTTGGGAATTAATATCAAGATAAATTATTAATCAGTATTAACAAATGTGGATCTCCTTAGTTTGAAATAATTGCCTCATACATAATCATAAATAGCAGTGGAAAGATTCATTTATAGAACAGAAAGCCAGCTCATGAAAAATGCCAAGGTATATCTATTGTGAAATGTTTTAATACGAATTTCCTATTTTGTAGTGAAGGGCACCTTAGTAATCGAATCCTGAAATGATTTAATTTACCTTTATTTTTTGAAGGTCGGTCATCCTCTCGACTGTGTGGACCCTCTTGGATCCTCCCTCGCCGATAGAGATCTTGATCCTCCCGTCCGATGACCAGACATTCCTATGCCCATGACGGTCGGCCGCAGCGTTGAGGATCTTGAGGCGCTCCGCAGTCAGATCCTCGCAAATGGTGACGCCGGAACCCTTCAGCTTCCTCTTAGCGTCGAAGATCATCTTCCTGGTCCGGTAGCTGCAGAGTCGAACTATGATGGGTCGGTCCTTGGGTTTAGCTTGCCCTTGTTGAGGTGGTTGACGCCTTCCAACGCGATTTGACATCCGCCAAAGTCACGGGCACGTTCAGCTTCTTGTTAAAGACATTGAGCGCCAGCAGGTCCGTGTCTTCTTTGTCACTCTCCGGGATCCCAAAAATACGTATAGAATGTCGGCGCCCATATTGCTCGAGGTCGTCGACCTTCAGGTGACAAGACACCTCCAGCTCACGAATTCTATCGTGCAGCTGTTTGTTCTCCTCCTTCAATGCCTGAAGTTCCTCGAAAATAGATTTCACAGCCATTGATACAGCACTGTGGACAGACTCTTCGATTTGCTGTCGAATAATGAGGAGGGTCTCTTCGGACAATGCTCCAGAAATAGCTGGCTTCGGAGCATTGACCTCATTCTTCGGTGTGCCTCTATTCGGTCGAACCATCGTGTACCGTTAGGTGGATTTACACTTTTATAGGCGAGAAGGTGAACTGAAGATTTAGGAATGTTTTTTCAAGATAAATAAAAAGAGTGTGAGTTAATCAAAAATATAATTTCACTATTGAATTAAGCTCGAGAAACTGAATAACTAGATGTATAATTTGAAGTGAATTGAACTGTATAACCCTACGAAATATCTGTTAGAAGACGGAGTTCTTCACTGGTTCTAGCATTGCCGAGGGATTTGCTACTTATTTTCAATCTGTATATGAGGCTGATGCAACAATCGCCCCTGGAGGGCGTGAGAGAGGGCCGGAGGTGTCTGGGATGTCTTAATTGATTGTTGATTTAGGTACAGTGTCTGGTAATGAGATTATTACTGCTATAGGTGCTTTAAGATCTGGCTGCTCTGAGGGCCCCGATGCAATACCTACATTTATTGTTAAAGGCTGTGCGGATGTTCTAGTAGCTCCCCTGCACTTTATTTTTAATCTATCTGTGAAAACTGGCAAATTTCCTCTGAAGTGGAAAACTGCTAGAATTACCCCTGTTTTTAAGTCTGGTAAAAGAGCTGATATTAGTAATTTCAGACCAATTTCTATCTTAAATTGTTTTTCAAAAATATACGAAAGTTACGAAATATACAGAGTTTTACATTCCAATATTTTTAAACAGGTCAAGAGCATCATTGCGGATGAGCAGCATGGTTTTTTACCTGGTCGTTCAACTGTCACTAACCTAATGACCTTTAGTGATAAAATATCTCAAGTTTTGAATGGGGGAGGCCGTGTAGATGTTATCTATACGGACTTATCCAAGGCTTTTGATACTATTAGTCATGGACTACTGTTGAAAAAGCTTAGGCGGATGGGTTTTAGTGATAATTTAGTGAACCTCCTGCAGAGTTATCTGCAATCAAGAATGCAGTTTGTTAAAATTCAAAATTTCAAATCCAAATCATTCATATGTGCATCTGGGGTACCTCAGGGTTCCAATCTTGGCCCACTTTTGTTCCTCTTGTTTATAAATGATGTCCCTACTATTATAAAGAATTCTTCCTGCCTGATGTATGCAGATGACGTCAAATTGTTCAGGGAGATCAAGAATGTAAATGATGGGCTTGCTTTACAGGGCGATATCAACAATTTTTACCAATGGTGTGAAACTAATGGTCTGAAGATAAATGTTACCAAATGTAAGTTCCTAAGTTTCAATCGCCAATTGAGACCGCACATTAATATTTACCACATAAATAACAGGCCATTGGAGGTGACGAATTTCAAAGATCTTGGAGTGAATTTTTCTTCAGATTTTCCCTTCAATTCGCACATTGATTCAATGGCTGCTAGGGCCAACCAACAAATGGGGTTTATTCTGAGGACCTGTTCGCCCTTTAGTGATGTAGAGCCTTTGATTCTGATTTATAAGTCACTAGTGAGAAGCTTGCTAGAATATGCCTCAGAGATATGGAATCCATATCATATGGATAGAATAAATGTTCTAGAACAGCTTCAAAATAAGTTTTTAAGAATCATGTTCTATAAGAAATTAAATCGTTTTTGTCCGTTTGATTTCCCAACAGAGTCACTGAGAACTTTATTCCATATTACATCATTAAAAGTTAGGCGTGATGTTAGAGCACTTATTTTTCTTTTTGATCTCTTAAATAATGAAATTGATTCATCATACTTGCTATCTAAAATGAATATTTATATCTCACCTGTGGCTCATTGATCTGAATTTTCTTTTCTGGTTCCTCGTTCCAGAACACTTAGAAATTACAATTCTCCTCTCAACAGAATTCAGAGAAGCTACAATAGTTTGTCCGGGCACCTAGATCTCTTCTGGTTCTCTCGCGCTAGATTCCGAAAAGCTCTATACAATGGTCTGGTCTGAGCATTGATATTGTGATCTGGTCTACATCGATCATTTTTTCATGTATGTGTGGGTGTGCATATGTTTTGGGACTTGAAACTCATTAATAAGTTATATTTTTGGTTATTTCATTCTTTTAATACTTGTGTTATTAGAATTTTATATTTTCAATGCTTTGTATTCATCTCATCTTTTCATATTATTTTTTTTTTCAAATTTTTGTATTTTTCCATATTATCATTTTGTACCTTATTACCATATGTAATGGGATAAATATTACCATTTGTACCTTATTTCTTTTTATGATTTTTTATAAGTTTTCTATATATTATATTTTAAGATTTTGCATTTTCTTGTAAAGGAGACATGTTTGGGGAAACCCGTTGTCTCCATTGTAAATGAATAAATAAAATAAAATAAAAATAAATATTATATTTTATAAGCCTAAACTGCTATTACTTTCTAGTCAAGAATATATTATGTATAAGCCGGTTGGAAAATAAGTCACAGTCTGTAAACTAGTCAGGAATCAATATTCAATATTGGAGCGCTAGAGCATTATAAAAAACTTAAGTATAAATACCTTATTTTTGGATATCCAAACACTTTGCACATAACTGTCTCACTGTAAGTCCCGGTTTGTGTCTCTTTTTTAAGCATTTTTGCATATTATTCATCACTTTTTTAATTAGCATTTATCATATTTGACACAATGAATCACACTCCCGCAAACTCTGAAGTTTCATATATGTACGGCGGTTGCACAGATCCCACTTTGTCGACTCCCAGCACATCAAACCCCACCATGGTAGATGCCAATACACCACGAGAAAGGGAACCAGGAAGTGTCGGGTCGATAGTCTTCGATCCACAAGGTCTACAACCTCTATCATCACTCGAATCGACGCCGCTGACATACCATTGAATCAACGGATAGCAGAGATCAACTTCGAAGGGGGCGAGGAGCAGCCTGCAGAACCCGCATCTCCAGAAGCCGAGTCACATCTGAGCAAACAGAGTATATTTTCAGTCACAGAGCTAGATCCATTTAAAAAGGTAATAATGGAACAAACTAGCAGTATGTTCAATATTATGTTACAAAACACAATGGATAACATGATGCAGGAAATTAAAAAAGAGAATGCGGCAATAAAAGAGGCAAATAAGCAAACAGTGGAACAGGGCATGAAAGAGACAGCAGACGCCATACAATCAGTAGAACGGCGGTTAGATACTATTGAGAGTAAAGTAGAGAATCATAGAAAAGAATTAAAAGCAATGATAAATCTACAGAGGGAAAGTCAGGATAAAGTTACGGCAGGATTATCGGAAAGGTTGGATACGGTTACCTGTGAACTAAACGAAAGGATAGACAACTTAACCACACAAATCACTACACCTATTCAGGATTCAACAACTAACATTAAGGCTGATTGCCATCAAGAAATCAACAAACAAATTACCGTTGCCAATCAAAATTTAACAACTACAGTTGATAAAAATATTAACAGTATTAAAGATATACAAAATAAACAGATTAATATGTCCACAAAAATGAACCAACTGCAAGGTAGTATCAATCAGAACACAGAAACCTGTGAGGCTTTAAACGGAACTCTACTAATTCAAAAATCCACTCTGACTCAATTGGATCAAGAAGTAAATGCTAATGAAATTACACATAATAGTCAATGGCAGATGGCACAGGAGAAAATAACAGTATTTAGAAAATTTTATCCAACAACGACCTCAAGGAATTCAAGCAGATAACATCAATTCACATAGTATATTGCAAGGGCTGGGTAAATTTGATAATACTGATCGCCATTTGCAACCTCAACCATTCATTGATCAGATAAAATTAGTACAAACTCTTGCACCTACCTCTTGGAGCATGTGGCGTCTTCGTTTGACTAGTTTATTAATTGGGGAACCCCTGATGTTCTTTCAGAGTAGAGCCCATGAATTTACATCATTGGATGAGTTTGTAGCTGTCTTCCTGGAACAGTATTGGAGCAGAAGTAAACAGTTGGACGTGCTAGCAGACATCATATCATGCGATTTCAACCCTAACTTAGACGGTGCATGTACCACTTTCGTCACTGCCCTACAGTTCAAAAATTCTCAATTGAGCGAGCCGATTAACGAATTGGCATTAGCAAGTATTATTCTGAAGAAACTACCGTATCAAGTTAGAATGGCACTCGCCACACAACCCATTACTGATTGCAAACAGCTAATAAATCATTTATATGGCATACAGTCTGTGATGGCAATGTCAAACTACTGATCAGACCAAAGATACACACGGAATCAACATAACTCAAAAAGTAATCAGTATACCAGCCAAAATTATGAACCGGTATCATATGATCGCTCCCGATCTGCCCCTCAACTTGAACGCCGCTATGAGCACAAGCAAAATAGTAACTGGAATAATGAAAATTTTCAAAATCGCACAACTAATCATTACGCCCATCAGAGCAACCGCAGGAATTATTATGATGGCCGTGATCGATTGAACACAAATAATGGTTACACTCAGAATAATTATAATAGAAATTACAAACCGCCACCTCATCAAATAAATACAAACCACACCATAGCGCATGCAACAGGATTGAACCAACAAAGAACACAGAACCCAACACCTGATAAATCACCACCAAAGACCGCCGCCAACAATGCAATTAAAACACCCCGAAAGCATCAACCTCTATTAAGTATTCTGTTCCCCACCAAAGAGCAACCCGCCACCGATGAATCACTACCGGCCACCACCCTACAACATGAACCGATCCATTACAATAATGACGAAATTCCATCACTGCCAAAAATAAACAATCGCCAGGAGGAGAACGCCACCATGTATCTGCACACCACACCCGCGCATCATTCGACCCCACAGCAGACCAAGGACCCAGACCGAGAGGACAACATGCAGGACCGGAGGAGCGCCCACCGCAAGGCCCGGAGACGGAGGCGCCCGAGGACACGCGACCGACATCAAGAACGAGAAGATGGCATTCGGGAGAAGAAGAACATGCACCGCAAGGCCCGGAGGTGGAAGAAATGGAGGAACCGCGCGCGCCGATGGAGGCCGCATGCACGTTTTAAACGCCCGAAGAAGACACCGGACCGAACCCAAGATGGAGGACAGGAAGGGACCGACGTCATGCATCCGTGGCACATACGCTTCAAGAGAGCCAATCAGCGATGTGACCGGAAGAATAGGCCAAAGAAATGGGATAAAAATGGAGCTACTAAAAGGACTATTATGGACTCATGCATGGGCAACAACGAAGTGGACTACTTATTGAGATTGATGAAGGATAAACGGTGTCTAGGAAGAGTGAAAGAAATAAGAAATAATGTAAATAAAATGGGAGTACCGGGCTATTATATGTGGAGAGATTATATTATTAAAGAACTAATTAGTGTTTTGATTTATTGTATTGTGTGGATTACCATGTCTGTGATAATATTGAAAAGTGATGCTATAATTAAGACCATGTTATTGTTGAAAGAATTTATTAGTGTTGATTGGAAGTGTTATATTATTGAATTGTTTATTATGATGATGAAGCCTAATAATGAATTTAAGTGGAAAGTATCGGATGAAGATGATTGGAAGCTTTATATTATGAAGTCGTTTATTGGTGTAACTAGAATTATAAACAATGCCACTAAAGTGAAAATATCGAGACTAAACGAAATAAATAGAAATAATAAGGAAGAAAACAGAACCAGATCAAGGAATTGTTTTAAAAGATACACCAGATACATGGGCTTTAAATTTGAGGAGGATAAATTAATAATAGGACAACCTCAACAATCAACAAATGAATAGCAGATAACCCAACTGGCCTACAGTATAGCTACAAGCAGGAAGCCAAAAGATACGGGAAAACCACAACAATTATACATGCAATATCACTGAATTTGAAATAAATATGATAAGAAGTCAAAGGAAAACGCCACTATCAAGCCAATAACTGACCTTTCTTAATAAATTTAATATTGATGAAGCAACCTCGTGTCAACAAATCAGACTTTCGATTCCTTCCAACTGTCCAAAGCCTGCAACAAGCAAAAGAATAATTTTTAATTATGTAATTAAATAATATACATCAGATAAAAAACGACACAAGCGGGGATAGTATATTTAAAATTTGTTAATTACCTTCAGAAGGAAAAAATGTAGCAGTTAGGTTAACTATGAGATTTGAAAGCAAATTCTGACATAGCAGTATGAAATGTAGAACAAGTAGTCAGCTGGCCAAAGCCACCCAAATCAAATAAATGTAACGTCTGTTAAACACATGATTATGAAAGAAGTATTGTAACCCAAAAATGTTATTCATTACTGTTATTTATTGTATTTATCAATGTTAATATATTTATTTATATGTTTTATATTTATTACTGTTAGTTATGCCATGTTTGTTACCTAAAAAACCTAAAATGAATGCTAGTTACCTAAAGCCAAAGAACCATTAGCGAAAGAAAAGAATTGTACCTGATGTATAGAAAATTATTTATATTGAGACCTATGAATTACAATAAAATATAAGCCCCAGAAAATTTGTACATCGAAATTATTGTTTGAAAGGAATCAATTATGAGAGAATCAAGAAATGTGTGTAGTTAGGTTGGCGGCCTTGCGAGCGGCAAATTTAAAAATACTATGTTCTAAGTGTAGTAAGGAGGAATGTGTCTAGGAGATTATATTTACGATATTTTTGTGTTGATAAGGAGAATTTGTTATTGTATTTGATAGAGGTCTAAGGGAGGCGCAGCAGATAGATCTGCGAACTATGATAAAAATTTGAGAGTATATTTTGTAGACAAAGTATGGAATATATCGATGTATTGAAGGGTAGATTTTCATTAAAAACATTGTGATTCTCAAATATTTTGAATTCAAATCCAGGGGGCGCGTGTAACATATTGAAATTTGGGTAGATATAAAAATCCCTAGCTTAAATATCAATAGGTCTGAGAAAAGTAACTGGCTAATATCGCCAAAGAGATAACATAAAGATTAGATAACATCAGCTTGTTCTGGCTAAACTATACAACAGCCTAAAATGAATTGAAATAATTTTTTGCTAATATATAATATTATATAAAATATTGAAGATTGAGGTTAGGCATAAACATTTAGTGATCGGCGACCTAACGATTGACTGAGCCATGCAACGTAGAGTCTGACCAAGCACCTTGGCAGAAATCTATTGCGGCAAAACAGTATGCAATTTGGAGGAACAAAAGGTCACGTGGCTAACTATTATGATGCATGAAACAAATAGTAATATATAGAAAATTAACTAGCATGTAGAGGGCATATTTAAAAAACCTAATAAAAATAATTAAATGTATCCAGGAAATAGGAGGTTACCAAGCGCATGAATACTGAAACAATTTGCATGCACCAATCACATAATGGCAGTTGATAGGCGGCAATAGTATGCCGATTCGAAAATATTTATATATATTTTTACAAATGATTACAATTTGTATAAAATTGTTGTATAGTCTATGTTATGGATATGGCCCGAAGGCAAAGAAATTATTAAACATACAACATGAGTAATAATTTAATATTTTAGTACGGTCTATTTGAACCTTTAATGGCGGAGGACTAGGATATTCAAATTTTATGTAAATTTGGAAGTCGGAAACGAGAATTGTAAAATTGAGAAAGGAGAACCAACACTCGCCTGCCAAATGCCACCATGAGAGGTCCCTAAATATTATAGAGCGTAATACCTTGCTATAACTTGTGAAAGCTAAAGTTAGATTGAATTATTAAATTTCTAATAAGACTTTGTGATGCTCTTATAAAGCAGAAGTCATTTTCATTTTTAAATAATTTTCTAACCCATTGGAAGAGACGACTCCAGCTACCATAGTCCAGGACCACCAAGAGTTGGATCGACATCAGCGGCTCATAAGAAGATTTCAACACGTGAGTGAGAAATATTGAATTAGTGACAGGGCGCCCTCAGTGCTTCGAAATTACATAATAATCAAAGCTAGCTTGTCGAAAGGGTTTTCTTATAAATTAAGAATTTAATAAAAAAAATACTTGTGCAAGTAAATATAGTATTAAAGGTATTTTATTAAAGGAATAATGAGTCAGTACATTTCAGAAAATTCTAATAAATCAAGGAAGTATGAAATCTAGGCTGTTAATACATATTCATATGATCTTTAATTTTTGCAATAATTTGCGATAGTTTGTTGTAGCTCTGATTCACTAGATGAATTGCTCTACTTATTCCGTCAGGTGCCGAATCTTGCACCCTAAGATAAAATATATATTCATTACAAAGAAATCTATTAGATACTAGAGAATTTAATAGATATATTTGGATTATTGGTTGCCAATTTATCAAGTTGATTTTAAGGAACCTATTTTTAATAGAATTGTCCAAGTCGACAAGTATTAGCAAGCTTATATCGCAGCTACATACAAAAGGATGCATATGATTAAAAGATAAAAGCACATGGTAACGTTTCGTGCTATAAATTTAGAGAATAGTATTTAGCCTATGATAGTTTACTGATTTCGATTATTGTTCTATTTTTATATTATATATTTTTTATTGCTCTTTATATTTTTGCCCTGATCTATTTTTTGCAATATTTGTTAATATATGTATCAAATTGTTTATGGTGTGCAATTTATTTTAATTCCTCAACACTATAGGATAAGTACCATATATATATATATATATTTTTTTTTAATGAATTACAAGAATTATAGGGGAAGCTCATACCTGGGCCTATAAAGATTTCTATGAGACTGTATCCTATTAAAAAACCACGACCTAATTTTTATAATTATATCAAAATATTTCATGCTCTACCGACTGATGCCAAGCAGGAGGCTAATCGTTATTTAAATATAAAGAATAACGTGACAACCCCTGACTGTTACTGTATGGGAGTACCACCAGTAATTTATAAGTTTTCAATTCGTCAAAAGAGTGGTTATAGATAAAATAGTGTACTCAACGGTTATAATCTTCTCCCATCTATATTTTTTCTTCTTATCATTGTTCATCTTCTTCCTCTTCTTCCTTATTCTTCTGTCTCCTTTTTCTATTATCTTCTTCTTCTCGCTTGTTCTTCTTCTCCTCCTCCTGTCAACTTCTTCTTCTTCTTCTTCTTCTTCTTTTTCTTCTTCCTCTAGCTTTGTCCGGCAAGGACTGATTTGTTTTTGTATTATGGAGTCCCTTTTGTATAGGGTACCAAGAACAATAACAGAGATATTTCCAGGGCTCTAGAGAATAATAATACTAATCCCCTCTGTCCTTTTGCCAAGTTGAAACGTGTAGCAACGTGAGTTGAAATGTATAAGTTGACCTAAATTTTTGAAGGCTGATCTTCGAATTGATAAAATTATAGAAACATGATCACAAGCAAATCCCTAAGAATATAATGGAGATCGAGACTATTCCTTTTAACAGAATCATGTTTCCTCATCATTATCACCATCATCAGATTATACGAGTCAATCCATCCGGCGTATTCACGCATGATGTGTGCAGAAAATCTCACTCACACTGACTGTACAACTGTGAGATTGACTATTCTAAGTCAAGGACTCTAAGACTCTCTGTTGTGAGGCCGGGTGATATAATTATTCTCAAGTGACGTTTTCATGTGAAAATTCAGATTTTTCTCCCCTCACAGGTTTTTACCTTGAGCATTATTGTTCTAAAAAAATTGTGTATCATCTTCTTTTTCTATGTATGTAAATAATGTGTGTGTATGTTGAACAATAAAAAATTTGAATAATCAAGATTGATATCCAGTTTTTCAAACTGAAAATAGATGCAGACGTGGATAACAAACAAATTAAACATACAATACTCCTCATATGCAGTTTCACAATTCTGTAGACAAAGTTAGAATAAATCAATAGAACAGTTAATTTCAATAGTGCCACGTACTATGAAAAAAAAAATCAAAATGGTACTGGCTCAGTAGAACAAGTAGAATAGAATAGTACTTTAAAAAGAACTCAGATATCCAAAGTTTCATTGACCGAGCGAAGTGAGGTCTAAGATTTGAGTCGACGGTTTTGCATTTCTCTTTATGTCCAAATATTTTTATGTTCCGCATTTACGGCGAAACGCGGCATTAGATTTCAATGAAATTTAACAGGTATGTTACTCTTTAAATTGCGCGTCAACGTATGTATATACAAAGTTTTTTAAAATTTTGCATTTCCAGGATAAAACAAAAGGAAAAAGAGTCTCTTTCAAACGCCAGTATTACCGTAAAAATCAGTCTATAGAATCATTCATCATAAATCAGCTGTCGAGTGGACTATTAATTGCATGAAATGACGCATGCAATTAATATCCCAATGTTATTTGGTAAAAATCAGCTGTCGTGTGAACTATTGCAAGCGATGAGGCATTCAATATTGATAACTTAAAGTAGTTAGCTTGTTATTTTCTCTCGACTTTTCTCTGCTTTCAACTCGGTAAGTAGGTATTTCAACTCGGTATGATAGAAGTTTTTTACAACAAATTATTATCATTCTAATCATAATAATTATACTTAATATCAATAATTATTGACGATACATTTCAAACAGCCATTAGTGGCTTAGACATCGATATTTCGCCGACACATCATAACAGCACATAATTCACCCTGATGGAAGCTGTGGTTTTTAACTGCGCGAGGTCTACTGTTCACAGAACTACTAGTTATTTTTCCAACTGAATAGTTCAACAAATTCTATTGAGAGACATCAAAGGAAAATGCAAGGTGCTGCATTGTGATAAAGTTACGTTCGGCAGACGCCAGTGTGTATTTTCAATGAAAATGGAAAAATATGCAACAGAAGCTCTGGCATCCAATTATATAATATTTTACCTGATTTCATGAAGAGTATGAATAAACGCAACTTCAGATCTCATCAAAAGTTTTAAAGATTGATTTCTCTAAAAGTGCTTTTTACTCAATGGAATAGTATATTCAACATTACTTCACATGAATGGTATAATGTTTTCTTTCCCTGTGTGTTGTGTATTTGTTACTGTGGGCTGTGTATTTTTTGTTCGACCATTTAGATTTTTTGACAAGTTCCAGATCCCCCTGATTTAGGTGAGCAGTGAATGCTATTCAATCTATCTATCTATCCATGCATGTAACTGGTTCATGAATTTGAAACATGAAACACCATTATGTAATGCACTTACCAAATGCAGTCCCAAAATAAGCACTACCAAATGCACTTCCAACTGGACAGTTGGGTTAAGCAAGCTTGAAGTTAGTTGAAGGCTAGCTGACATTCCCCTACACTTATGGAGGCTTATAACATTAATCCATTGTACCTTGTTGTTCAATATTGTTTTTTCTCTATAATTGAACAAAATAAAATAATTTTTCTCTCCACAGATGCAAATCTTAAACCACAACCACATCTGCAAAGAAAATTAGTTGTAAATAGGCTACAATAGGACATGGTTGACGGGATCAATTCTACTTACTTATTATAATATTCACTCTATAGTATTCACTGATTTTCCAGATTTGAATGGAATAAAAAGCTTTTCAAAAAGACAGAATATGGGTTCAAAGTTTCGATCAGTGATTTACTTGTCAAGTGATCAAATTGACTATATTGATTGTTTTTCATAGAGGGATAAACTGAGAAATAATAAATACAAGTTTTATAAAAATTGTTCTGTATTAAAAATTTGCCTGAAAACAAAATTATCAAAATAATCTATCACTTTTAAACAAAGTAGGCTATATATATATATATATATATATATATATTATATATATATATATATATAGATTCATTCCTTAACACAAAGTTGGTCTTTTGCATAAATCTTTACAACTCATGTTGGTACGTTCGCGTAAGATGGTCCAAGCATCTTTAGTAGCTCCACAGACCTATCATGTGATGGCGTTTGCGTAATGGAGTATTATAGTTCACTCCCGTGGGTCTGAGTGTTCGCGCCATTTATTCAGACTGAACTTGATTTGAGGTTATGTATAGAAGTTGGCGCCGTTTCTGTAGTGAATGGAATATTCTTGTCTAGTCCTTGTCTGTCAGCTGTCTGTTGTCTGCAGACAGTGCAGAGTGAAAGTGATATTGTGTTTTGTGTTGTTGTGATTGTGTCAAAATGTCCAAAAAGATTATTCAAGCAGTGATAAATTTTTGAATTCAACTTTGAAAGGTAAGTCAGTTATAGAATTATAACTTGTACTTGAATTATTATAATTACTTGTACTATTTAGCTTGCTTCTTTTACAATTATTTCCTTATGAGATTTAGTAATGCTTTAAGGTTATTAACATTTTGAAACGAAATCAAGAATAAAACACATCAAAAGTAGAAATTAAAAGTAAACCGCATCACTACTCACAGAGTGTATGTAATTGAGTGATTGGAAATAAATAAATGTAACAAAAAATAAAATTGTAAATGTAATTCCTTCATTTCTATCACTACTTACAAGCTCAACTAATTCTGCACAAGAATCTTATTCTATTAGGATATATACAATAAATATATACCTGGATAGAATTGGTAAGAAGCTCATTGGCAATGAAATTCTCAATTGTATAAATAAATATTTAGATCATAAAAGTCAAGTTAGTCCTAAAATCATTCCTCTTCAGCCATGCAATTTTTCATAAATAACTCTTTTAATAGGTCTAAAGATAGGAATGGATATTTATTCATTTATTCAATCAATGAGAATTACTCAACTTACAGAAAAGTACCACAGGCTTATACGCCCAAAACGGTTCCAATTCTAATTTATACAACAGTCCAAATGTAGCTAGGTTATGTGATAGTGATATGCAAACAATACCAATCCTGGGCCTAGGACTAATGATGAATAAACAGCTAATGAAACTTTTCTAAACACCATATCTTTGAATGTCCAGGGTATATCAAACAAATAAGAATATATTTCCCTCTTATTATGTTATAAAACTATAGCCTAATGCTAGGATAATTACTGTTGCTGAACACTGGTTAACAAACGATGACTGTAGCTGTCTCACAATACCTGACTATGAACTTGGGTCCTTCTATGGAAGGAAAAATTCCACACATAGTGGAGAAGCAATTTTTTTAATTAATGGATTGAAATTAGAAGAATTAAGCATAGTAAAGGAACTTTCTATAGAAATGATTTGTGAAGCTGTTGCAATTAAACTTCCAAATGAAAAAATAATTGTTTTGTCATTGTACAGACCCTATAATAATGATGTTAGTTTTTTTAACAACTCTCTATCCTGTCTTAATGATATATTATGTGCCATTTATAAATGTAACTATAATTTAATATTATGTGCTGATTTCAATGTCAACTTTAATGTAAATGATAATTTTAATAGAGATCTTTGCAATTTGTTTGAATGTTTTGGTATCCATATTTCTACAAAAATGAAATCACTAGACCAGGCACACTGAATGAAGGTCACTGTATTGATAATGTTGTGACTGTGATATTCATGATAGCAGACATGTGACCCGAGTTATCAATACACATCTACTGTCAGATCATCATGCCCTACTATTCAAATATTTAATGAATGTGAAAAATGACTCTCAAAGTTTTTCTAGTGTAAACAAAAAGCTAGATAGGTTAGTTAATTAATGATCAGAACACTTATTTATTTGTTAGGTTAATTAATTAGTATCATACACTGGAGTGTGGTGTATTTGCTCAGCCTAATGATGCGAATGATAAGTTTAAGAAGTTTTTTGATTTGTATATGTCAGCTGTTAATGCTGCTTATCCTCTTAGAGGTTTCAAAGTTAGTAAGCCTAAGCTGGATGATGGATGGTATACTGCTGATTTAATAAAGCTCAAACATAGTTGTGATGAATATTATAGCTTACTGAAATTTTTTAAGACTAATCAGTTCAGAGATAAATATAAAAGCTGTAAAAAAGAGTATAGAATTGCTATTAAGAATGCAAAAATAAATTATTTCAACAACAAAATAGAGCACTCAAAAAATAAAACTCAAGCTGCATGGAAGGTAGTTAAAATTCTTACAAATGTCAACAATGAAGCTATTGATTCACATGATGATAACAACGCTGATTCATTTAACAACTTTTTCATTGAAAAAGTTGAGGAAATTAGTGAAAATGTGCCAGTTAGTGAACATCTCAGCTCTCACTACATCAATAAGTGCAATAGGCCCAATGTACCATTTTTTTCCAACCTGTTACTGCAGATTATGTGTACCAGAAAATAAGTAGTCTTAGTAATTCAAGTTTTTTTAGATATATATGGTATTAATTCTAAGGTCTTAAAAATATCTGCCCCTTATATAAGTGAAGTTTTGAGTTACCTTATAAATTATTGTTTAGTATACAAGGGCATTTATCCAAGTGTATTGAAAAACGTTAAGGTAATACCTGTAGGCTACATAAAAAAGGTGATAAGAAAAACTTCAGGCCAATATTTCAGGCCAATATAATCAGGCCTTATTTCAGGCCAATAACAATTGTACCTGTGATATCCAAAGTATTTGAGGCCATAATGCAAGACCAGATCTCAAATAATTTTGAAAACTTTGGTATTTTTACTAAAAAACAATTTGGTTTCAGGCCATGTAGAAATACTAGCAATGCAGTAACAAGTTTAGTAAATTAAAAGTGTTGTTGATGATTTGGAGAAGGGTCTATCTGTTAGTTTTAGGTCATATGACATATTGTCTAAAGCTTTCGATACTGTTAAGCATAACATACTTTTTGAAAAATTTTCTTATTATGGCTGCAATTCAAAATCAATCTATTTAAAGGACCGCAACCAGTTTGTTTACAAAGATTGTCAATTCTCTAAGGGCAGAAAGGTTCATTATGGGGCCCATACTTGGATCAATACTCCCTAATATATATATTAACAACATAATTTGTAATATAGAAGGCACTGATAAAGCAGGATTTCTCTTTGCTGATGATTTTGGTCTCAAAGTTAGTTGTAAATCCGAAGCAGGTGTACAAAATTGTCTAGTTGATAGCTCTCTACTCCTTAATGATTGTTGTGCTAGTAATTATTATGTTCACCTATAATAGAAATTCAAACAATGAAGTAGGGACTGAACCTTTAAAATTTCTAGGTATTGTTCTTGATCCCAAACTTAATTGGCAACCACATATGCAGAATTAATTAGTGAAAAAATAGCAAAGGTACTGTACTTGCTGAGAAGGTTAAAGTTAACTGTAGATATTAATATATTATTAAATGTGTATTTCTCTCAAATACAAAGTTTACTGTCCTATGGTATACTATTATGGGGCTCTAGTACTCATGTCTCAAAAATATTTATACTCCAAAAGAAAGCAATTAGATTGATTTGTAATGTTGATATGAGGACCCACTGTAAACCTTTTTTCACAAAATTGGGAATATTAACTGTCTATTCTTTGTATGTATTATTTAGTGTTAGTTAAGTAATCAGGATTTTTTTAAATTAAATAGTGACTGTCATGGATATGAAACCAGAAATAGGAATAATATCAGAGTTCAATAGTTCAGGTTCACAACTTCACAAAAAAATCTTCTGTACACATCTGTTAAACTGTACAATTCATTACCACTAGAAATTAAGGCACTGCCTCTTACATTCTTTAAAAGGAAATTGAAAACTGTACTGAAAGCTGAAAGTTTATATAACATCCAAGAATTTCATGTAATTGACTGGACCAAATATTTGTAGGCTAATATTATTTGTATATATTAATTGTATTATGTAATATCTAGTACCTATTTTTGACATTTATCAATGAATGCATTGTTAACAATGTCTATGATAATATAGATTCTTATTCTTATTCTTTCAAGAATGTGAACAAAAAAAGGCTTGCTCATTTTTGAAAGTGGATTTCATATTTATTTTTTGTTTGTATTCTAGTTTCCTACATCTTTGTGAGTAATGAGAGAATTGAACAAATACTTTCTGCATTAATTAAATTTATTACCTATAATAAAATAACTTATTACACATGGATGAGTGGATGAATAACCCCCATAATAATTTGAAATTAAAAATGGTTTTTGAATTTCAGTATTTTTTTTATTTCTACAATTTATTCTTGTTTATTATTTCATTTATTTCATAATAATTCCTGTTATATTCAATATAAACAATTTTCATAGATAGAGAATAGCTACAGTATCTTATATTCACTTTCTAGAAAATCACATGAAAATACATGTGAAACAATTGTGGAAAATGCACATTGTAGTGGGTTCTAGCACATACAATATTATTAGATTACAAACTCTACCTCTTCTTTGGTTCTAACCTTCTTACTTTAAAAACTTAAAACAACTTTTTTTGAAAATTGCAGCTTTGAATGCTTTATTGAAAAACGATGATACGTATCAAAAAAGTATTTCAGCTGTTGTTTTTTCCAAAGACTAAATTAAAATAATGTGTCATTTAGTGTGATGATCTCTTTCTTCGAGAAAGATTAGTTTAATTTATTGAAATAGATGGAAACAATTAATCAAACTTAAAAAGCTATGAATTATACATTGAAACAAATCCTGAAACAAGAAATCTAGCTTATTGGAAGAATAGCTTCCAAAATTACTAATGAAGCTAACAATAAAAATCAATGAAAAAAATTCCAATGTCACTTTAAAAATCATAAATTGAATCTATGAAGTGCATCAACAAATCAATTGCACTCAGCCTATCAGCTTGGAAAATTATGTATTATCAATAAATTCAATCGAAAGAAAATACTGCAATCATGCCTATTGGAAGAATCCTTACAGACATCGCAAGGAACGGAGAACCAAAAATTTAAATTCTATCAGCCAGTTGTATAAAAGAAAATCAAACCATGAGATGACGTCTTTAATGGAGCCACTGCAGCCACTTCCCTGTTCAGCTCTGTATGATGACGTCATCTTATGTTAATTAAATTACATTTTCTTTTGTGCAACTTGCCGTTTGTGTTGGAACTTGGAATTATGACATCCCTATTGTCTGTACAGGTAGATCGGAATTTTCTCTTTTATTATATTCGGAACCTACAAGTTATGTATGGTAGCCATTGAGCTTATTAATTTTTTTTGTCCAAAAAGATGTGGGGTCCCAAATTTGAGAATAATTTTCAATATCATTTATCTTATCAATTCGAGTGATAGCTCATTTTACTCTAGAACATGGTATGCCATAGTGGAGTAGGTCAATTTCCACACAGAAAAAACTGAACAAGTAGAATAGAGGACACATTATAAAATTTTTTTGTAACTAACTAGGTTTTGTATGTAATTTATTGTAATTTATCTAATATGTTGTGTAATTGATCTTGTAGTTTTTTTTTGGGGGAAATAAACATTCATTAAATTATTTGTTCATTTTACTCAGCTCTTCAAGGTGGGTTCAATGCATATCGGTTACCTGATTGAACCTTACCTAACCCTAACGCATGCCTTCGCCACGACCAACCTCACCAGACATGTGTATTTTAATGAAATGATTATAAACTCAACTTTTTGGAATGGGATTGCTCCAAAAATACTTCAACAGTGTAATAAATAAGTCAACAGTGCAATTCATCAAAATATACATAGCCTATCTGGTGAGGTTAGAGGTACTAGTGAGGTTTTGTCAGGCAACCGAAATATGCATTGAAACCGCCTTGAAGAGCTGAGTAAAATGAGCTATCACTCAATATGAAAGGACAAATATTAAGAATTCTCTAATTTGGAGAAAAAGAAGAACAAGATGACAAAGAAGGAGAAGCAGAAGAAAAAGAAAAGTTGGGAAAAAAGTAGGTGTTATCCAATGTACCTACAAGGTACTGGTATACAAAATACAAGGTATACAGAATACAAGGTACTGGCCACGAAAAGATGCGCGTTGACAAATCCAAACCAGCTGGTCGGTGTGACGTCATTGGTGCTCTAAAAGTATATTCTTCCTATCTTTTCAATGTTAAATTGAGCAACTTTGTAAGTCTTGTTCTCAAAAAGTACATAACTTTCCAGTACCATCGACATCCCCTACGATTAATACAAGAATTTATCTTCAATTTTTTTAGAAATTCAATACTTTTGGACGGCTGGATCTTTCAGAATGATCGATTTTGTAAGAGCCTGTACATCCTTCATATCTTGTCTGTATATTACATAGAATCAGTAGAACATCTTGCCGGTTCAACATCTTTAATCCTTTAGGAGTGCACTCTTAATTCGGGAAAAAAATGATATACACATATACACATACTTTAACCAGGTGATAGTTGTGTGTTACGGTCACATACAATATTTATCTTTTTTCTTGAGCAGCTTTGTAAGTCTTTTTCTAAAAAGTATATAACTTTCAAGTCCCATCGACATCTCCTACGATTTATACAATATTATCTTCAATTTTTTTAGAAATTCATCACCTTTGAACTCCTAGATCTTCCAGAATTCTCGATAATGTAAGGGCATACCGGTTTGGAGATAGAGAACTCTCATTTGTTACTACGAGAAGGGATACTCGTAGAATGAATGAATAGATTTTATTTGTCAACATTTGAAAAGATGAATGGCTTCAAAGGTTTTCTACTGGAGGTTTTCTATTCAAAGTTTTAATACCCCAACAATTATAAAGTTGAAAAAAGGTACTGAATGTAGCCTATTTCTCCTAGTAATACTTTGAGTGATAATATAGACTTATACTTCTTCAATCACTGTTTTTATCAGCATAATAATTAGGCTTGGCTTGAATACTTTATAGTTATTTCGAGCTTTCTCGTTATTTATTACGTTGTACACATTCGAGCTGTTTCCTTTGTTCATTGTGATATTCTTCTGCAAACTCAACCAATATCTATCCTTTCAAAATTGATTCTAATACCAATCTCAATGCAGAAGACATATAAAGGAAAAGCTAATATTAATTAGATAAAAGTAAAATCAAGAGCGGTTGCAGAGAATAACGTTGTTAGTGCAGGGTATTCCATCAGTGATTTGAAAGGAGAATGTGGATGATCAACGGATGAAGATGATAAGCGCACCACTTTCCTCCCTTATGATATTATATTATGATATTTGATGATTTCGTTTGTTATTACCAATCAATTGGATTGATCAACAATTAAATTCCAATTTAATTTTCGATAAAGAACTTTATTGGTTTCAAAATTATTTACACTCAGTGACCAAGGCACAATCTAGTAACATAATTTTTATCACATATACATCACTCACACTCTATGTGGTAGAAAGCCCCAATATATGGAACAAAAGGAAGTATGGGGTGATAGTATAACACTCACATTCATAAATGCATTATAAACTGAATAATTTGCTATTTGAAAAAATATCTTAAAATATGCCCAACTATATTATCTTTCCGGTATAGGAAAATGATGTGGAGATTGAAAATAATTGGAATTTACCACGCACATTATCCTGTTTTAAGTTTATGAGAGTTCAATTTCTAGAATTGAAATGCCCTCCGAGTTGATTAAAGAGATTGTCATCCTTTCTATTCTTTCAAACAGGAATTCAACCGATCACTTGCCTTATAGAATTATCAAGTTTATTAGAAGGAATATATTGTAGGATACTTATAGTATGAATTCATATTCATACGCATACTTTTCAATGTATGATTCATTTTCATTAAATTCATTATTATTGAATCATGAAGAGTTGATTTTCCCTTTCACAAATAAATAAAGAATGAGAGTTCTACAATAAGTACCAATTGAGAATTCCTCTTACAAATAATTAAATTAGAAATATGTGTTTCAGAATACGAGATCAAGTATTCAATACAATTATTGAGAATTCCTCACACGCAATCCATGCTTTAATATAATATTCGCCCTTATATTTTTTGTTATAGTTTTCAATTAGAAAGATTCAACCAGAAAACTATTTCCTCATCAAGTATGTGAAAGCCATAATTTTCCTGAAAAAAGAGTTCCTCCTAAGGGATTAGGCAAGAAGTTCTATTGATTCTACATATGATATACAGTACACAGACAAGATAAAGGATTGTGAAAGAAATAATAGTACAATCAATGTTTCATGTTCTTAATACCTTATTCAATGATCGATTTATCGAATTCATTAGCATTGAGTAATTGAATTACAAAAGAGCCAGGAAAAGCATGTTAATTTTCAATAAGAGAGCAACAGGTATTCGATGTAGGCTCTTACAAAATCAATCATTCTGAAAGATCCAGTCGTCCAAGAGTATTGAATTTCTAAAAAAAATTAAAGATAAATATTGTATGAGTCGTAGGAGATGTCGATGGGACTTGAAAGTTATTTACTTTTTGAGAAAAAGACTTACAAAGCTGCTAAATTTAACATTGGAAATATAGGAAGAATAGATATTTAGAGTACCAATGATGTCACACTGATCATCCGACTCTGATCATTAAAAGATCGAGATGCACGTGGCCAGTACATTGTATTCCAAGTAACTTGGTGTTATCTACAGCTTCCACTTTTATAGAGAGATAAAATGAATGCATATCGTTTGAACTTGCCGGTTCAAGTTCAACTACCCAATAGCGTTGTTACGCGGGAAAAGTTATCCAATTCAGTTCCTTGGCGGGCGACAGCTGAACGAAGCGCGACTTTTGAAAATTTCTGCCTAGCGTCACAACTCTCATAATAATTATGTTTTTTCGGCTTAGGAAGGTGAAGGAGTCATGGGAAAATTCTACAAAAAGTCGTGAACGTTTTTTTCATATATTTGAGATTCTTCTAAATTTTCAAATCAATCTGTCCAAATTTAACAAAGTTATAAGCATTTTCAAATGTGATGCTGGTTAAGAATAAAAATAGAGTAATATCCGTATTCCCTACCAGACATTCAGCTGAACTTTGAGTTCTCATTTTATTCTATGGAAAAATGAATGCATTTTTAGCATTTCTGAGCTTGGAATCATATTTTTCAAATGTTTCTTCATATCTTTATCCAATCAGGTACAATTTAGATAATATACAGTGATGCAGTAATTAAGATTTCTATTACATAAATACATACATTACATATATAAATTAATGAATATATACATTATATAAATTACATACTTGAGTATATTCTTACCATTGAACGGACCAACACGAATTGTAGAGATTTAAACAAAAGATCCACCTTGTGTTAAGGAATGAACCTACACTTCTATGGATGAATACTTCGTATACAAATCAATTAATATCAGATAATTTGATAATATTCTAGAGATTGGAGTTAGACTCACTAATATTCTATAAGGAATAATTGTCATACATGGAAGATGTTGGAGTACATTTCTCATTATAATGTAAATGTAATAACAGTTTGTAGCATTCGATGTTTTAATGATTCCAGTAGTCCTTCATTATTGTACTTTCTTGTGTATGTCACTGCAATAAACTGAATTTATTGATACACGAAATAATTCTAAAATCAATATAACAATAGGCAGTGTTCGGTAAAGATGGTATTGTGATTAAAATTCATTCAAAGACCTGGCATGCTGCCCAAAAGTCTTCATTCAGTTTTAACAATCAAAACCTTGATATTATTCCAGCAAATAAGTATGAATTCCACGGCCATTCCCCAATTTTATTCAGATGTTCATACCTTAAGATTAGTGTGGTTAATTTCTGATGACAAAGTCGAAAACATTTTTTTTAATTTCCAATAATTGATAGATACCCAAAAGTCAAATTCTTTTATATTAACAGCCCATTTTTTATATTCTCAAGAGAAGGGATGTTTAAAACCTTTATGGTCGCTCACACCATTAGCATCCACCGACCTTGCCACCCACTGAAGCTTGCAGCTCCTGAACACATGCCTTGTATCCCCAAAAATTCCCTAATGTAATGCTTTTTGTCTGTCATCTTGAACTTGAAAAATTTCATTTCGTGAAAACTGTACTTGTTCTATAGTTGTTATTGTCTCTCTAAGGGCCATTTGCACAGTGACAGTTTAAACGAAAATTCCATCTTAAACTGGATTAAATCCATATCAAGTCTCGTTTGTTATAATGTGTTACATTTTGAGTTTAAGCCACCAGCTGATTAAATTCAGTTTAAGCTTTGACTGTGCAAATGGCTCTTAATTCGGTAATTCCCTTTCAACTGATACAGCTCATTGGGGTTTCAGGGTAATCTCCTAGATTTCTACATTTATTAAGCATGCTTGACTTATTATGCAACCTCAAATAAATAAATAAATCAACTCTATTAATCAACTTTAAATGCATAAAAAAACGGTGCTTGTACAATTTTTTTCCTTTACATATTCTGACAACATGAAAATCTTAGTTTATTGACAATGCTCTACAAAATGTTTTGAGTTATGTGCAATACAAGTTCACGGACCCGGTCGCTGGTTGATTCAAACAAATCTCGAATCATTATTACAAAGACGAAGTATGGCAACGTTTGATGGACCTTCATGAGGAGTGAAATTTATTTACTATATGAGAATTGGCAACACAGCTCAGCGGACCAAACATAGGAGCACATTTCACGCAGCAATTATAATATTGAAGGACCTTCTTGAGGAATAAAATTTGCATGCAACTCTAATGTTGGCGCCAAATCACTCAAGACCCAACATAGGAGTAGATTTTATATAGCAGAATTATATAAGCACTTTGGAGGTTAGAAAGGACCATCATGAGGTGAATAACTTTACAAGGATCTAGATTAATTATGGATGAATATATCATAAATTGAGTGGAATATAACCATTCAGCAAGTCAAGTTCTTCAGGTATAACATAATAGTTTCATTTTGTGACTATCTGATCAAATTTAAAATGGGGGGTCCCGGGGAACTACATAAGAGTTGAAATTTTACTGGACCTACAACAGGCACAAAAACGTAAATATATATATATATATAGTTATGGAAACACGCCAATTCTGACCCTCACTACAATTCTGACCCGGCAACACTACAATTCTGACCCTGTATATATTTCATTGAACAATACAATTCTGACCCTGGTCAGAAATGGCATGTTCTTATACAATAAAGTTATTTATCTGTTCTTATTAGATTACAAGTACCAATTTACCATTTTTCAGACACAATAAGTTTTAGCAATAATATTATTCTATAAGTGGAAGTTATTCTCTTAAAAAATATTTTTATTTATTTGGCATACGTCAAAAAAGTTTATACATAATTGATAAAAACATGACAAAGAGAATTGTTCAATTTTTGCCTATTATGACTATATTGCCGTTTTTGCGAAGATATGGTTATCCTTCATCATACGTAGGCCAAAATACAATGCCAAACAGACCATACACCAATTATAATTAGTCCAAAATAGAGGCTTTAGTCCAAATAGAGTTCAAAAGCCGTTCTTTAGACTACTGTTGATAGTTGGAAAAATTATTTCTGAGCAACTCTCTCACTTCCACCACCCACTTATTTTCCGAAACAAAATGTTTCTAACATGTCAAAAAAACATGTTCTATGTTCGTAATTAAATAGCATAATCATTAATTAAAAAATAGCTAAAGCGAGGTCAGATATAGGAATGATTTAGACCTCAAAAAGAGGAAACATTCTCTCAGTTATTCTTCTCGAAAATCTTATTAATTATAGGATACTGCAAAGATTAGTTATTATCTATTGATAATAATAATTATAAAAATATATATTAGATATATCAAGATAAATATTGTCTTAAAATAAACTATAAAAAAGTTATCAACTAATACGACATCCCATAGTTTTGGGAGAAGTGATATTTTTTCAATTACAACAGAAAAATTAAATTTGATTTCAACCCTTCAACAACCCTAAACCCTTTCCAGCCCTGCTGTGATATAGGAGATGATATTTTACATATAATTCTGTAGTTGAATTGGAAACTCAATAAAATCGCAATTTCACGCAATTTGTCAACGCCGTTATTTTGTCTGGAGGAGGCCCAAGTCTTATTTTATTCAGACTATAAGAGAAGTAGATGAATTCACATTTCTCAGCATTGAATTTACATAATTCCAGTATATTTTTTTCAATTCTAATAGAATGAAAAAATAAATAAGAATGATTAAATAAATAAGAAGTTTTAAACTGCTCTCCTGTAAAAAAGCTGCTGATATTATCTAGTGGTATAGAATTCAACACCAATGCAAACGTTATTAGCTTTTATAAAACAGGATAACGGCATCCGCCATCAGACTCTCTAAAGCATTGAATGGGCCTTGTAAAGAACATTTTTTTAATGATATAAAACAAGCAGGAGTATGCCTAGCCCAACAATATAGAGCTAAACAGGAAACATCTTTTTTCTGGTTGAGAACCTATCTTAGCTCAATACATAGAACAATCAAAAAAATATTATTCATCAATACAAAAACGTGGATTTATCTTAATGGAGAGATAGTGAAAACTGGATCACATAAATGCAGAAAATAATCATAGACATCTCCGATGATAAATCTAACAACTAGATTTTAAACATGATAAGCAAATGGCAGGGGTTTGAAAAAGACAAAAATATGTAGAATCCAGTTACTAACTGTTGGAAAATCAAATGCAAACCTAACAGTAAAAATCAAAACAGAAGTGAAATTAGGGAATAGAGGGGATTAACGTGCACATTTTTGTCTTACCACTGGAACGAAATCAATCAATAAGTGATAAATAATAAGTGGATGGAATTTATTGTCATCAAACAACAAAGGCAATTTCAAGAAAGGCACATGAATCAGCCAAAAAACAAGTTGTATGATAAAAGTTTATCCAACAACCTTAGTCATTTTTTTTCGAAATGCACAATCTTATACGATTTTTTACCTCTCAAGAATTGCGCATTTTTTATTGCAGATAATTTGCCCTATTATAATTTAAGACCTATAGATAATAAATGATGGTAGATTCAGGCCTAGATGTATAAAATATCGAATATTGGAATTAAAGAAGATGAATAAAATATAAAAATGAAAAACAAAACATTTGATTTGACATGAATAAATTTGCCTTTTAAAAAACTTTCTCATGACAACTCATCTCAGTGAATTATAAATTTCAAAAATATAGGTATTGGATTACAATCCAATAATTTGTAAGATTTACAAACTTTAGAAAAACACTTTGCAACAAAGACTTGATTTAGTAGTCAACTAGTCTAATAATCTATTCAAAATAAGATTGACAATAGACAAAATTACATTATACATTTTTCCTTTGGCAAATTAGATTGAAGTCAATATAATATTTCTGACTAGGTAAAATACACAAGTACAAATCAATAATTCAGTGTGCCATGCCATGAATATGTATGAAAAATACAGTATGCAACTATAAAAATGAAATTCTTGACCTATTTTTAGAACTTATTTATTTATTCATGTACAAATACAATCCAGGTAAAAACAACAGGCATTCGCCCAAAACTGCTCTAAACCTCAATTTGGAATACATAGTCTAGAGGTTTTGTAAAAATTATAACTTAATTCACACTCTATTTTGAGTCCAAAAAAATGTATCTTCTACAACTTTGAATTTATCAGATTAATTAATTTCAAAATACAAATCAAAACAAAAATCTTCCTTCACAATCGCCAAAAATATTAAAAATTTCACTTAAATCTACAATTAATTATACTCATGTAAACATTAAAACATCTCTTATACACTATGAACAGAGATATTGTGGAATTTTTCCATATTGAGGTGGAATAAAAACGATATTGTCCGTTTCACATCATTTATTTGAGCCAAACTTGAGTTTCAAGGCATCATCTTCAGTGAGTGGTCTTTTAGATAGAGACCATCTTAGATCATTCTTTGAGAAAAATACCACTGAAGATGATGCCCTAGTGCATTGAAACTTCAAGTTTGGCTAATATAAATTATGTGGAACTGACAATACCGTTATTGGTCCACCTTAATTTTTAGAACGTTGACACCAATGAAAATAAATTTTAATAAACCCCATTCATTTCAATTTATTCAATAAAATGTTCAAGATTTTATCAATAATGATCATTATTATACATAATTCTAATATTATAAATAATAATAATTGATAGTATTCTTCTATTGAAAAACGAAGCAACAAGTTTCACATTCACATTCAGAATTTCGACTGAAATATTAACATAATTATATTGTATGTTGTAAACTATTATTATAAAAAATAAAACAAGATTACTGACAAGCTTTTGACTGATGAAAACTCCGTTTTGATTTTGGATGTTTAGAATTGAAAATATATAATTGAATCTACATTTCTCTCATATTGGTTATTATGAGTAATATTATATATGAATATTAAAATTTATTTATGTTTAGAATTAATATAAATATATATTTCGGTGGAATAAAATTATTGTGAATTCTAAACAAGACATTAACTATGGAAAAGAGAATATAATTGCACTTGAATTTAAATATGTAACTCATTTTAATTTGTAGGCTCAAAGTGAAGAAAGATTATTTTCATGTAGAAATGTTGAAATTCACAATAGTCCAATAGTTCTATAATAAAATATAGTCCCGCGGTCTAAGTGAATTTCTACAACATTATTCGTCAGGAGAATTGCCCATGGGGGGTTATGAGACACACCTAACGGTCTGTAGCCTCAGTACACTCATTGTCAGATTTGCTGAGCTCCTTGGTCAATAACAAAATATTAGAGTCCTGTGAGCTACAATACAAACTGTCACTCGAGTCGCTGAAGTACACACCCAACGGTCTGCTCTTCACAACGAGGTAGCTTCACGCACCTCTGTGCTCCTCTCCTTTGAATAAATGCTCTCATTGACAATAACTTAATTCAATCTATTTGAAGCCTGCAAAAAATATGTTTGGTGTTATTTTATGCTATACTAGGATTTTTTCAAACTATTCTTCTCTTAGAAAATCGTCATTGTTTATTATAAACAAGTGCTGAAATACTGCAGTGTCGAAGTATTATTTTTGGAGTGTGATACCCACATTAGCCCTTGGCTTGTGTGTCGGTAATGGAAGGAGTGATTATAAAATGACCACAACGTTCTAGTAGAGACAAGAAATATAAATATTATCCTTTATCTATGGTTCTAGGCAGCAGGAACCGACAGTTTATCGTTGAAGGAGGAAGTGGCCGGAAGTTGTTGAAATTGAGAATTCTCCTGGAAAGAAAATCAGTATATAGTCAATAATAATGGTACTTTGATAGTAATTTTTTGTCAATAAATAATACTAATAAAAGACTCTCTTCACTCTTGAGCCATGAACGATTGTTCTAATCTATTAGAAACAATAATATTCTGTTTGCACGACTCTAGTGCCCGGCTCAAGCATGGAGATTGCCTGCTCAAAAAGTGAATATAACTCCTAAGCTACGATTCCATCATGGTAAAAAGATTCAAAATATTGCTGCGGACATTCAAGTACAAAATTTGATCCATTTGAAGATTTCAATAATCAAAATTTAGAACAGGAAAAAATGTTAAATTTGGTCGTGACTAATCTAGAAACAGTAGTCTCTTACGAGTAGGTGGAAGGACATGGTGGAATATGACAGAAAAACAAAATAGCATTAGGTTGTGCTGCATGAAAAATACCACCTCTTGAGTGGATATTCTTATCAGTGAGTATAGAATGTATATTACCTATATTACATTCTATACTCACTGATTCTTATCTCATTCAAGCTGATGCATGCATCCATGCAAAAATGAATGACAATTGAAAAGTGTTAACCATCTATTAACTCGTCTATAAAGGTGCCTCTACAATGTTGACATTCAGAAAAATATAGGCCTATAATAATTTAACAAGTTAGCCGATCTCAACTTGTCGTTTGAATTCGACTGAGTGTGTTAACACAATAGGTACATTTTTCTGATTTGTTTTTACTTTTTGCAAATATTCTATATCAATAGTAATGTTGATAAAAGAATGAATTATTATCGGATTCTGACCCATCCTGGAAGTTTCAAGTCTCTGGCTAGTCAGGAAAGTGTCGAAAATTGCTTTTACTGAATATCTCTGTTACAGACAGACAGACAAGAACGAAAGTGAGTTCATTAAAAAGTTGTAAGCAACAAAAGTTTACAAACATAAATAATTTTGATAAACAATTTGACTCACATAATCATCAGCATCATCATCGAACATGAAATTTTGCAAAACTACAGCTTCAAATCTGCTCTTCAATTATAGGGGTAGACATTGCAGACAATGGAATTCCAGAATCTGTAACACACAAAAGACAGCATAAATCATTTATAGAATTCTTATTTTATTCACTCTTGATCTCCAATAGGCTAATGTAAATATATATCAGTACAAATATTGACTTCACTGTGCCTGAAATGACAAGGTACAATGTACAAACTGTACGGCAAAATGAATGGAGCACTTTTCAGTACCTGAATTTTCCTATACGGTATAGGATCTTCTAGAGCCCTATGTTTTGCCTCAGCCCCTCACAAAGCACCACTGCTCCTTTCTATGGAAAGTGATTGGCCATTCTTCAAAGACTAATCTTGCATCATCAACAATTCAATTTATATGAGAGTTGATGGATTGATAGCCACATGTGGAGATAATAGAACTTTCTTACTAGACTGATATATTGAACGCTCTGCAGATATATGATAAATTATTGATAACTCAAATCACTTTTGAATCGTCAATATGACTTCTACCAAAACATTAGAATTCTCCATCATGTGATCAAGAAATTCATTAAAAACTTACTCGATTAGAAGGTGTTTCAAAGGCTTAGCGAACAATCTGCATTGTGTTTGCATGACTACATTCAACAATAGTATGAATTTAAAAAAAAATAAGAAGAGATAAATATGAAAAAGATTGTCAATTTGTTCGCACAATGAACTTTTACTTTCATGGAATGGTCATAGTACTTTATTAGTCTTGATTAAAAATGTTCAAATGTGTGATTAAAAATGTGTGGGTTGCAACTTACATTGCAGTATCTATCACGTTTTGTTCATCCTATCTTACAAATTATAATTTTAAGAATATCCACTAAAAAATCAATTTATTCCATAAACTTATATGTAATAAGTGAATTTATTATAATACACTCACCTCATCACTGCTGTACGTAGATTTCACGCCCGTGCAATTTCTATTATTTGAGATGTAGACAAGAAAGTGGCTTCTGCCATTATGGCATCACAGTTCTCGCATTGAAAATTGAAACATGCTGGTGATGTTCCTCTTGCTTTATAATAAAAATGTGGACCTATATGTATGTACCTAGAACGTATTATAAAGCTAGAACGTAAGAGAGAAAGAACGAAAGAAAGATCAAAACTAAAACTATTCAAAGGGAAAACAAAGGAAAAGCTCCGTGCACTAACATACAGTTCAAGTACTAACTGCAAACTAGCCAACTACAAGTATTGGAACCCGCCAGCTTTGAGCTTACCACTTCCAGACTAAAAGGAATTTGTTAAGTAAATAATAGACTCCAGGCGCCGTGATTCCGAACGCTATAATGAATTCAAACTGATGTGTAGGAGCTGCCTTGTATGAACTATGAATTGAATTTTGATAGAGTCTGTATACATGAGTCCCTTCCGAAACCGGCCAATAGAATGGCGAAATTCCATTCTCATGACGTGCTTCAGTACTCAGTAGGCAGGAACCGCGCGAAATTTGAATCTTACGCTCGCTTCTCATCTGTTTTTTCACATCAGGAGGGAGAAGGAACCTTGTGAAAATTCTACAAAAAATCATGAACCCACCTCTTCATAATATAAACGAGTTTATGGATTTTCAAATAGATTAGTCCAAAATTAGCAAACTTGCGACACATTTTTGTAACTTCATGGCAGTTTACCATCAAAAGGCAAAAATATCTCCCATGCATACCTAGATATTGAATATTCATTATTCAAAGTGTCATTCTTATTCATGATAAAAATATAATTTATTGATAATCTAGCATTTCTAATCTGAGAATTATAGTAAACAAATTTCTTCATACCTATATATTTTTTATAGCCTGTTACCAGTATGTTATAATTTTATACGAAACTATACTTAACGATTCCGCAGTAATTGACGTTTCTTTTGTATTCATATACATGAATATAAAGTTGAGTAACAAGACATCTATAATTATTAATATACAATTAAGTATTCTACTATGAAAATATTATTTTAATAAAACTCAATTCATCCATACCATTAAAAAGTAATTTCAAATATAAGTACCTAACTCTAGAATAGAGTTTGAGTTCGGAGTAATAATTATTCCTAGTCATATGCCACTCTTCTTATTTCATAATGGAATAATTCTATAAAAATTTATACAATCATATATATAAATAGTTATTAAAAAAGTAATCTAAATCACATGAAAGAGAGAAATGCTTGAAATTGGCATTGATTGATGAAATTAGTAGAAAAAAATCTGATCTCGAAACACACTACTCGAATTTCAAACCCATTTATAAAAGATTATCTATAATATTATTCATGATTATTGGAAACATTGCAAAATAATCATTTATACATCGATCAAATTAATAATAATAGTCTTGAAATTATCTCACAATTTATCCAGCATAACGGCTGTTAGCCGGAACTAGAGCTAACGGAATGGTGAATCAACTCGATAATTGAATTAATAAATAATTTTCAGTTATTTCTCAATTAATTAGAGACTTGTTTGGGATATTATGAGGATTATTGTATTCCAGTCTACCCAAATAGTTCTTCAAAATGTGAAACAGGAATGAAGAACTTGACAAACATCCATTTATCTAACCCTCTAGTATGAATTTTCTTGAGAAATGTAGAAAAATGATTTGAAAACTCAATCAAAAACTTGAGAAAAGAAACCCTCTAGAAAAAACCGGGGAACAGGAACAGTTTTTCCATCAGGACCCTGGAAATCGCCAACGAACATTACCAGACAGCGCGCGAAATTCAAAATTCGAGAAATTTTATCTCTGTCCTCAACCGATCTTTCAAGTAAAGTAACTCATAATCCCTCATATATATTACATAATATAATTTCCACTTCATATATTTCATCACATTTTAGAAAGGAAATCGATTGACATAAAGTTCATCATGAAATAGAAAAATGAAAATAAAAAGTCTAATTGACAAGGTCACCAACATAAATCTAAAAATCCAAAATCTCGTAACCAATTTCCCTTATCAAAATTCCACTACACAAAGTTGATCAAACTCATCCCAAATAATATAATTCCATGAAAAAGTACTCAAAAATCATAAGATTTATTTTCATGACTGAAATTCTTTGAATTCCAGTGATATTTTTGTTTCTTGACTGACAGCCGTTTGAATTTTCTTCATAATCACACAGTATTTCACTGCTACAAAACCTTTCGTTCAAAAAACTTCCATTCTGAAAGTTTCCTTCCATGAATTACATAGATCTTTCAGAATATGATACATGATACCAAAATTAACTTTGCAAAAAAAATTAACAAACCCCCATCAGGGAGAATTTTCAAAAAAAAAAAATGATACATTACTTGAAAACCATAGCCCTAATCAAAAAATTGTATAGCATATAATTGATTTGTATCTTCTTTACTTGCAAGATTATCTGGTTTTTTTTTCAAAAAAAATAAAAAATGTATTTACCTGTAACTGAAATATCAAAAATCGGCGATAACTATAACATTTCAACAACCTGCATTGCAGCATTGGTAAACAAGTTTTACAACAGAGAGATTGATCGATTGATTAGCTGCCTTTAGCAGGGAGAGAGAGAGAGAGAGAGAGAGAGAAAGTGAGTGGTAGAGAGAGAGAGAGAGAGATAAGATAAGATTTGAAAGATTCAAGAAGAGTCAGTGTTCTTAGCGAAAGTTTAAGAAAATTAAACAGTTCTCTTGATAACTAAGAAAAGAAGAAAAACATCAAAATTAAATTTCGTATCTTCTTAACAGTAGCCTCTTCAAGTGAGAGAGAGAGAGAGGGTGAGAGAGAGATTCAGATTCAGATTCCTTTATTCATGTGTTTAACAAAACATAATTCAACTTACGTTCTAGCGTTAAAAATAAATAACACTAGCGGTAAAATGACATGGTGAATCATATTAAACTATTGAGTTCTACAATAATATTGAGCAAGAAAAATTATGAAAAATGCAAAAGTTAAGGCACTACTGTAATGTTTTCACATGAAACGGTGAAGTTTGGACCTTAAGAAGTACATTCTCAGAGAGGGTATCAAGGATACCCTCCCCTTCGGCACTTAACCGTAAAAAAAAGAAAGTTGAAAATTCAAACGAAATATTATGTTTAAGCGTAAAAATTAAGACTGAAAATATCAATAAGTAAAAACCAAATCAAAGAAACGATAAATCATTCAGAGTTGAATCAATTAACAGAAAAGAGTAAATAATAATAAGGAAAAAATAAATAAAAAGTTAATTCCCATTAATTAGAAAATCGATATGATATAATAATTATTGGAATAATGAGGGAGTGAAAGTTATTATTAGGAAAAAGATTTGTAGATTTAAATCCAAAAATAATGTAAATAACAAAGAGAAATTATTGTACAAAAGAGATTAGTCAATGTAAATAACAAGATAATATGATTATGAAAGTTCATGAAGAAATAATAATAATAATTCTAATCAGGGAATTATGAAGGGGAAATAATAATACAAAAGAGAGGGGAAGGGATATAGAATAAGGATGCTACGATCCTCTCAAGGAAGAGTTAGAATAAGAAACAAAGAGAGAGAGGGTGTGAGAGAGAGAAAGAGACAAAGGGAGAGTGATAAAAACAGAGAAAGAGAGAGGACAACAAGAGAGAGAGAGAGAGAAAGAAAATGAGTGAGTGTAGGTGCAAAAATCATCAAATTAAATAATACACAATGTATAAAATGCATAGGGTCAGAATTGTAAAGAACGGGTCAGAATTGTATGGTCGAGGCAAGAATTGTAGTGTTTTCATACGAAAAGGGTCAGAATTGGCGCGTCTGTATACGTATATATATATATATATATATATATATTATATATATATATATATATATATATATATATAGCATGTTACATTATTATTGTATCAACGGTAAAATAATACTATTAATTGACAAATATCATTTGCATATTTTATGTAGTATTGAAAAGCAGTAGTAATCTACTTAAATTGCTTCTTAAATTTCATATTTCTTTGATAAATGATTCTTCTCAACTAAGTAGGAAATATACAGCCATCTATTATAGAGATATTCAGTTGTCAAGAATCAATTAGTACTCAAAGAAAAATCATGTGTGTAGGCCTACTGGCCTAATTATACTAGTGAAATATCAAAAGAAAGATTAATTATTAGTAAGATGATGAATAATAAAGATCAATTATAATGGGAATTATTGATTACACAAAAAATATGAGTACAAATTTCAATTTTATTATTATTATTAGCTTATGGCTTCGAAGGGCGGGGAGACCCAAGGATTGTTCCACCTCGCCGTATGTAGTGCAAAGTAAGGGGTTAACCAGACACTATTATAGGAAGCTATCACTTGAAATTTACACTTTTCCCTTCGAAAAGTGAAAATCAATAAATTAACTTAATAGAGTCTTTCTTGAAAACTTCCAATCCAAGACAAAAAATTTTATGTACAGTATTATATTTTACAGTGAAAATCAAATCTACTACTAGCTTAAGTAGGCTACTCGAATGTAGAATGCTAGTAGAATGCTTTTATTCTTGTACCTATTATAATTTTTCATATAAATATTTTATGTACAGTATTATATTCTACAATAAAAATCAAATCTACTACTAGCTTAAGTAGGCTACTCGAATGTAGAATGCTAGTAGAATGCTTTTATTCTTGTACCTATTATAATTTTTCATATTGATATTTTATGTACAGTATTATATTTTACAATAAAAATCAAATCTACTACTAGCTTAAGTAGGCTACTCGAATGTAGAATGCTAGTAGAATGCTTTTATTCTTGTACCTATTATAATTTTTCATATTATCGTTTGCATTATTCTACTATGTTGAAAAATTGTGTGCTCTGTTTTTTCTCAATAATTTGAAATTTGAGTTTTTAATTCTACAAATAATTTGATATGAGCTCATTTATAAGGTATTTAATGAAATATGATATTTTTCTATTGTATTGGCTCAAAGAGCATGAAATTGAGAATGAGATGAAGTTAAAGTGAGCTTTGTAGAATAAACACAACATTCAAATATTTGGATCCTGAATATAAGAGTTTGGTACATTTTGTAAAGTACTGCTAAAATTTGCAGTCTGTAGAGTCGATTAAATTAATTCTTTTACACAGCTGTGCACAAGAAAGGTGGGCAGGTACCCGTCTTTTATATTCAGAGCTGCAGTGATAAGTGTCATATCCAGCTTTACTGAATATTAGAATGCAAAGGGTTCAAATTTTCCTGAAGTCATGATAGAACATGTGAACAAAATGCAACTCTGATAACTTCTGATAACTCTGATACGAAGTGGCATTGAGGCGCGACTTGCACACTCGCGTACATTACATTTTAAATAGATACGCGTTTGGTCGCTGGAGGTCACCCGATAGAAAAATCCATCGTCAATATGATATAATGTAGTATTGCGGAGCGTTACGATTTCCTTGACCAATTCCATGTCGACTGAATGTGTTTTGTCAACTATTGAACTCGCAACGCAAACGCACAGGTAGCATCCTCGTAGAGGGGAGGCAAACAATACTGAACAAAAATCTATTTTTTCCAGGAAGGGTACAATATAGAAAACACATGTTAAATATTTCCTGCCGCCAAAGTGCAGTACTTTATACCTGGCAATAGAATTTTTAGAAATAGAAGCATTTGGTTAACTTTGGTTTTACGCTTCAGTGAACATAGTCTATGAGCAGAGTAGTTATACCTGGACACCACCGATGACAAATTGACCGGGCTTTCCAGAAGTATCTAACGGGAAACATTTGCTTTGTTTCATGGAAGCAAGGCACTGTAATACTGAATGGGTATTTATAGTTCTATAAAGCAAGGCCTTTTGGTTCTAATACCCGAGAGGTCAGTCTGCAGATTGTTGTTATGGAATGCAGAAAACTTCTTTCACCACCCTTAGACAATAAATGCTGTTTCAAAAGATTGAAAAGATAGCATGACGCTTCCAAAATCTATGGTTATGGTTTATATTTGGTTTATTATATATATATCTGTGTATATATATATATATATAATATATATATATATATATATATATATATATATATCTGTGAGTGTAGCGTAAGGGTCACACTATTATTCCTCACCCACCATATAGCATAATTATAATATATCGAACTCTGTCACTCCCACTCAACCACATCACTCTCTTACACATACCCTTTCCATCGGGCTCACTCTCTCTCACTCTCTCCCTCTCTCTCTCTCTCTCTCTCACATGATAATGAATTAAAACGCAGATTTCTGTCTTTGACACTAATATCATGCTTTAGTTAGATCAATAATGTTTCAATTGCCATCTAAATCTAGGTGAACAGTAACACATAAACACATAACACAAACACATAACACAAAATATTTGTAACACATAAACTAATAATTAAAACCACCCCAAATAAACCTTGATTAGTCCCAACCGATATGGTTTACAGTAACTTTAAGGACATGACAATAAGACAATAATGGTGGGTTGGAAACGTAATTTTGAATATTTATTATAATAAAATATAATCCCATTTTTCTGGTGCTCCAAACTCGTTATTTAATAATAAACCTACAGTTTAAGAGCCATCACTGATAAATATGTCACTTAGTACCGTATAAATACAGAAGAACAAAAATCATAAACCTTATTCCGGGACACTTTCTCATTAATTCTTAATTCTCGTATAGCCTATGTGTGTGATAAACGTAATTTGAATTTGAAATCACAGCATTTTTTGAAAAACATACAGTTTTGAATTACGTGCTTATTCTACGAAAATTGAAACCCCTTCCTTAGCTGGCGTCTAGGAATAAGAAATATATTGACCGATAAATACAAACAATTTGGATGTAGATTAGGCGAATAGGCCTTGTCTAAAGGATTCAGCTTATAGTCTGTTATACAATAAATGAGCAATTCAATTCATAACATCTTAGTAGTCATCTTATGAATAGTGTAATCATTCATCAAATCAGTCTTATCAAGTCATAATTATCATCACCCAGTACAATTGAATAAATTAAGTCATACATTGAAAAAAGACACAAACTATTTATAAACTCACAGCACTGAATATCACATTTTCAACAATTTGAAATTAATTTACGGAACAATAAGCATTTTCATTCAGAATAAGATTTAGTTTTTTAATTTATTCAGAGGCAAGTTTCTTCTAATATAAGATAAAGGCAGATTATTGAACATGGAGTACACTAGATAGGAATAAATTTCAAGCTCTTACTCAATCTGACATTAGGAGTTACAATACTCTAGTAGTCCAGATAACAGTAGACCTCACTGAACATCATTTGCAAAGTGGTAACGAGAATATTCAGCCATCTACTAGAAATGCTATCTACTAGGAATAAAGTCATTGTAATAATATCAGGGCTTTTTTAAAATGTTTGCCAATGGCCCCACTAAGAAATCTGATCAGGCTGGTTGGAGACTTCCAATCAACCATACATTACATTACATTACATTACATTACATTACCAGGACTACCAGACATTGTTTTGCAGTAGTCGTACTATATCATAATGGAAAAAGTAGAACTTTGATATGAAAGTAATGAGCTCACTCCGCTACAGATAAAATCTATTGGTGTGCTAATCTAAATGTTGCACTACTTCAATCCTGTGAAAATGAATACCAGTATAATACTTATTCTGAATTGATGGAATCCCAAGTCCCATTGCGCTTATGATAATTTTAAATGTTACTTTATTAACTCAGTAAGTTCAGAAAGTTATTGCTCAGTTGAATCAGAGCTACGATTAAAAAGATGATTTGGGAATTATCAAGTGGCACTTTTTGTTTTTTACTGGGATTTTCATTTTGTAACATGTAGAGACGCTTGTAGAGCAACAATCTGTTATATTTTTTATGGGAAAGATTTCATGAGGAGAATGAAGTTTTTCATTGACATTATCATCCGTAACTCAGAACGCCATGATAAATCTTGGCATCTAAAGCTGCGCTTACACCAAAGTTATTAACGAAATGTTAATAACTTAATCCTCACAGATTATTATAGATTGAACGGCACATGAAAAACACATATGTCCATCATGTGTATGATAAGTTATGTTCAATCAAATAGAATCTATTGGTGTTGACGCAGCTTTACTCTGTGACTGTCTGGAGCTAATATTATATCAATTTGAATTTACAATTCGAGACCGCAGCTTGAAAAAAGAAGAGATGATTAGCTCATAATATCGGGGACCGAGCTTCGCTCAGGAGTACAAAAGCGTAAACAATTTATTACGAATGAAGGAATTATAATGAAAAACCATTTTGGCCATGTGGTTTTTAAGAAGCGGTGATGAATAGGTCAGTGGTAGGCTATTTGGCTTTTATATATTCCATTTCATATTCATATTGATTATTCTTTCGGGTTGAAGGTTATATGTATACGTATTAGGTATATTGGAATAGTTATCTTGGAGTTTGGTAGAAATATATCACATTTGCATAGAACTCAATTTATTTATTTATTTAAGTTATCTTCTATCCAATTCTAATAGGTTACCAACCCATCCCTATATTATATGATAAACCTTCAATCATAATCATACTCCTGCATGATTAAAAAACAGCAGACATTCAATTTATTTACTAGAACAAAAATAATGGAGTGCCTTCAAGTTCAGATGTAGGCAACACGCCTAACTTCTTCCTACATTCGCTACCTTGTCTCTATGACACTGACCTTGCTTCTGTGAAACACCTTGTTCCAGTGGGAACTTGCTTCTGTGAGACTGCCATTTATAGCGCTACTACTTTGGACGGAGACCTTGTCTCTATGAAACTGCTTGTCTCTGTGGGAACTTGTTCCTGTGAGACTGCCATTTATAGAAATACTTGCTCCTGTGAAACTTGTCTCTGTGACACTAATATCATTCAAAACCACTACTTGTCTCTGTGAGAACTTGTCTCTGTGAAACATCCTCGATATCACCGTTATAATTGATTTTTTGATTTACCATATAGTACATGGGACATACTATGAATGGGAATTACTAGAGAACTGTGATAGCTCGAAACGTCAATTCCTGCTGAGAGTGGATTCTCATAGACCTCTACTCTTGTGCAGGTTTCCACGTTTTGAACACCTCAAGTTTAGGAGTTATAATTGATTTTTTGATTTACCATACAGTACATGAGACATATTATGAGTGGGAATTACTAGAGAACTGTGATGGTTCAAAACGTCGAATTCTGCTGAGAGTAGCTGCCTATAGAACTCTTCTCTTGTGCAGGTTTCCACGTTCTGAGCACATCCAGTTCAGGAGTTGTGATTGATTGTTCGTTTTACCATATAGTACATGGGACATGCTATGAGTTGGAATTACTTGAGAACTGTGATGGCTCAAAAGGTCAATTTCTGCAGAGAATGGCTTCTCATAGACCTCTACTCTTGTGCAGGTTTCCACGTTTTGAACACCTCTAGTTCAGGAGTTATCATAAATTGAGTAAGATTTACTAGAAATCTGTGGTGGTTCAGAACATTAATTTCTGCTGAGAGAAGCTTTTCATAGACCTCTACTCTTGTGCAGGTCTATGAAATTTTCTGCTGAGAGTAGCTTCTCATGGACCTACTTTCTTGTGCAGGTTTCCACGTTTTGAGCACCACTAGTTCAGGAGTTAACATAGATTATTTTGGTTTACTATATAGTACATGGGACATACTATGAGTGGGAATTACTAGAGAACTGTGATGGCTCGAAACGTCAATCCCTGCTGAGAGTAGATTCTCATAGACCTCTACTCTTGTGCAGGTTTCGACGTTTTGACCACCTCAAGTTCAGGAGTTATAATTGATTTTTGATTAATCTTATAGTACATGGGACATACTATGAGTGAGAATTGATAGATAACTGTGATGTTTCAAAACATCAATTTCTGCTGAGAGAAGCTTCCCATAGACCTCTACTCATGTGCAGGTTTCCTCGTTCTGAGCACCTCCAGTTCAGGAGTTGTGATTGATTGTTCGATTCACCATATAGTACATGGAACATGCTATGAGTTGGAATTACTTGAGAACTGTGATTGCTCTAAAAGTCGATTCCTGCAGAGAATGGCTTCTCATAGACCTCTACTCTCGTGCAGGTTTCCACGTTCTGAGCACCACTAGTTCAGGAGTTTAAATTGATTTTTGATTAATCATATAGTACATGGGACATACTATGAGTGGGAATTACTAGAGAACGTTGATGGCTTGAAACGTCAATTTCTGCTGCGAGTAGCTTCCCATAGACCTCTAAACTTGTGCAGGTTTCCACGTTTTAAGCACCTCTAGTTCAGGAGTTATCATAGATTTATTTGATCTACCATATAGTACATGGGACATACTATGAGTGGGAATTACTAGAGAAATGTGATGGCTCTAAACTTTAATTTCCTGCTGAGAAGAGCTTCCAATAGAACCCTACTCTTGTGCAGGTTCACACGTTCTGAGCAACTTCAGTTCAGGAGTTATCATTGATTTTTCGATTTACCATATAGTACTCTGGACCTATTATGAGTGGAAATTACTTGAGAACTGTGATGGCTCAAAACTTTAATTTCTTGCTGAGAGTAGCTTCTCATAGACCTCTACTCTTGTGCGGGTTCCCACGTTTGGAGCACCTCCAGTTCAGGAGTTATAATTGATTTTTTGATTTTCCATATAGTACATGGGACATACTATGAGTAAGAATTACTAGAGATCTGTGGTGGTTCAGAACAATAATTTCAACTGAGAGAAGCTCTTCATAGACCTCTACTCTTGTGCAGGCCTATGAAATTTTCTGCTGAGAGTAGCTTATCATGGACCTACTTTCTTGTGCAGGGTTCACGTTTTGAGCACCACTAGTTCAGGAGTTATCATCGTTTTTTTGGTTTACTATATAGTACATGGGACATACTATGAGTGGGAATTACTAGAGAACTGTGATGGCTCAAAACGTCAATTCCTGCTGAGAGTAGATTCTCATAGACCTCTACTCTTGTGCAGGTTTCCACGTTTTGACCACCTCAAGTTCAGGAGTTATCATTGATTTTTTGATTTACAATATAGTTCATGGGACATACTAAGAGTGAGAATTACTAGAGAAATGTGATTGCTCAAAACGTCAATTTCTGCTGAGGGTAGCATCCCATGGACCTCTACTCTTGTGCATGTTTCCACGTTTCGAGCACCTCTAGTTCAGTAGTCATAATTGATTTTTTGATTAACCATATAGTACATGGGACATACTATGAGTGAGAATTACTTGAGAACTGTGATGACTCAAATCGTCAATTCTCGCTGAGAGAAGCTTCCCATAGACCTCTACTTTTGTGCAGGTTTCCTCGTTCTGAGCACCTCCAGTTCAGGAGTTATCATTGATTTTTCGATTTACCATATAGTACTCTGGACCTATTATGAGTGGAAATTACTTGAGAACTGTGATGGCTCAAAACTTTAATTTTTTGCTGAGAGTAGCTCCTCATAGACCTCTACTCTTGTGCAGGTTCCCACGTTCGGAGCACCTCCAGTTCAGGAGTTATAATTGATTTTTTGATTTTTCATATAGTACATGGGACATACTATGAGTAAGATTTACTAGAGATCTGTGGTGGTTCAGAACAATAATTTCTGCTGAGAGAAGCTTTTCATAGACCTCTACTCTTGTGCAGGCCTATGAAATTTTCTGCTGAGAGTAGCTTCTCATGGACCTACTTTCTTTTGCAGGGTTCCACGTTTTCAGCACCACTAGTTCAGGAGTTATCATCGTTTTTTTGGTTTACTATATAGTACATGGGACATACTATGAGTGGGAATTACAAGAGAAATGTGATGGCTCAAAACTTTAATCTCCTGCTGAGAGTAGATTCTCATAGACCTCTACTCTTGTGCAGGTTTCCACGTTTTGACCACCTCAAGTTCAGGAGTTATAATTGATTTTTCAGGTTTCCACGTTCTGAGCACCACTAGTTCAGGAGTTTAAATTGATTTTTGATTAATCATATAGTACATGGGACATACTATGAGTGGGAATCACTAGAGAACGTTGATGGCTCGAAACGTCAATTTCTGCTGCGAGTAGCTTCCCATAGACCTCTAAACTTGTGCAGGTTTCCACGTTTTGAGCACCTCTAGTTCAGGAGTTATCATAGATTTCTTTGATCTACCATATAGTACATGGGACATACTATGAGTGGGAATTACTAGAGAAATGTGATTGCTCTAAACTTTAATTTACTGCTGAGAAGAGCTTCCAATAGAACCCTACTCTTGTGCAGGTTTACACGTTCTGAGCAACTTTAGTTCAGGAGTTATCATTGATTTTTCGATTTACCATATAGTACTCTGGACCTATTATGAGTGGAAATTACTTGAGAACTGTGATGGCTCAAAACTTTAATTTTTTGCTGAGAGTAGCTTCTCATAGACCTCTACTCTTGTGCGGGTTCCCACGTTTGGAGCACCTCCAATTCAGGAGTTATAATTGATTTTTTGATTTTCCATATAGTACATGGGACATACTATGAGTAAGAATTACTAGAGATCTGTGGTGGTTCAGAACAATAATTTCTGCTGAGAGAAGCTTTTCATAGACCTCTACTCTTGTGCAGGCCTATGAAATTTTCTGCTGAGAGTAGCTTCTCATGGACCTACTTTCTTTTGCAGGGTTCCACGTTTTCAGCACCACTAGTTCAGGAGTTATCATCGTTTTTTTGGTTTACTATATAGTACATGGGACATACTATGACTGGGAATTACTAGAGAACTGTGATGGCTCAAAACGTCAATTCCTGCTGAGAGTAGATTCTCATAGACCTCTACTCTTGTGCAGGTTTCCACGTTTTGACCACCTCAAGTTCAGGAGTTATAATTGATTTTTTGATTTTTCATATAGTACATGGGACATACTATGAGTAAGATTTACTAGAAATCTGTGGTGGTTCAGAACATTAATTTCTGCTGAGAGAAGCTTTTCATAGACCTCTACTCTTGTGCAGGTCTATGAAATTTTCTGCTGAGAGTAGCTTCTCATGGACCTACTTTCTTGTGCAGGTTTCCACGTTTTGAGCACCACTAGTTCAGGAGTTAACATAGATTATTTTGGTTTACTATATAGTACATGGGACATACTATGAGTGGGAATTACTAGAGAACTGTGATGGCTCAAAACGTCAATCCCTGCTGAGAGTAGATTCTCATAGACCTCTACTCTTGTGCAGGTTTCGACGTTTTGACCACCTCAAGTTCAGGAGTTATAATTGATTTTTGATTAATCTTATAGTACATGGGACATACTATGAGTGAGAATTGATAGATAACTGTGATGTTTCAAAACATCAATTTCTGCTGAGAGAAGCTTCCCATAGACCTCTACTCATGTGCAGGTTTCCTCGTTCTGAGCACCTCCAGTTCAGGAGTTGTGATTGATTGTTCGATTCACCATATAGTACATGGAACATGCTATGAGTTGGAATTACTTGAGAACTGTGATTGCTCTAAAGGTCGATTCCTGCAGAGAATGGCTTCTCATAGACCTCTACTCTCGTGCAGGTTTCCACGTTCTGAGCACCACTAGTTCAGGAGTTTAAATTGATTTTTGATTAATCATATAGTACATGGGACATACTATGAGTGGGAATTACTAGAGAACGTTGATGGCTTGAAACGTCAATTTCTGCTGCGAGTAGCTTCCCATAGACCTCTAAACTTGTGCAGGTTTCCACGTTTTGAGCACCTCTAGTTCAGGAGTTATCATAGATTTTTTTGATCTACCATATAGTACATGGGACATACTATGAGTGGGAATCAATAGATTAATGATTAAATCTAATATTATTAAGAGCCACCTAATCAAACACCAATGAATTATCAAAGACCTTCTCAAGTATTCAATTTGACACTCAGATGGAGAGTTACTCCTGTAACTTCCACAATTTAGTTATAAATAACAAAAAAAAATCTATCTGTCAACTTCTAGCGGGGGACAGATGCCCCCCTCTGCCCCTGCCTGGATACGCCCATGATTTGAAGATTGCATCAAAATCATTTGAATAAATTCTTTTAGTGCCTTCGCCTAACGTTTGTAAATAATTATATGAAGTTAAAATTAATATCAATGCAACAATCAATGCTGCGGCCTTGTCATGCACAATGCTTTTAGATGACTATTAATATATATTTTGAACATTCCATTTCATATATATTAATTCCAAACCATTTCAGATCTTTTGAAGTAATGTGCATTGACATTGCACAAGAATATTAATTTGAATATAGACTTAACAAAGATGATCAGAATATCAGAACTTAACAAAGACGATCAGAATATCAGAACTAGTTGTATAGTACAGTATCTAGTAATCTGGTTTAATAGCATGATACATAGGATTCATGTGACTTCATTTTCAAGTTTCAAGGAGAGAGCCAGCCAGAATGGTGATTTCATGTGATGTGGTGAGGGGAACGTTTGTCGGGAGCATTCCCGACAACTGATCTCCTCGAGCGCTTCCGACAACCATTCTCCCCGACATCCGTTCTCCTACTGAAAAGAAGGAGAACGTCTGTCGGAAGCGTTCCCGACAACCGTTCTCCTCGAGCGCTTCCGACAACTGTTCTCCCCGACATCCGATCCCCTACTGAAACCTGCTCGAAAAGGAGAACGGTTGACGGCGTTGACCGGCGACAACCGATACCCTAAAAACTGGTTTGAAAAGGTGATCGGCTGTCGGGGAGAACAGTTGTCGGGGAGAATGGTTGGCGCGTTCCCCATCTGATCATTGTGTCTATGTTTTCTTCATCCACAAACCATTTGTAGTACGTAGCAGCAGTAACCTATCCAGTATAGTTGTTGTGCAGATGCGCATGTGTAAGCAGCAAGCGCGCAGCAGCAGCAAGAGTTGATAAAAATAGTAGTTATTATGTCGGCAGTGGCAGCGGCGGCGGCGGCGGTACCGCCAGAAGAAGCGGCAATTGCAATAGTTAACTTTGATAATCTTATTGTAGATTCAAAACAAGCAGACAAAGCTTGTCTAGATAGAAAAAAGCATGGTGAATTTTTACCAAGTTCAGCTAGAATTCTAATTTGCGGTGCATCAAATTGTGGAAAGACAAATGTACTGCTGAATTTGATATTTGATAAGAATGGATTAAAATTCAAAAACTTATACTTGTTCAGTAAGTCATTGTATCAGGAAAAGTATAAGTTATTGGATATTGTTTTTTCAAAACTCAAGTGTGTGAAATATTATAAATCTGACAACATTGAAAGTATACCACAGCCAAATGATGTTGACAATCATTCACTGTTGATATTCGACGATTTGAATGTTACACGTGTGCCGCAAATACGTAACTTCTTCACAATGGGCAGACACAAAAACATAGATTGTGTGTATTCGATTCAAAGCTATGGTGCAATTTCAAAACATCATATTGGGGACAATGCAAATATGCTTATCATATTTAAAATAGATATGCATAATTTAAAATTAGTGTTTAGAGATTTTGTTGGATCTGATATGTCATTCGTTGCATTTAGAAAACTATGTTCAGATGTATAGCAAAGCGGAAATCATAGTTTTATTTCAATTTTTACTGAGTGTAAAACTGATGCTGGTAAATATCGTAATTGTCTTGGTAAGTATATTGATCCAAGCTTGTATAGCAGCAGCAGTAGTACCAACTAACATGTGTCAATTCTCATCATTTGTTGTTGAGACAGTGTAGATGAAAGAGCTATACTCTACTAGCAATATGCATAAATTTAAATCAAAGAGAAAAAAATACAAACAAAATAGACGACAACGACGAGAACATGCACGGCAACAATGTCATCGTCAGTCTAGTAAAGTGATTGATAGGATAAAAGGTTAGCGTGAATCAATCATTCACACACAATTATTCATAAGCATAAATCGTTAACTAGTATGATTAGGGAAAATGATACAATTAGACAAAAATCATTAGAACCAATTGTTAATCCACTAAAAGAATTGAAAGATACACTTGTACAACAACATCAGCAGCAGATGGCTGACACTAGAAGCAGACTTAAAGAAGAATCAGAGGAGGAGGAGGAGGAGGAGGAGGAGGAGGAGTAGGAGGAGGAGGAGGAGGAGGAGGAAAAAGGTAAAATGGAGGATGAGGGGGAAGGATTGAATAGATCTAATGTGGGTGATATCTTGAATAAGACAACAATACAAAATGATTTCGTTGATGAGTATATACGCAAATTACATAAGGAAAAACTAAATAATTGTATATCTTATGGTATATGTTATGACAGTAACGATAATGAATACTTTATGGGTACAAAGGAAATTATTATTGACAATGCTAATTTAATTATCAACAATAATAATAGATATCGTTTAACAGTTGGTTTGTGTGAACTTCTCTTTAAAAAACAGCCTGACATGAAAATGTACACCGAACGTGATTTGATAAAATATCGAAATATACTACAGCTAACATCTGCTCATTTAGATCGTCGTGGATTTATGTTAAAAGAAATAAAGGCTACAAATCACAAATTATTCAATCTTTATTCCCATCAGCAAGTAGGAAAACAAAGAAAAGATTGAGGAAGAACATTGCTGGTGATGCTGCTGTTAGTGGTATGGGTTTTATAAGAAATGAATCTACTAGTCGACAATATGTCTATTGGGATGATCCAAATGAACTGATTGACAGATTGAATATTCTAATTTCATCACAACAGGCAGGAAATAGATCACATACTGTTGAAATGGCTTCAATTATTGAAGAACTCAAAGAAAGTGGTATTATATTAGGTGGTGGTGGTGGTAGCAGTTAGTATGTGTTTAACACTTGACAAAGATGGCAAGTAGTACTGTGAGTAGTAGTACAATAGATCGCTTTGGTCGAACACATCACGTGTTTAATAGTAATCATACAGCAGCAGCAGCAGCAGTAAACAGTGGTTGTGAATCAACATCGTTAGTGGCAGCAAGTAGAGAATATTTAGACAGTAAACTACTTGAAATATCATCAAATTTGTGAACTGTGATGACTCAAAACGTCGATTTTCGCTGAGAGTAGCTGCCCATAGACCTCTACTCATGTACAGGTTTCCACGTTTTGAGCACCTCCAGTTCTGGAGTTATCATTGATTTTTTGATTTACCATATAGTACATGGGACATACTATGAGTGGGAATTACTAGAAAACTTTTATGGCTCAAAACGTCAATTTCTGCTGAGAGAAGCTTCCCAAAGACCTCTACTATTGTGCAGGTTTCTACGTTTTGAGCACCTCTAGTTCAGAAGTTATAATCGATTTTTCTATTCACCATATAGTACATGGGACATGCTATGAGTTGGAATTACTTGAGAACTGTGATGGCTCATAAGGTCAATATCTCCAGAGAGTAGCTTCAAATAGACCACTACTCTTGTGCACGTTTCCACGTTTTGAGCACCTCTAGTTCGGGAGTTATAATTGATTTATCATACAGTACATGGGACATACTATGAGTAAGAATTACTAGAGATCTGTGATGGTTCAGAACATCAATTCCTGCTGAGAGTAGATTCTCATAGACCTCTACTCTTGTGCAGGTTCCCACGTTTTGAGCACCTCCAGTTCAGGAGTTATCATAAATAGTATGAGATTGCTGTTTCTATTCTCCAATCACAGAGCAGTATTTTAATTAGGGGGCGGAGCCTAAGCCCCCAAGGAGGCTCCAAGCCCCGCCAAAATCCCACCGCGCTCCACACTGGAAAACTCCATTTTATAACCCCTCACCAGGACCAGTTCTCCCACCGATATGAAAACTGCCATTTAAGTTCAAGTATTTATTTGAAAAAAACAAATTTATGGGCATACCAATTGTAGAATCCCCCTCCAATCAATCCCCCACGCTTCGCCCGAGAAGCCTCCTACTAGAAGACCTCCATTTTTGTTCAAGTACTTATTTTAAAAAAATATGTAGACATATCACTTGCAAGATCCTCCTTCAAAAACAAGCCCCCCTACCACCCCCTATGCCGCCGCCTCCCGCCGCCCTGTAGCAAGCAAAATATCTTATAGCTTTGAAGCTTGATGTTTATTACTTTTTCATACACTTACGCTCGGCTAGATCAAATAATGCTTCCCAGAGCTCATTAACATCAGTTATTGTCATAACTGGACATTCACAGCTACAACCATAATGAAAATGACCATAACCATCAATCACAATATCTAGTAAATCATATATTTCAGATAATATAGAGAATCTTGAATTGTTTGTATTTATATTGTTTGAATTTTGATTGATATGCTTAACCTCCTTACTGTCAGTGTCATTATCTAAACAGTACTTTGAATATCTTACACTATTTACCAGTCCATTAAATTCATCAAATGTTATACCCATTAGAAGCCTTGATAGCTTTTTGAACTTTGAATAACTAAAGCATTGACTTATAATTTATAGGTTATGTATGTACTAACACCTTTTGTAGTTAACTCTGGCTGAACTCAGCAAAGACTGAGTAAAATACAGCTTACTTTCTTTTATATATGCTTTTCTTTCCACCTGACTGTAGGATGAAAATGAATATGAATATAATTCGATAGTATATAATTAATTCGAATATTCACTCTATCCATGCAGTAAAAAGCGCAGGCATTGAAGTTTTAAAGTGCTTCATCTCCATCTCTAGCTAAATATTGATAGATTATCTATAGTAGACTAAATATTTACTAAATATCCAGACTAATATAGAAATATCAATTGTTAACATTTAACTATGAGACAGACCTACATAACTGAGTTAGATCAGAAATTGTGCAGCAGCAGCAGCAGCAGCAATAGCTCTACTTATTATTAATTCTTAGTGTTGCTTCTTTTACTACATACAATCGTTTTACTATCATTGATGTAGTTGTTAGATCAGTTTTTTTTTTTTTGAGTAAAGACTGTGTAAAATACAGCTTACTTTCTTTTATATATGCTTTTCTTTCCACCTGACTGTAGGATGAAAATGAATATGAATATAACTCGATAGTATATAATTAATTTGAATATCCACTTTATCCATGCAGTAAAAAGTGCAGGCGTTGAAGTTTTAAAGTGCTTCATCTCCATCTCTAGCTAAATATTGATAGATTATCTATAGTAGACTGAATATTTACTAAATATCTGGACTAATATAGAAATATCAATTGTTAACATTCAACTATGAGACAGACCTAGATCACTGAGTTTCATTAACTCCAAGTAAATTGAAACAATCCAGTTTAAGTTAGTTTTGAGTTCTTACTATTGCATTTCCAAGTGAATTAAAGATGGTTTATCCTCTCTATGTTGACATCTCATTACATACTTTCTACTGTTAAAATCATCCAAAGTTCATCCAGAAGATTCATCCAAAAATCATCCAGGTTTCAAATCATATATTTGAACAATTGGAATATCTTCGTATGATGTTTGGTTGAACTTTGCCATATCAAAAGATAGAGTGTCTTGCATGATTGAAAACACGTTCACACACGCACATGTTGAATGTAGAATGAATATCAATTTCAAGTTACTGACTTCATTCCCACAATACTCTTCCCCACTACTTCAACTACGAAGACCTGCACAAACATGTTCGCAAGCAGTCAATGAACTTTATCATTGTTAATAGATGATGTAATATTATTTAATACAGCATTTTCTAATTCAAATAGTTTATTCACATTTAATTTAAACGGTCTATAATAACATAAATACTCGTTAATGTCATTAATATTCACTGTTGATAAAAAAACTGATAGTAATTCCACTAATAACGTTGTATCTCGATTTTCTTTTTTAGCTTCACTGATTGAATTTACACATACATCAAACCAATCTAAATGTTCGCGAAGTTTACTTTCTAGATTATCTTCAGCTGCTAACCAATTTGCCGGATTCATCCTGACCGATGTTTAATAGCACACTGAATCATCCTATCATTTTCAGCTCTATTTATACCAGTGGAACCAAGACTGAAAAATTTACTGAATTTATACCGCTATTAAGATTACATATTCCAGTTCATATCCACAATAAACACAAATTACTTTACTACCATTGTAGAAAAAACCCTGTCTTGCATAATTTCTTTTTTTCTCACTATTATAAAAAAGACAACTTTTCATAGATCTCATCCTCTCACTCTCACACATATAATCCACATGTTGTTTACACATTACTTCTGACTTTATTAGTAATTCTGAAAGATAATGATTTGCACTGAAAAGCGCACAACGTCCATCCCCAACCGATCTATGTATTTTGCAAATCTCCCTACACCAACTACTTTCAAATTTTTTGTAATCCGGTCTTTCAAAATTATCTGATATCATCTCCACATTAGCATGAAATTTCTTTAAAAATTCCATCTTTTCTCTACCCTTAGTATAAACTTTCTGATAGTTTTGTAGAAAACTTTTGATAATATTATCTGAGTATTCAGTATCTCCCATCTCCCATTCTATCTTATGATGATAAAATTCCAGCCAAGATACATCACGATATGATTTCCATGGAAGTTCTGATTTAGGAAATGGTGGTTTGAAATGATATAAAATATATGTTTGACATGTATCAATGAGCGCAAATTCTTTTAGAATAAATGAATTATCCAAATAATTTTTAAATCCATGAAATTAGACCACACAGAAAGTTGAAATATCTGACTCACCTGTTTCTTTCAACACTGCATTCTCCTTTTCAGCTTCATTATTAAGCACCTCATCTTCTTCAATCAATTCGCTTTCCGTTTCTGTTTGCGAAGTGTCTTCACTATCTAAATTACACTGAACAGCACGAGAATATGTTTGTCGTTCTTGTTTAGAAACTGGTTTAGAATGATGCATCTCATTAAATGAACTATTAGTACCGGTATAGTAAGCTGAAAGTATATCATAAATATCACCCTCTTCTTCCTCCTTGATCTTAACTAGTTCTTCCATCTTCTGCAGTAGCCTCAAGAATAATGCTGTTGACGATGAATCAATGGTGTGTGTATCACCACATCTCGCGAGCAACTACTTACTAACCTTCAAACTTAAACTTATTTACTGATTTACGCGCACTCTGTTGTGAAGTTGACAAACCTACACATACTATTAGAAACCTATTGCACTTCTCTTACAAGCGATGTTAGTGGTTTATATTCCATTAATGTATCACTTACAAGAGTACAATATGCTGTTGTCAAATTTGCTACTGGCTTTTTAAATTCAATTTCTACTCTAACATCAGTCGATACCTTCAAGTGATCTGATTGATGTGAACAATCTATTACAAAAATCGGTGTTTCATCCTTAAACTTAGCAAAATCAATTGCATTTCCATATTCAGCATTTACCGGTAAATTATAGTACAATAATGCAAAATCAAGAAATGATTTGTACATCGAAACCTTACTACCTAGGAAATGATCATAGGGATAATACTGCGAGTTCAAATAAAGTTCAACATTATGAAGATGACAAAAATCAAATTTCGCCATATTAGCTTTCATTGTTAATTTCCTATTTGTTTAAAATGCTAAAATCATGTATTTTGGAATGTCTGCTGAGGAGGTTGTTCTGATTGTCCAACTATGCTCCTTTGTTAAAGGAAGAACTGGGTATTCATGAATCTCCCATCTCCTGAAAGCTAATTCTAATGGTCTGTCTGCATCAAGTATTTTCAGGAATTTTAGTCTTCTATGATTTTCTAGCTCAATATACCGCATCTTCCATACTAGCTTAGTCAAAGTTATTGAAACTCTCTTACCATCTGCTGATTCAATACAATTTATATCTGATGATGATCTAAGTAGTACAAGCTCTTGTTTTAAATTCAATATCACATGTTTGAAATCCTTGAAAAAAGGAAGAATTAGTTTTAGTGGTACACAAAAGCTGAATTTATTATCAGTTAATGTATATCCTTCATGATCAAATCCTGCTAAATGGAAAATATTCTTATCAAATAAATTTTTCAACAATAATGCTTTTATTGTAGAAGTTATACCAACCAATCTTGATTCAGCTATAGATGTACCTGCAAGCTCATATCTGATTTCATCAAACAAATAGCCAATTGTGTTACTTATTAATTTATATGTTGCTGACGTCTCAGTCACAGCATCCGACTTATCATCTTTTACATCCTTCCTACAATCAACTCGACCTTCAATTAATAGAAACGAACGACATGGAATACAATAAAGATCCATAGAATCTATAGGAATTCTCACTTCATCTGAGCGTTCAAGTTTTTGATTTGCATATGGTCCATGTGTATGATACTCAAAATTTGTAATATCATTGTAGTAGTGTACATCGCTTTCTACATCTAGTATCTCACTTATTGCCGCCATTGACAAAATTATAATTAACACGGAATCCCAATCTCTCTAAAATGCGTGCGTTTTTTGATGTTAACGGCACAGAGTATGAACTCTTACTAATCAAATCTCCACCATTGTATCTATGCATCAACTTCTTTCTTTTTTAGGCACACCCAATTTAATTGGTTTCATACTTTGTCCTTTCCATCCAGTCTGATTTACATTTCTATATTTAGAATATGCTTGCAAATTGTAAACAATAAAACCCATGTTGATACTGTTTTTTACGTATATGTAATCTCACTGTTATTCTATCACCTCTGAAATCTAATAAACTACCGTTCTGGTCAGTGATCTTTACACTAATTGTTTGAAATTTATGTGTACAAAAGCTCACATAAATTATTGGATTCGGTGTTTCATTGATCAGATAACCTGGTGGTACCTTTGGTAGGAATTCATATAAACTATGTGTTTCTTTTCCATTAGCATATGTACTACACACTAGATTACATGAAATCATAATCTAGGAAATATTTGATATTGATACTTGATTTTTCGAGTAATGCCAAACATTTGGCACTAAAATTTCTCTATCAAAACATAATATGGGTGCAATAGAATCTTGCTGGCTTAAATCAATTGCTTTACTCGAATATATTTCTGTTTTTAATGTTTTGTTATTACCTATAATTTTTAAATCATTAGATTCATCACTTATGTCTAATTTTTCATTTAATGCTTCTATGATTGTATCAATTTCATATGATCCTGTTTCCAGTTTCACTAGATTATCATCGAATTTGAAACTAGAATTCTTTCCTTTCTCTACATTAGGTATTGAGTTGAAGGTCCACAAATTTATCAAGCCTATCTCCCATTCAGTCTCGCTTGAAAGTTCAAGTACTTCTGGTAAAGTTTCATAAAGATCACTCGTATTTGATGATAATGTTATAACAACCATTTTATAGATCCTTCTCTCAGCATTCAACACTTATAACTGATTACAAAGAAACAAGAGACATAGATGTCCGCATATATTTGAAGTATATGATTGTACCTGATCAATATTATAATAGATATTAATATTCTTTTGTTTACACCACTAATCTACTACATTTTCGGAGGCTGTAAATTCCCTATAGGATCAAAATAGTAAACATTATCTGCTATTTTATGACAGGCTACCCAATGTGATCCAACTCCGCTATCTCTATCCAAATTTACTATTATCATTTCATTAGTAAGTACTCTATCCGGTAGCTTGTTCAACATATAAACACTGCGTAATGGTATTTTTAATAGTTTAGCTAAAATTAGCAAATCAAAGTTCGATAATGCTTTATCTAACTTTAAATAATTCATTTTCGTGTTTTCCCAATACACTTTCTTTTAACTTTTCTCCTTTTCTTTTTCTTTCCTACTAGTCCGATTGCGCCAAATGGAATATGTGTTCTTGCTGTGTTCAATAACCTACCTCCTCCATAATACTGTAGATATGGCTTTAAATAATATCCTCTCCCTTTTACATGTGTTTTGAGTTGCTTAATAGTCTCTTTACGAATTAAATCACTTTTCATGGTGGATGGCTTTCTCACAGAATACCTCTCACCTTTTCTTTTTCTACCTCTCCTACGTATATGATGAATACCAGAACCAATAGCTTTCTTAGTCTTCATTGCAAGATTTACCAAATAACTTAATGCTTTCTCAGGAAGTGGTGTATTTGAATCTATAAAAATTTCCCAAGCTCTATCAGCTAATATAGCATCAGCTTTTGCACGTGTTTCGTTATCACTGAACTGACTGTAGGCTATGTCATGTACCTTACACGCTTTATCTAATGAATTTATACCCTTATCACCTCTTTTCAATCGCTTTTCCAACTTTGTGCCAGGGCTGCAATACTGGTATGAAAATGGATGAATTTCAATTGGTAAAATATCGATCCCCTTATTAATTACGCTAGATGCTATACTACCGAGTTTTGATAATAATCCGCTACCAATAATACCACTTTTTTTGAATTTTTTAGACTTGATATGACTTGTACTATGTGAACTAACCTTTCCTTTACATCCAACTTTAACCATACTATCACTTAGACAGTCACTGTTACACTAATCAAAACTATAAACTTACATCCGACTACCTAACTCGAAAGAATTCAATACTCCTAACATCTGTCAGTCATCTTTCAATTTGTAATACAAAACTGTTTCGTTTTGTTTGAGAGTAGATTTATATTAACATCAATAACATCAAATTGTGGGTTTACACAATTGTTGATTACATTATAATTATTATAAAAGATACATATATTTCGATAGGGATTAATCAATGAAGAATACCAGTCATTTAGCTCATTTTCAAAAGATTTACATATTTTCTTAATACCTATCGCTGAAATAATACAAGATTTTAAATAAAATAAAGTACTAGTCTTTGTTTTTTCCATATCTAACAAGTGTTTAGAAAATTCATCTGAATCAATATTATCACTCTCTAACATTCCATTGCTATTATTTGTTTGAAGCGATATATTGAACTGAAGTATATTTGTAAAATTTGATGAAGCCAAGTCACCACATCTACAGACTTTATTATAATTTGCATATAATAGGATAATTATTGCAAACCAATATAACATTACAGTGAAAATACAAATTAATTTTAATAAATTGATTGAATACGAAATTTTAGTTTTAGTCATGCTATTATTTTCACACTCATCAGATCCATTTTGTAATAACATTTTATGTCTGAACTTCTCAAAGCTCCAACTAAGACTGATAAATACGAATATACTGTCTTTACTATATAGTAGAGTAAGAACTAACTATTGATCTCACACACATGTTTGAACATGTAAGTGAAGTGTTGATTCATTATTCAGTATACGCATTGTTGCATAACCAGTCACCATCTTCTTATACATGTTCAAACATGTATGTGAAACGTTGGTAACAGACTTTTTACTGTTCAATACAAAAAAGTATAAATATAAGTTCAGATCGGGAAAATCTTCACTCCTTAGTGATTCTTCAAGAAGGAAGCAACTACTATATAATAGTGTTACATCATCATCATCATCATCACTATAACATCTTCAGCAGGACTGTAGCAGTAATCAACTCTATCATTAATTGAAAGGTGAGTGAATAATCTACAAATTGAATTTTAACTCACTTTATTTCAAATTAAGAAATTTTGATACATTATTTTCAGATACGTCATATCAACACAAACATTAAGCCAAATCGAGAAATTTTTATAGAATTGTTTATAAATGACTACCTTTTTTCTGTTAATAAATTCAATTGTACTCAAACATATGAGAACAAAATAATGCGACATATCAACACAAACATTAAGCCGAATCAAGAAATTTTGATACAATATTGTTTATTTGGATGTGACTATCTTTTATATTATTCAATTCAACTGTACTCAAACATATGAAAACAAATAATGTGTCATATCAAAACAAATATGAAGCTGAATCAAGAAATTTAGTTAACATATCCTTTCAAGAGTTCATCAGGAGTAAGGTAAGGTCGGTAACCATTAGTGATATCTCCTTCCCTTTCATTAATCTGTTTACTAGTCGATGTTTTGCTTTTAGTGTCAATTTAGATTTATTGAACGAATCTAAGTTTTTTTTATTTAGTCAGCTTAAATATCTTCGTGGGAGGAATATGCTTATTTCTTTATTTTTTTGATTCATCAAATGTAATATGTAGCTATCCCCTGTGTCTTTACAAATCTTTCCTTGATTATTGAGTATTCAAATGTGGTACTTAGAGTTTGTGCAGATATACTGCGTTTGTTCACATATGAATGTGTACAATTAAATTTTTTAACTGAAAATGTTGTTTAATCTTCATCAAGTTCAAATTAAGCTATACTCGAATTGTTAAGAGTCTAATGTTTAATATATCCTTACAAGAGTTCATCAGGAGTAGTCTATTAAGGTAAGGTCGGTAACCATTACTGATATCTCCTTCCCTTTTATTAATCTGTTTACTAGTCAATGTTTTGCTTTTAGTTTTAATTTAGATTTATTGAACGAATCTAAGTTTTTTTATTCAACTAGCTTGAATATCTTCATGGGAGGAATATGCTTATTTCTTTATTTTTGATTCATTAAATGTTATATGTAACTATCCCCTGTGTCTTTACAAATCTTGCCTTGATTATCAGGTATTCAAATGTGGTACTTTGAGTTTGTATAGATATGCAGCATTTGGTTACATATATGATTGAGTACAGTTGAATTTTTTTACTGAAAATATTGTTTAATCTTCATCAAGTTCAAATTAAGCTATACACGAATTGTTAAGAGTCTAATGTTCAATATATCCTTACAAGAGTTCAGGAGTAGTCTATTAAGGTGAGGTCAGTAACCATTACTGATATCTCCTTCCCTTTTATTAATCTGTTTACTAGTCGATGATTTGCTTTTAGTTTTAATTTAGATTTATTGAACGAATCTAAGTTTTTTTTATTTAGCCAGCTTGAATATCTTCGTGGGAGGAATATGCTTATTTCTTTATTTTTTTGATTCATCAAATGTAATATGTAGCTATCCCCCCACAGCGTCTCTACAAATCTTGCCTTGATTATCGGGTATTCAAATGTGGTACTTAGAGTTTGTGTGGATATACAACGTTTGTTCACATATGATTGTGCACAATTAAATTTTTTAACTGAAAATGTTGCTTCATCCTCATCTGAGCTTGATGAGGATGAAGATTCACTCACCCTCGACACCGCAGCCTCCTCGTCAGCAACAGCTCGATCAGTAGTCGGCTTGGAGACAGTAGGTGAAGGTATAGACGTCTCAGAGACTGTGGGTGAAGCAATAGACGTTTCAGGGACTGCGGGTGAAGCAATAGACGTTGCAGGGACTGTGGGTGGAGCAATAGAAGTTTCAGGAACTGCAAGTGAAGAAGTGGACGTTTCAGGAACTGCGGGTGAAGAAAAGGACATTTCAGGAACTGCGTGTGAAGCAATAGACGTTTCAGGGACTGCAGGTGAAGCAATAGGCGTTTCAGAGACGACTGGTGAAGATGAAGTCGGTCCGGGAATGGTTTGCATCATCCCTAATCCAGAAAATGCTTGATTATGAAATTGTGGATTACTCCATATGTTATATGGGAATCCCCATTGTATTTGCGGTACTGTCGTCGGAGCTGGTGAACACACCATCTTCGGTGTGGCTACAACACTTGCATATGTTACCTGAAATTAAATGAAGATAATTTATAGTAGATCATTTACTAAGTTAAATGATTGGTAACTACTAAAAAGAATTAGATTCACAAATTCCAATTATTGATAACTAGCTTGTCTGATGAACTTCATTCTGTTAAAAAGTTGATGTATCTCATACCATATTTGACTTTATTTGATGAATCATGAAATCTATCTAACAATAAATATTTTTATTTCAATACAGACTTCTTTTGTATTCTGTATTTCTAATTAAAACTTGAACACATTTAAATCTGAAACAAGTTTTTTGTGTATATTTGAAATATAAAATAAATTTTGTATTTGTTATAGCATTAGATATTAACTACTAATTTAAGTTGAGAAAGAGTTATATTATTAAGCTAGTTTATGCATATAGTTTCAGTAGTTTATTGATTAAAACTTACCATTGGCTGATCCATAGCAACGTTCTTGGTCAAATCAGTAGAGTTAGTAGATGACATTTTCATCAGATGAACACTATGATTCAAATCAAAACTTTGGTTGCTTTTATACTAAAAATTTTCCCCTTCTACACTCTGAAATCTGATGGTGGGATATTGTCTTCCGTAATTCTGAATTGGAAGGGTTGTATTTCATTACCTTGGTGAAAATAGCAAGGCTAACACATCCTTGTACTTAAATTAGAAGGTGTATATGTTACTTGTAAGTGCAGTTAAGCCATGTACCGAATTTCCTGTCTTTTATGATATACATGATAAGACTGCATTCAAGTACAGTGCATCTAACAGAAAAGTCAATATTGTTTGTCTCTTTCCAACGCAAAGTTGAAATCATTGACACGAATGCGCTCACCTCGCTTTGCATCTAATACAAAGAAGAACAGGATAGAGTTAGGAAGAACATTATTCATCAGCTAACCAGAAATGAGGGAAATGGGAAAAATTTATTCTCTTCCCATTTACAATAACATATAAACAAAATCAATCGTATGTAACCCGATTTCACATTTATTCATTAGACTTGATAGTATAAACAACTGTTTAGAATATTGTATAGCTTTCAGCTTTGAATTCATTGACAAGTCTCACATCATACATTAATACTTACACTATTTCTTATTCAACTATAGCTCCAGTAATTTCAACTATTTTCATATTTATATTCGCAGTAAGACTGACTATTGAGAATCAA